>NW_006159862.1:2366301-2376555 GCF_000334495.1 Tupaia belangeri chinensis | reverse complement strand
CGCAGGTCGGGTGGGGGACCTGGGACCCGTGTCGCCTCCTGTAATTTGGCAGGGCTAGGGCACGTCGCCAGCGGGCCGCGGGCAGCGCCGGTTGCTCTGCGCCAACGGGCTGGACACCCCGCACAGCTGGGGCAGCGGGCACTGCTGGTTCGCGCCCCGGAGCGCGGGAGTCTGCGTAGAAGAGACCCGCGTGCCTAAACTTTCTCAACCCGGTGCCCTCTCTGGACCCAGGCTGCAGTTGCTGTCGAGGGTGGCCTCGCAGGTGGAAACCCGCGGGCAAAGCAAATTTACCTGAATTTGGCAACACTGGGGAACTTGGTTTCTTTGAAAACAGCAAAACTCGGGAACTCAGGCATCTAATCATTCTGAGGCGTGGGGAGGGAGGTGGACGGCTATCTCGGATCGAGATCTCCAAAACGGTTTCTTTGACATTGAGAGTCAACCTCGACCGAGGAAACCAGAAGCACCCGCTGTCACTGTCCCCTCCGCAGCAATTGTTGTGGAAAACCAGGAAGGGTTAATGTGGTTCTCTTCGGGGTTGGCCGGGCCTTCTTGCATTGCCATTTTTCCTTTTTTAAGATCATTTGGGGAGGGCTTCTTCTGCCTTGTCTCTTTCAAGTAATTTGGGTTTTAAAACCCACAAGAACCACAAAAATACAATCCTATCCATTTCTCTCGCCAGTTTGGGTGGTTTACTTTCTTTTTCTCTTTTTTTTTTGTTTGGATAGGTTTTTGCTATAGGGCGTGTGTTCTCTCCAGATATACAGAGAGAGACAGACAGACAGAAAGCGAGAAATCACCCCCCAGGGGGGATGGCCACGCCGCAATCCCTTCTCCTCCATTCTCCTCTCGGGATCTTAGGCACGCACGCACACGCGCCCGGCGTGAGTTTAAGCCACCGGATCCGGGATGTGAACCGCGGTCGACTACGTGAGAGTCCAGCGACATAGCCATTACGCTAACTGCTGGTCCCGAGTCTGGGTGGTTTTCATACGAAAGGGGGGGAGAACCACGTCACTGGACAGTGTGCAGCCAGTGTGTATGAAGGCCGAGTAAGATAGCGCTGGAGCCCGCCTCCTGTCGGCGCCGAGGCTGAGGGGACAGGCTGCCCCAGGAATGGCGACTCCTTCTTGGAGGATGTTGTGATACCCTCTGAGCTGTGCAGGCAGCAGGTGTAATGCCAAATGGTGATGCTCACAGTTAGGAATCTCGACACCTGGTTCAGATCCCTGCTTTGATCTCCCCTGGCAGGTGACGTGTGGTTAAGAGTGCAGGACTCCCCTATGGCCGGCCTCAGTTCGAGTCCTGGACCTGGCAGCTCCACTCACTCTATTCCTCTCTGGTCAAATTAAAATAAAAAAAAAGATAGAGAAAATAATTATTTTAAAAAAAGAAAACAGCGGTGCGAATTTGAGTTCCATGAGGCTAATACCCAGTGCTTCGTCTAACCTGCCCTCACAGAGCTGCTGGGAGGGTGGGTTTCGGAAGCTGCTACCACTGAGTCCTGGGCAATGAGAAGGCCGATGTGCCAGGGCCCCTTTCCTTCTCTGTGTGTGAACACACACACACACACACACACACACACACGTATATACTGCTACATGGAACGTCAGAACATTAGTGGAAAATGGAATTAACACACGTTTATTTTGGTGCCAAAGTTTTGAAATTCATGCATAGCTTTCTAAAATATATAATATGCATCTCCCACGAGGCTTTCTTCGTTTTTAATTGCAAGAGGGCACACGCACTTGTCAGAGATGGGGGGGGGAGGAAGCACACCCCCGCCCCATGAGGTGTGGCCGTGCCACAAACCACTCTCCATCTCTCCATCCTGTTGGACTTGGGATGCGCGTGCACATGCCCAGCGTGTTTTTCAAGCCACCTGGGCTGGGATTCGAACTGTGGTCAGTCACGTGGGATCCAGCCCCCTGAACCTCTAGTATACGAACCAGCCCTCCGTAAACTCTGTGACGCTCTCCTTCTTACATGGTGTGTTTATTACAATCGTAATACTTTTTCATTGTAAAAACAAAACCAAAAACCCAAGACCAACAAAAGAAAGAAATGCTGAATGAAGTCACTACTGAGAGAACTCGGTGTTTTTCTTCCTGGGGCTAAGCGCGTGTCTCTGGCTTTTCGTGAAGATGAGATGGCAGGGCGCGGGCGTCGGTGTGGTCTCTCGGCAGTGGGTGCAGAACCTGGGGCTCCTCCACTCTGTCCCCATCTGCTGTGACTTTTCCGTGTCCGGAGGAGCATGGGGCGGTGTGCTCCTCGCCCATTCTTTCTCCTCCGGGTCTCCACCATAAGCAGGCAGGATGCCCTGTCTGGCTGGCCTGCCATTTTCTCTCACACCCACCATCTCTCTTCTGAGACTTCTCCATTATCCGAGTCCCCGAGGCGGTTAGGGCTTGAGAACTCCTCGAGAGCTTCAAGTGGAGCCTTGGCAGAGCGAATACGCTGAGTCTCCGAGGAAAGCCTCGGACAGGGCGTCCTGTCTCTTACCCTGCAGCTCGCTTCGGGGGAGCGTGTGTTTGGAGGGAAGCCAGGAGGCAGCTGTAGACCCCTAGCCTCCAGCACCCCCACCTTGCTTTCCCTTGATCGCGTTGAACTGTGAGAGTTGGAAGGGATCCTGGTCCCCCAGTGCTTGTGCGCGACTGCCTGGGCTGTCAGAGGCAGGACTGCCAGGGCCTAATGCAGGGAGCTTGTCCATTCTCTGACCTGAGGAAATGGCCCAACCTGAGGGAGAAAAAGCAATGTGCGTGCTTCCTGGCTGGGAGTACACAAGAGACCTGGGTTCGAGTCCCCGTCCAGCCTTAAGACCCAGGCTGTGGGATGCACCTGTCACCCGGTGACCTGGGGAGGCAGAGAGGGGTCATGAATTTGAGGCTGGCCTGGGCAACCCAGAGAGTCCCTGACTGAAAAAGGGCCAGGTGTGGTGGCCTGCACCTGTGGTCCCAGCTAGGAGACTGTGGCAGGGTGAGGGTGACACTGTGAGACCCTGTCTAAAAATCAAGGGGAGAACTGCAGGCAGGCAGAGGCTACATTCCATGAAAGAGAGGTGCTGGGCCAGCCCCCGTGGAAGACCTATGGGGACGTGTCAAAGGGCAGTGGGTGTGGGCAAGGACAACATGCAGTTCCGGGGGCAGCAGGACAGAGGAAACCCTTCCCCTCTGCTCCCCGTGCCTCCTCCAAGCCACCCTCGCCAGCCTAGCCTTCAGCACCCTCTCCTGTCTCCCAGAGGACCCGCTTTGTGTCCCTACTCATGGGGCCCAGCCGGAGCCATGACAGCCTCCGTGTGGGCTCCCCCCTCTTCAGCTCATGCTGCCCCGAAAGCCTTTTTTATTAATTGCTGGAAAACAATTCCTCACTCCAGAGAGAGAAAGAGAGAGAGGAGGTACTCTCCCAGTGTGTGGTCACACTGCAACCCCTTTTCTTCCATTTCTTCATACTGTTGGCGCTTGGGGCACACAGGTGTACGCATGCACGCTGCGTATTTTTCAAACTGCCGGGGCCAGGATTCGAACTGCAGTCGCCCATGTGGGATTTGACTCCCAAGACCACTGAGCTACAAGGCAGGCCCTCAAAGGCCTTTTTAAATGCACAGCTGCTCCTGTGCTGGGTCCTGCGAGGCCCCTTGTGGTCTACCCCAGAGCCCTCCGCGTCCTGTCTGCCTCAGCCCGCACCCTCCGGCTGTGCGCCGGTCAGTCAGCCTGGAGAGGGAGGGCCGCTCTTGCCTGCCATTCCCCACAGACTGTCCCCTCCAGGGTGGGCCAGGTCCCTTCCCCCAGAGCCGTCGCGGACTCCTCGGCTGTGCTCACACACACGTGTGCTGCTTGTACCTTGAACTTCTCTGCCTACCATCCTCCAGGTTCTGGGGTAGGCACAAAGTGACGTTTTGTTTTATTTCAGGTTGTTGTTGTCTAACATTTATCTACTAATTGATCTTTTTATTTGTTTTCATTGTTAAGCCACCAGGTCTAGGACTTGAACCGTGATCAACCATGTGGGAACCCAGCACCTTAACCACCATGGCACTTGCTGGCCCTGTGACATGTTTGTCTTACCCAGACCCATGCCCAAGTGCTTGAGATGTGTTGAGTCATCCGAAAAGTCCTGACACGTGTTTTCATAGAAAAACAAAACAATACATCATGACTTTTCTGAGGACGTCTGAGTGGGTCTTTGGGCTGGCTCCTCGTGTGTGAGGAAAGGGGCCATCTAGGTGACTGCACTGGCCCCGTCCTGGGACCGTGCCGCGCGGAGCCGGGCATCAGGGGAGGAGAGACCGGCCCTTGGGCGCTCCCTGAGCCCCGAGCACCGAGCGGGCTTCTACCCAGGCCCCTGGCCCTGGAGGCCCTGGCGAAGCTTCCCGTGAGGGTCTGTCTTGCCGTGTTAGTTGACTGATGTCAGATCAGGAAAGGAGCAGGGTCCTGTGACGAGAAGGCCTGACGCACACGCAGCCTGGCAGGCTCTGCTGTCCCTTTGGCACTGGCTCCGTGCGGACAGACAGCAGCCACTGAGACCCCCACGCTGAACCCTCGTCCAGGCTCCGATACCCCCGGCCCAGCAGCATGCTGCAAATCGCACGGTTCCAAAGGGTCTGGAACATTCTCAAAGCAGAGTCCTCGAGCACCGGCATCTCCGGCAGGTGTGAGGGCCGGGGGAGGCTGGAGGACCAGATGAAATGCAGGTGCCTTGGTCCCCAAGCCTCCTGAGTGGTCTCTTGACACGGGCCAGGGCGCAGGCCTTTCGAACACCCCCCAGGGGACGCTTAGGGCATGAAGCCGGGATCTGAGAAGCAGCGGACCTGAACTCTGAGCCTGGTCGTCCTGGGATGAGGCTCGGGCCCGTGGCTGCATTGGGTTGCCCGACCCAGGCACTCTGAGCACCGATTATTGTCATAACCCGGCCAACCGGTCGCAATGGAGTTGTTTTAGGTGTGTCTCAAACAGATTAGTAACTCAGCTCCACTTCCTGGCCTTTTGTATGGGAAAACTCTGCCCTCCCCACCCCAGGATGGGGCGCTCGCCCTAGAGATGCCCCGTCTCCACCCGGGTGGGAAGGCGTTGCAGCACGGCATTGCAGCACGGCGTGCCAGATCTAGGAAGCCCGATGGGGGAAGGCCTGAGCTGGCGGGCGGAGCACAGTCACACTGATGGGGAAGCAGCGTGCATGCGCCTCCGGGGCGGCGACTGGAAACCCGATGCCCGTGGGAGAGGGGGTGCACAGCCGTGTGCAGTGGGTTACGTGTGCAGAGGCTTAAGGGAATGGTGAGCTGGACACTGGCGGCCATGCCGAGTTTACAAATAGGGGCCCCGGCTTTAACGGTGTACGGAGCATACGTTTTTTATGACAGACTGCACGTGCTTGGCACAGGAGCCACACTCTCCACAGGGCATCGTCACCCCCTTTCGCAGCCCTCCAGCTCGTTAGGGTCTGGGGCGTGGGTGTGCCCCCAGTGTGTTTTCAAGCTAACTCAGGAATCAGAACCCGAGGTCGGCCATGTGGCTTCCAGCCTTGCAGGGCAATAGGGCAGAAACAGTGATGTAAAGAGACACCAGGGTTCACTGGGCAAGACCCCGGGAACATCCCGGGTGAGGACGACGCCTAGCCATGGCGTCCCCGGTACAGGACGGTGTGGGCCTCTGGCTCGAGCTTTAAAGTCTCCGGACTCCAGGTTCTCACGTCCACCATTTTCATGTACATGTCTCTTCCCCCCATTTTCATCCTTGTCTTCTGCCTCATTTTGACTTACTTATGCAGCGGACCCCTAAGTGTCCCTTCCTCCCACTGGCAGAATGCCCAGAGGAGAATACATTCACACTTTGAGGACAAGGAGTGGCATAGAGGTTAAGATGGTGGGTCCCACATGGCTGGCTGCACAGTTCAAGTCCCAAACCGGGCAAATTGAAGACCATGCCAGGCACGCGTGTGTGCATACCCAAGCTCCTGAGAGAATGGAGGAGGAGGGATTGCAGCATGGCCACCCCTCTTGGGGGGCGACTTCCCATGCTCCCTTCCTCTCTCTCTTGCAAGTGCATGTGCCCAATAGCAAAAACTTAAAAGACAAATTCACACTTGATTTCTGTGGTTCTGAGAGGGGAAACTGAGTCATGGTTTGGGAGTCAGTGTGAGAAAGGCACACCCCCCCCTTTTTTGGAGAGTTTTTTTGCTGTAGGGCATGTGCGCTTGACAGATATACAGAGAGAGAAAGTGAGAAAGGCACACCCCCCCCTTTTTTGGAGAGTTTTTTTGCTGTAGGGCATGTGCGCTTGACAGATATACAGAGAGAGAAAGTGAGAAAGCAACCCCCGGGGGGGCAAGGCCACGTTTTTTTGCTGTAGGGCATGTGCGCTTGACAGATATACAGAGAGAGAAAGTGAGAAAGCACCCCCCGGGGGGGCACGGCCACGTCTGAGTCCAAATCGAACTGTGGCTGGCCATGTGGGAGTCCAGCACCTTAGCCACTAGGCCACCTGCTGGCCACGGTGCGTCCCCCCTCATACACAGACACGCTCTCGGGGCTAAGAACAGGCCTCTCATGTTTTGAAGTTCTGGGGCCATCACGGGGGGTGGATTCTGGGGAAGGAGAGTGGGGGGCCCTCTGGACCACCAGGGAGCAGGGGCTGATCCAGTCTGGACTCGGTGATCTTGGGGTGGCTGCCACGCTGGCAGATCGGCTGTGTGTGGCCCGGTGGAGGTGAGCACTCAAAGCCGTGTCACTGGAGCCCAAGAAGGAGGACGGCAGGCCAGGCTGGGCGCAGAGGAGCCCACTTCCCTTGGTGGGCCATGAGAAGCAGCGTCATCATCCGGGAGCTAAGCGTTTTCTCTTTATGTTTATTTATTTATGAGAGAGACAGAGTCTTTGATTTTTTTCCCTTTACTTGCCCGAGGGCTCGTGCTATGGAGCAGGAGCAATCCCGTGAAGTATGGTCACACCGCAACCCCTTTTCCTCCATCCGTTTCTCCTTCCTGGGGATGCTGGGCACACGCACATGTGTCTGGCATGTTTTTCAAGCCACCGAACGCTGGACTCAAACCATGGTTGGCCATGTGGGATCTGCTGCCTTAACCAGCATGCTACAGAGCCAGCCCAAGAGAGATTGATTTAAAAACAATTTTTTTTGGATGTTTGCTATAGGGTGCGAGCACTCGCTGGTGACACAGAAAGAGGGAAAATGAGAAATCATCCCCTGGGGGAATGGCCACACCATAGTCCCTTCTCCTCCATTCTCCTCTTGGGAATTGGGGTATGCATACACACACCCAGAGTGACTTACAAGTCACCGGGTCTGGAGCTCCAACCACGGTCGGCCATGTGGGAGTCCCGTACCTTAACTACCACGCCACCTGCCGGCCCTAAGAGACCAATTTGGGGCAGGGTCTTTCTGGGCTGTGATTTGCTCTGCCACCCTCTCGGTTAGCTGGGCCTGTTAGGTTGGGCCAGGAAGCGACCCTGGGCCTCCCACGTCGCGACTGGGCGACCAACATTTGAACATTCCAGGAAGCCCCCGGAAATTGCATGTTTGCCTGCGGAGGTGGCAGAGGCTGGCTGTAAGCGGGCTTGATCGCTTCTCCCTGAGGTGGCCGCGGCGGCCAGCCCTCACGGGCCTCTGCGGCCCTCTCTTGCAGTTCCTAGCCCAGCTGATGGTGTTCCTGATCAGTTTCGTGAGCTCCGTGTTCTGCGGCCACCTGGGCAAGCTGGAACTGGACGCCGTCACCCTGGCCATCGCGGTGCGTATGGGACGTCCTCCCGCAGCTTTCCCAACGTCCTCCGTGTTCATTTCTTCCTGCCACAGAAACCAATGGCCACGGCTGAGGGGCGTAGAACCAACCACGCGGGTCACAGCGCTGGGGTGGGAAGCCCGAGCCGGCTCAGCGGGACGGCAGTGCTGGCAGGACCGCAGCCCGAACGAATTACTCTTGTTGTGCAATTTTGTAGATTCCTCGGTTCTGGGGAGTGAAACAGGTCTTTTTTTCCTCTTTCTTTCTTTCTTTCTTTCTTTCTTTCTTTCTTTCTTTCTTTCTTTCTTTCTTTCCTTCCTTCCTTCCTTCCTTCCTTGCTTTCTTCCTTCCTTCCTTCCTTCCTTCCTTCTTCCTTCCTTCCTTCCTTCTTTCTTTCTTTCTTTCTTTCTTTCTTTCTTTCTTTCTTTCTTTCTTTCTTTCTTTCTTTTTAATTTCCAGAGATGCATGCACTTGCCAGAGAGAGACAGAGGGAGAGAAAAAAGCACCCCCACAATGGAATGTGGTCATGTCACAATCCCTAATCCATTTCTCCATCCTGTCCAGATTTTGGGCTCACACATACGTGCGTCTGGAGTGTTTTTCAAGCTGCGGGTCCAGGTCTTGAACAGTGGGGTCAGCATGTGGGATCTGCTCCCTTAACCACTAGGCCACGGAGCCAGCCTTGGTGTTGTTTTCTTTTTAAAAGTGTTTTCTGTCTTCCCTGGAGAGCGGGGGGTGGGGTGCACTCAGGCTGCAAGCTCAGCCCCGGCCAGCCCCAGGCTGCACCCCCGTCTGGACACGTAGAACGAGACCGTCTTTCAGGGCGTCTTTCTGGCTACCGCGCTGTCTGGTTTGGGACCCCTGGAGCTCTGTTTGCACTCTGGGTCTCACATCTGGGAGAAGTTCATTGTGAAAGGCGAGTGGAGGTCCGATCTCCTCAGGAGAAGCTGCCCCCACCCCACCCCTCGCAGCAGCTGTCTGACCGAGAGTCCTAGTCTGGAAATGGGCCTCCCAGGGAAAAGTCTAGACCCTAATGTCCAAACCTAAAATCAGGAGGAACCCCCAATCCTCTCCTTGACCTATATAAAAATCTTAGGCATGGATTCCTAATTTTTTAAAATTCTTTCTTTTTTTTTTTTTTAATTCTTAATTTTCTATTTGGGCAACAAAATACTCATACTTTAATTCCATTTTCACAATTTTTTTTCCGTGAGATTTTTGCTATAGGACATGTGCACTCACCTGAGAGACATAGAAAGAGAGAAATCACCCTCAAGGAGGGATGGCCACGCCACAACCCCTTCTCCAGTCTCCTCTTGGGATTTTGGTCATGCACACACATGCATCCGGCATGAGTTCAGGCGGCCGGGTCCAGGACTTGAACCATGGTCGAACATGCGGGAGTCCAACACCTTAAACCCTATGCTACCTGCTGGCCCAAATTTTCACAATTTTCCTGCATTCCCCTCCTATGTTATTGCTCTCTGCTAGGGGCTAGCTGTCCACACCAGGCCAGAGGGCTCTGCCCATTTGTTTGTTAGGCAGTTAGTTAGAAATTTCTAGAAAACTGAATTCAATGGCTCTTGGCAGGGTGTGTGTTCCTGCTCCCCCAGCCTCCCACCTGCCCTAGGCACACCCATCCTCACCTCACCAGCCTGACCCCTCCGGGCACTGGAGTCTGCTGCCCCCGAACTATGCAAGACCTGTGTGTAACTAATCACCAAACATTAGGTCATTGGGAAAGTCATGACACATTTTTGCATAGAAACAAAGAAAAAAATACATCATGACTTTTTGTTTTTTTGAGAGATTTTTGCTATAGGGCACATGCGCTCGACAGAAAGACAAGAGAGACAGAGAGACAGAACACGAGAAATCACCCCCAAGGGGAGATGGCCACACCACAATCCCTTCTCCTCCATTCTCTCAGGATCTTGGGCACTCACGCACACGCGCCTGGCGTGAGTTTAAGCCACCGGTCCGGTACTCAAACCGTAGGCCACCAGGTCCGGGACTTGAACCGTGGTCAACTACATGGGAGTCCAGCAACATAGCCATTATGCCAACTGCTGGTCCCATGTCATGACTTTTTCGATGATCCAGTATATACCAATCTCTTTATTTTGCCTTTAGGAGGTACTATGGTTTGAATGTGTCCCCTCAAAATTCACACGTTGAGATTTGGCTCCTATGGTGACATTGTTAAGAAAGTGGAGACTAAATCCGACTATGTATAGTATTAACAGGTGGAGGGCACGAGGATTAGATAAGCTGGGGGTGGGGAGAGGGCGTCATCGAATCCTGAAGGCTTTACAAGAATATGTGATGCTCTGGGCTAGCCAGTGGTGTGGTGATTAAGGTGGCTGGATTCCACACAGCCGACTTTATTGTTCGAGTCCTGGACCCAGCAGCTTGAAAAACACAGTGGGCATGTGTGCATGTGTGCCCAAGAGTCTGAAAGGAGAATGGAGGAGAAGGGATTGTGGTGTGGCCGTCTCCCATGGGAGGGGGCTTTCTCACTTTCCA
>NW_006159862.1:2360114-2365453 GCF_000334495.1 Tupaia belangeri chinensis | reverse complement strand
TCTCTCTCTCTCTCTTTCTCTGTCTCTCTCTCCAGTGAGTGCATGTGCCTGCCCTCTGGCAATTGTTCTTTTTTCTTTTTTAAAGCATATATGGTGTTCTGTGCCCTTCACCAGATGTGGCCCCTTGACCTGGGACCTCCAAACCCTTGAGCTATATAAACCTCTGCTCTCCGTAAGCGACCCAGTTCTCGGTATTTAGTTATCATGCGACAGAGCAGGGCCTGACGGAACAAGTGTGGCGGGAAGGGCTTGTTAATAATGAAACCTGAAAACGTGAGAGTGGCTTAGAGACGGGGCATGGGCAGACGTCAGAGAGTTTGGAAGAGCCAACTGGGTAAAGCTCAGATTCTGACGGGGTTGGCAGAACCGACTGGAATGCACTGGACCCTTCTAGAGATGGGGGCTACATGGACAGCCCCAGGCTGAATGAATCTTTTTGTTTGTAAGTATTAAGAGATTTAGGGCAAACAGAACTGTGCTTAGCGAGCCCCAGGCATGTTCTCTAGTTCAAGCGTCCGAAACCCTGCTTTTGGGCCAGGCCCATTGTGGGCTGCTGTAGATCCAGGCGGAGGTTCCAGAGTGAGGGAGCATGGGACATCCTGCAGTGCCACACCCTGGTCTGGGGTGCTGTCCTGGGCCCCGCGAAGCCCCAGGGACACCAGAGTTTTGTATCTGATCCTGGTGGTCCACTGGAAAAGCCCCTGGCACTGGCCTTGACTTCAGACTGGCGTGTGCACCCCAGCCCTGGGATCCCAGTGGGTTTACAGGACACGCTGCTGGGCCGTGAGGTATCCTCGGAAGTGCTCTGACCCCCTGAAATTGGAGCGCAGCACGACTGAGGCTTGAAGAGAAAAACGCTGGATCGTAGTGGTGGCCCGGGTCATCGGCCTCTGAGCAGGTGCGTGGCCTTCATGATGGCCCAGCCGATCGGAGCAGGTGCCTGGAGACACTGACCCACTGATTAATTGCACTTGTTAATGCAGAAGGAGACACTTTGCAGGCTCTGACCTGTGGGGAATTTCCTTTCCTCTGTTACCTCTTCGTGGCCTCACCTGTGGGTGTATTTCCAGGTGATCAACGTCACTGGCATCTCCGTGGGATTCGGCTTGTCTTCTGCCTGCGACACCCTCATCTCCCAGGTAAATGGAAGCGGTCGCACCCTCAGGACGACCCTGGCTATCGCTCCGGTGTCAGTAGAGGAGCCTCACTCAGAAGACGGAGAGACGTAGTGCACAGATGAGGAGACCTGCAGCCACAGGGGCGCGGGCACGCGTCAGCCCTCGTAGTTCTTTGCGCAGCCCAGTCCAGGACATTGGGTAGAAGTCCCTGCTCTTACCCGTCTGAGTTTGGGATAGCCCCGTGGCCCCTAAACTTGAGCATGCGTCAGGCTCACTTGGGGGGTCTTATTCATACAGGCTGCTGGGTCCTACCCAGTGGCATCCTGGTCAGTGTTCAGTAACTAGGTCTGGGAGCCAGGAAGGAGGACTTGTAGCGGCTGCCAATTCCAGTGGTGTAAGTACCCTTCCTCCTACGGCTAATTTCAAGCTACCAAAAATATGTTACTGAGCGCGAAGCTCGGAGGGCTGGGCGCGGTTTGGCTTTCGTGAGGCAGTGAGCCTGCTCCACCACACCCTGACCCCACCCCCAGGATACTGCTCTAGCGGGTTTGGAGTGGGGCCCAAGGATTTGCATTTCTAACACGTTTCCAGTTTCTGCAACCCTGATTGCACATTAGAACCACAGGGGGAACTTTACCTTGTTTTTCTTTTCTTTGTTTTTTCTTTCCTTTATGAGAAAGAGTCTCACTGTGACATAATCCTCCTGCCATGACCCTCCTGCCCCACGCTCCCAACTAGCCAGGATTACGGTGTGTGCCACTGCACCCAGTGTGTTCAGGTTGGCCCGGGAACCGAGCCTGGGCCTCCCGTGGGCCTTCCAGCCTCCCAAGTGGTAGCCCTATCAGCACTTGTGTGCCACTGAGGCTGAGCCCAACTACTATAGCTACCTAGGTACCACCGTGGAACAATTAACTCTGGACTATCTTAGTGGAATTCTGGCATCAGAGTTTAAAAATGTTTCCAGGTAATTCCGGTAGGCGGCCAAAATGGGGAGCCCTCCCTTTTGCCGTGAAGTATGGTGAAGTTGCTGTAGGCATGTCTTTCTTTCTTTCTTTTTTTCTCTTGAGAGGTTTTTGCTATAGGGTGTGTGCTCTCACCAGAAAGAGAGAGACAGAGAGACAGAAAGTGAGAAATCACTTCCCAAGGGGGATGGCCATGCCGCAATCCCTTCTCCTCCATTCTCCTCTCGGGATCTTGGGCACGCACACACACGCCTGGCGTGAGCTCCAGCCACCAGGTCCAGGAGTCGAACCGCGGTCGACTACGTGGGAGTTCTGCAACACAGCCATTATGCCAACTGCTGGTCCCATCTTTATTTTTTTAAGCTCTTTGCCATAGGGCACATACACTTGCTAGAGAGAGAGAAAGTGGGAAGTCGCCCCCCAGGGGAGATGGCCACACTGCAGTCTCTTCTCTCCATTCTCTTCTTGGGATTCTGGGCATGCAGGCACATGGGCCCAGGATGCTTCTCAAGCCGAGGCTCGAACTGCGGGCCACCATGTGGAAGTCCAGTGCTTTAACGTCCACGCCACCTGCTGGCTCAGAAGGCCTTGGGGGTGTGGACTGCTGCTTCTGCGCTGACGTGTGTCGGCCGTGTGTTCCTAGACCTACGGGAGCCGGAACCTGAAGCACGTGGGCGTGATCCTGCAGCGGGGCGCGCTGGTGCTGCTGCTCTGCTGCTTCCCCTGCTGGGCGCTCTTCCTCAACACCCAGCACCTGCTGCTGCTGCTCCGCCAGGACCCCGCCGTGGCCAGGTGAGAGGGGCTCGCCCCGCCCAGGCTCAGCCCTGGGAATCGCACAGACTAAGGACCAGGGCGTGCCAAGGAGGCTGTGTTACATCCTACCCTCAGACCAGCTCCCCTCCAGGGAGGATTTTCTGGTCACAGTGCCGAGGCCAAGAAACCCTAGATGGAAAGACCTGGAAGAACCAAGAGAGGGGCTTAGGGCTGTAAGAGAACAGGCCGCGTGGGTAGGTTTGCACAGAGGTTCCAGCAGTTAAGCCCGTTTATTCACAATGGGCCAACAAGACAAAAGGCAGTTGGTTCATTTCATTGTGCCTAGCGTTCTCCTGAAGTGGAGACCTCTGCCATTGTTTTCTTTTCTCTTTATTACATAGGCTCACCCAGACTTATGTCATGGTCTTCATCCCAGCTCTTCCTGTAAGTTTCATGGGCTACGAGGCTCCTTCCTGGGGTCCACTGGAGAAAGGGTTGCCATAACCGGGAGCTCGGTGTACGGATCGGCTCAGTCATCGCGATTCTCACCCGTGGTGTTGGCTCCTTCAAGGGAGAGTGGTGTTAATTATGCCCATTAATAACCCAGCAAGAATTTGCCTCTCAAAGAAACATCAGGGTCAGGGGACTCCGAGAGGCCACGTTCTGAACTACAGCTTACAGTCGGAGAGACCTCCAGGATCGGTGGGAGGAGAGTTCAGAGATGTTTTCTGTAAGAGTGAAGTCTTAACCCAGCACAGACCCCTAAGGGGATCACTTCCAGCTTTTTATTTGCTCATTTATAAGCCAGAGGGCACATGCACTTGCCAGGGAGAGACAGAAACAGAGAAGGAGAGGGAGAAAGCGCTCCCCAGTGGGGTGTTAGAACACTGCAACCCCCACCCCCCCGCATCCTGTTGGCATTGGGGCCTGCGTGCTCACAATGTGCACGCATATTTTTATTTTGTAAGTTTTTTGCCATAGGGTGTGTGCAGTTAGTGGAGAGAGACAGAGAGGGATCACAAGAGGGAAAGTGAGAAATCATCTCCCGGGAGGATGGCCATACTGTAATCCCTTCTCCAGTCTCCTCCTGGGATCTTGGACATGCACACACATTCATCTGGCATGATTTTCAGGCCACCGGATCTGGGACTTGAACCGCTGTCAGTCATGTGGGAGTCCAATGCCTTAACCACTACACCACTGCTGGTCCCAGTCCAGTGCATTTTTCAAGCTGCTGAGACCAGGACTCAAACCACAATCAGCCATGTGATATCCAACTCCCTTACCACCAGGCCATGGGACCAGCTCTCCTTTAGAAATTTTAGCCCTTTTTTTTTTTTGTCTGCTGAATGTGATCACATGGAACCAAAAGTATGGGTTAATGTTTGACACAGTGATGTGTGGTCAGTGAATCATCAGAGCTAAGTTGTATTTATTTATTTATTTATTTATTTAACAAAGAGATTTTTGCAATAGGGCACAAGTGCTTGCCAGAGAGACAGAGAACCAGAAAGCAAGAAGTCACCCCCCATCCTCCCCACCAGGGGATATGGCCTTGATGCGACCCCTCCTCCTCCATTCCCCTCTCAGAATTTTGGACACACATGCACCCAGTGTGAGTTTCAAGCTGCTGGGTCCTGGCCTCGAACCACAGTCGACCATGTGGGAGTCCAGTACCTCAACCACTACGCCATGTGCTAGTCCTGGATTTATTTGTTTTTAAAATGCGTTTATTTCTTCCATAGAGGCGGGAGAGAGACACCCTCCGCAGGGTTTTCATGCCATGATCTGCTCCAATCTCAGCTAGCCGGAATCACAGGCCCAGGCACACTGGATGTGTTTCAGGAGGTCCCAGTGCAGCCCCAGGGCTTTCCCCATGTGGGTCCAGTTGGGCTACTTACTGCTGGGCCACCGCCTGGCCCCAGAGCTGCGTTTTGTTCCATCGGAGACCACTGAACTGGTCAGCTTGGGCTGGGGAAACACAGTACCACAGACTGGGTGGCTTGGACAACAGGAATTTATCTTCTCACATTTCTGGAAGGTTGAAGTCCAAAGTCAGGATGTGGGCAGGGCTGGTTTCTCCATTCTCCTCTCAGGATCTTGGACACACACGCACATGTGCCTGCCTGAGTTTAAGCCTCCAGGTCCGGGACTCAAACCACAATGAACTACGTGGAAGTCCAGTGATGTAACCATTACACCATCTGCTGGTTTCCTTAATCACCCCTTTGGAAAAAAAATATTTATTTTATTTATCATTGTGCCTGTGTGTGCACAAGAGAGAGAGAGAGAGAGAGAGGAGAGAGAGAGAGAGAGAGGCTGCCCCAAGGTCTTGTTACACTGTGATCCCATCTCTGCAGTCCGCCAACTCTTCAGGATTCTGGGGGCACACGTTCACATGCCTGGTATGTCTTCTTTTCTTTTTTCTTTTCTTTTCTTTTCTTTTCTTTTCTTTTCTTTTCTTTTCTTTTCTTTTCTTTTCTTTTCCTTTCCTTTCTTTTCTTTT
>NW_006159862.1:2349466-2359310 GCF_000334495.1 Tupaia belangeri chinensis | reverse complement strand
TTTCTTTCTTTCTTTCTTTCTTTCTTTCTTTCTTTCTTTCTTTCTTTCTTTCTTTCTTTCTTTCTTTCTTTCTTCTCTCTCTCTCTCTCTCTTTCTAATTTAATTTTTAACTTACATTTAACCACTCTATATCTTTACAGTACACAACATTGCTCTTTCCAGCATGACCACGGTGTACATCGGTCAAGACAAAGACATGATGATATATACATTATCATCAGCAAATATCATTTTTGTGTCAATTAAACACACTTTCTTCCCGTTCCCCTCCCTCCATTACCCACTCTGGATTACCCCTATCTCTAGAATCTACAGTCACCCTCTCTACTGCTCTGTTTTCCAAACTTGCAGCTCCTGCTAATGTTTTCAAGCCAACCTGGAACACTAACCCAGTCAACCACATGGCTTCCAACACCGCTGTTCAGTGTGCAACCAACTAAGCCGTGAGGCCGGGCCTCATCCCCTCTTTAAAGACCTCTGAAAGCAGTCGCTTTGGGGGTTAGGACTTCCACGTATGAACTTGGGAGACACACTCGAGCCCACAAAAGTAGCCATTTGTCCTCCTAATTGGCATTGTCTCCTCTGTTCATCCTGAAACCTTGAACACGTGCTGTTCCTTACCTATCCCACGGAACAGAACAGTAGCCTATTCTGCGTGGTGTCGTCCACTGGGAGTTTGCCTGGGCTGCCTTTACCACCCCATGTCCCCAGAGATGCCTTGTTGTGTTCCTGGAGAACTGCTGCCTTTTGCCAGACTGGGGGTGGGTTGGATACTGGGCAGCCGTGAAAGAGGTGTGTGAAACACACCCGTGGACACCCGGGGCCTGCCCTGCACCTCGATGGCAGCTTCGATGGCTGTGTGGGAGCAAAGGGCAGCCCGACCTTGGCCATGACACAGCCTTCCATGGCTCCCCACTCCCTGTCCCCTGGACGGTGAGGGCGTTAACACCCATCTCTCTTCTCTTGCAGGCCACCTTTCTTTATACATTACAAGTTAAATACTTGCTCAACCAGGTAACACCGAGTGTCCTTTTCCTTTGGGGAGCTAACCAGAGTTTGCCCTTGCCAAGAGCAGGTGTCCTGCAAACACTCAGGGAGCCCAGGGTGGTGGGAGCTCCCCCCAGGGAGCCACAGAAAGACGTTTTTGGTGTGCGTACGGGATGGACGGTGAGGGGCTTGTCAAGTGGTGTCCGGGAAAACACACATTGTCCTTGGCTGGGAAATCTTATCCCACTCCCACTTGGAAATATTGTCGTTGGCGGGGCAGGAAGAGAGCTCTAGCATCTTTGGCTGTGTTTTAGCCAGCTGCCCGGAAGGAAGGGTGCAGGCCTGGCTGCTCCCCAGAGAGCGCAGGGGGCTGGAGCCACCCGTCTGGCTCCAGAGAGCCGACCCCTGCTGCGTTCTGTCTGAAGGACCCCGCTTTCCTCAGCGAGGACGTGGAAGCGTGAATCCTAATGCTACCTGGTGTTAGTCTGAACTGTCGGTGGTGGCAGCAATGGCCCAGGGCCCAGGATGGTGGCCCTGACTTGGCAGGTGTGCATTTCTGATGACCTCAAGCACGGTGTGCGTCCCCTTGTTCCAGGGAATCGTCCTGCCCCAGATCGTGACTGGAGTTGCAGCCAACCTCATCAATGCCCTCGCCAACTATGTATTTCTCCACCAGCTGCATCTCGGGGTGATGTGAGTCCGGCCTGCCCTGGACAGGGAGAGGGCTGACCTGCCTGCGGCTTTTCTAGGGGGAAGGAGGGCCCTTTGGCCGGCCATTGTGTCCAGGCCTGGTCTCCAGGAAATGCCGTCAGAGCAGAGGGCTGGAAGACGGCCTGCTGATGAGGGATGGCCACTCTCCTCCACCCCAGGGGGCCGAGAGAGGGTGGAGGGCAGGCACCCCCTCACTGGGCCGGCTCTCCCCAGGGGCTCTGCGCTGGCGAACACGCTTTCCCAGTTCACCCTGGCTCTGTTCCTCTTCGTCTACATCCTCGGGAGAAAGCTGCACCGAGCCACCTGGGGAGGTAAAGGCTGCCTTTCGCCTTCCAGCTCGGATTTGGGGTCTGGTTTCCTGTTTGCTTTTCTTATTTCCCCCTAATCGCCAGAGGGCACACGTGCTCACCTGAGAGAGAGGAGAAAGCACCCCCTCAGGGCGTGGTCACACCGTAATCCCTCCTCCTCCATTTCTCCACCCCGTTGGGATAGAGAGACACACACATGTGCCTGGTGTGTTTTTCAAGCCTCTTGGGCTGGAGTTTGTGTCCATGTCAGCCAGGTGGGGTCCAGCTCCCATGGGGCTGGCTGGTCCTGTTTTTTTTCTCTCTCTTTCTTTCTGTAAGATTTTTACTATAAGGCACATGCTGTCTCTGGAGAGAGACAGAGTGAGACAGTGAGAGAGAAAGTGAGAAATCATAACCTGGGTGTGTGTGTGTATGTGGGGGGGGGGGGGATGGCCACTCAACAATCCCCTCTCCTCCATTCTCCTCCTAGGATTTTGGGCCCACATGCACATGCACCCAGCTTGATTTTCAAGCCACCAGACCCAGGACTTGAACCATGGAGTTGGTCATATGAGAGTCCAGTGCCTTAGCTACCACACACCTGCTGACCCTTTTCTTTTTCGTCTTTTTTTTTTATTTTTAAGTTTGCTTATTTATTTAGAGAGAGAGGGACACCCCCCTCCAACAGGGCCCCTCTCCCTGATTTGCAGCCCTCCCAGCCAGTGGCCCTGGCACACACGAGCGCGGCCTCTACCGGGAGCAGACTCCAGTCTTCCGCGTGGCCTGCGGCAGGGCAGAGCACTGAGCTGGCCTGGCTGTGGGTTAGTCTGGGGTGTCCTGGGCCCGACCACGCAGAAGGCAACCCCTTGTCCCGCCTACAGGGTGGTCCCGCGAGTGCCTGCAGGACTGGGCCTCCTTCCTGCGCCTGGCCATCCCCAGCATGCTGATGCTGTGCATCGAGTGGTGGGCCTACGAGATCGGCAGCTTCCTGAGCGGTGCGCGGGGGCGCTGGGCGCTGGGCGACGGTGGCCGGGAGGGCGGAGGGCGGTGGGCGGGCCCTGGCCCCTGGCCCGGCGCTGCGCAGGGCGGCAGCTGTCTGTCCCCGCAGGCATCCTCGGCATGGTGGAGCTGGGGGCGCAGTCGGTCGTGTACGAGCTGGCCGTCATCGTGTACATGGTACGTGCGTGAGAGCTGGTCGTTCACGGGGACAGGGTGGGCGTCTCCTTCCTGGGTTTTCTGGATGAGTCCTACGGGACGCGAGGGTTATAACCTTAAGCAATAATTCGTGAAATGTTTTATGGAAGTAAGATCTTATCCTAGTCTTTTGGGATTAGAGCACTGGGCAGAAGTTCCGGATGGCCTGCAAGGTCTCTGTCTACCACAGTGCAGACCTGGAGGTCTGATTTCCTTTCGTTTCCACACTCCTCGACTCTTCTCCAGTTGTCACAACAAATGCCTCGAGAGGCGTGACACTGGCGAGTGGCGGGGCTGGGTATGTGGCAGTAAATCCCGAGGTAGTACTGTCTCAGCACACGCAGCTCCAGCCCCGCTCCGAAGCCTTTTTTTCCCCCAGAGGTTTTTGCCTTATGGCATGTGTGCTTGCCAGAGAGAGAGACAGAGACACTGAGAGTGAAAGAGAGAAGTTACCCCCCTAGGGGGGATGGCCACACTGCAATCCGTTCTCCTCCATTCTCCTCCTGGCATCCCGGGCATGCACGCACACGCACCCGGTGTGATTTTCCAATCACTGGGTCCAGGGCTCTGTGTGATGAGGTCACGATGGCAGGCCCCCACGGCTGAGTTCCGGTGGGTTTATGAGCAGAGCGAATGAGACCAAGCAGGAGCGCACCTAGCAGACCGTGCACTATGCTGCTAACGACTTTGTCTCCTGCCGTCTCGTGGTGTCTTTGGACTTCCCAGCCACCAGAATCGTGCGTGCTGCCAATAAGTCTCTATTTTCCTCATAAATCACACAGGCAGGTCTTTTCTGTTAGCACGCTACTGTGAGCTAAGGCACAGGCCCGCCCAAGGAAAGGAACCAGTGATTGGCCAAGGGGCTTCCAGCACTGCGGTCCAGCACCACGGACAGCGCCACCTGGCTCCTGGCGGACAGAATCCCCGCGTTTGCCTCCCTTGACCTCGGCATTTCTGTAGAACATGTATGCTGTATTAACAGCTGATGTATGCTCTCGGATAGATCCCGCAGTCCATATTTGGCAGGAAAAGTGACAGAAACAAGGGCCGTGCCCTTCTCAGTGCATCCTTTCAGGAGGCACGTGATGTTGACTTGTTCCATCCTTGGTGATTTTTTTTTTTTTAATTTTTTCTGAAGGGCAGGTGCATTGGCCAGAGACGGACCAAGGTGAGGGATGGGAAGCAGCGAGAAACACCCCCCTCCCCACAGTCCCTTCTCTGCTCTCTCCTTGGGATTTTAGGCACGCACACACACGCCCAGGGTGTTTTTTGAGTTGCCAGTCCAGGACTCGAACAGCACAGTCAGCCATGTAGGATCTAGCACCTCAACCACCACCCCACCAGCTGGCCCCACTGGAGATCTTAATTTTGGTTGCTTGGCTCGGGTGGTATCTGCCAGGTTCATTCCTGGCGAGTTATTGTTTTTCCCTTTGAATGGGAGGAATATTTGTTGGGAGATCTCTCTGTTCCTATTAGTGAGGGGCTAGGCAGGAACGCAGTCTTCTGTTTCTTCTCTATCCTCATTCTTTGTTTCCGTTTTTTAATGCTGCCCTCAGTCATCCTGATTATAAGGGAGCATCCATGTTGGAATGGGTGGTGAAACTTTATTTAGTTTTTCCCTTTGTCCGTGTGTAGCTCATTGTAACAGCATCTCTTCATTGGGCCGTTATTACACGTGAGACACGATTCTGAGCAGCTCGCCTGTATGGGCTCGTCAAACCCCTCCAATCACCATATGCGCTAGGGGCTTCAAGTGTCCTTGGGAAGATGGAACTAGGCCCGCTCCATGGCACGGCGGTATCATGCTACTCAAGAGAGAGAGGATCGTTTGTTTGTTTTGTTTTGTTTGTTTGTTTGTTTTTTGAGAGGTTTTTGCTATAGGGCATGTGCACTCGCCAGAAAGACAGAGAGAGACAGAGAGTCAGAAAGCGAGAAATCACCCCGCCAAGGGGGATGGCCACGCCACAATCCCTTCTCCACCATTCTCCTCTCGGGATCTTGGGCATGCACGCACATGCGCCTGGCGTGAGTTTAAGCCGCCAGGTCCGGGACGCAAACTGCAATCAACTATGTGGGAGTCCAGCGACATAGCCATTACGCTAACTGCTGGTCCCAAGAGAGGGAGGATCCTGCATGGTGACCTCAGTTCAAATGCCCAGCCAGGCCAGCCCAAACATGCCAGGCATGCCAGTGAGTACCAGAGATCCGGTACATGAGCTGGAGCACTGCAGGAGGAGGATCACGGCATTACCAGGGTCTGTGGAGGGGGATCACGTCTTCATATCCCACTCTTAACATGTGCACATGCTCTGTTGTGAATAAAGAGAAAGTTTCTCTTCTTTTCTTTTCTTTTTTTTTTTTTTTAAGTTCTTGCCATAGGGTGTGTGTACTTGCTAGAAACTGAAACAGTGAGAGAGAAAGTGAGAAATCACCCCAGGGGGATGGCCATGCCACAATCCCTTATCCTCCATTCTCCTCCTGAGATTTTGGGCATGCACACACATGCGCCCAGAGTGATTTTCCAGCCACCTGGTTGGGAACTCAAACCACTGTTCCCTATATGGGAGTCCAGCGCCGTAACCACTAGACCACCTGCTGGCCCCAGAGAAAGCTGTCTTTAAACATGGAATTAAGGTACTAGTTTATTTTGGTGCAAAAATGTTTGAACTAGTTCTTTCACAGTGCACGTGTTCCTGAACATTTTGAAGACCCCGCGTATCACTACATCGTCTTTCCAGATAAAACCGCTGGGACCTAGAGCAGTTAAGTGACTGGGGGCGGGGGTTTCCTGGGATCTGGGGCATGCACGCACATGCGCCTGGCGTGAGTTTAAGCCGCCAGGTCCGGGACGCAAACTGCAATCAACTATGTGGGAGTCCAGCGACATAGCCATTACGCTAACTGCTGGTCCCAAGAGAGGGAGGATCCTGCATGGTGACCTCAGTTCAAATGCCCAGCCAGGCCAGCCCAAACATGCCAGGCATGCCAGTGAGTACCAGAGATCCGGTACATGAGCTGGAGCACTGCAGGAGGAGGATCACGGCATTACCAGGGTCTGTGGAGGGGGATCACGTCTTCATATCCCACTCTTAACATGTGCACATGCTCTGTTGTGAATAAAGAGAAAGTTTCTCTTCTTTTCTTTTCTTTTTTTTTTTTTTTAAGTTCTTGCCATAGGGTGTGTGTACTTGCTAGAAACTGAAACAGTGAGAGAGAAAGTGAGAAATCACCCCAGGGGGATGGCCATGCCACAATCCCTTATCCTCCATTCTCCTCCTGAGATTTTGGGCATGCACACACATGCGCCCAGAGTGATTTTCCAGCCACCTGGTTGGGAACTCAAACCACTGTTCCCTATATGGGAGTCCAGCGCCGTAACCACTAGACCACCTGCTGGCCCCAGAGAAAGCTGTCTTTAAACATGGAATTAAGGTACTAGTTTATTTTGGTGCAAAAATGTTTGAACTAGTTCTTTCACAGTGCACGTGTTCCTGAACATTTTGAAGACCCCGCGTATCACTACATCGTCTTTCCAGATAAAACCGCTGGGACCTAGAGCAGTTAAGTGACTGGGGGCGGGGGTTTCCTGCTAAACTACCGGGTTACATCATCGCCTTTGCAGAACTTCGAGGGCCAAGTCTGACCATTGCCAGGCATTGACCATCTCCCCATGCAGGCCCCGGCTTTCTGGTTTTGAAGCTGACGGTTTCCTTTTCCTTCCAGATCCCCACAGGCTTCAGCGTGGCTGCCAGTGTCCGTGTTGGGAACGCACTGGGTGCTGGAAACATCGAACAGGCCAGGAAGTCCTCCGCGGTGGCTCTGCTGGTCACAGGTGCGAAGGCGCGGGCAGGGAGCGGCCAGGTTCCTGCAGCCTGCAGCCCTCCTGCTCACCGGCTTCTGTGTTTCTCCTCTAGAGCTCTTTGCTGCGGCCTTCTGTGCTCTGCTGATCAGCAGCAAGGATCTTGTGGGGTACATTTTCACTACGGACAGGTGAGCGCTGGGATTTTCTTGAAAAGTAAAATCTATGATAAAGAATCTGTTAAGGTAGATGCTGTCAGTGAGGGGCTGGGGTCGTTGCATCTTTCAGGGGGCCTTGAGCCATTTGCAAAGTCTGAAACTCCACTGAAGTTACTTGGGAAGAACTGATTAGATGTAGGAACAGGGGACCAGCAGTTAGTGTAATGGCTATGTTGCTGGACTCCCATGTAGTTGACCGCAGTTGGAGTCCTGGACCCGGTGGCTTAAACTCACGCTTGGGTGCATGTGCGTGCGTGCCCAAGATCCTGAGAGAAGAATGGAGGAGAAGGGGTTGTGGCATGGCCATCCCCCCTGGGGGGTGATTTCTAGCTTTCTGTTGTTCACTCTCTGCCTTTCTGGTGAATGCACACACCCTATAGCAAAAACCTCTCAAAAAAAAAAAATAATAAGATGTAGGAGCAGACTTATCATTTAGAATGTCACTTTCTCCTTCTTTTTAAAGAATTATTTACTTATATATTTTTTTAATTCATCAGAAAGGGAGAGATGGGAGTGGGAGTGAGAAAGCAAGCTGCCAGGTCCGGGACTTGAACCACAGTCAGTCATGTGGGAGTCCAGTGCCTTAACCACCACGCCACCTGCTGCCCCTAGAATTCTAATTTAAAGGGCATTGGTGGTGATAGTCTTCCTGGTGGTCAAAACAACTTGTGTGTTTTAAAGAACCCCCTTCGTGGTACCATCGATTATTTTGTGAAGTATACTCAGTTCGTAATTTTGCTCCCAGTGACGAGAATCATTCTGGTATCTCAGTATCTTCCAGACTGCCAGGGCGGCAGTAGCTCTATCTCGTATTTGACAAACTGAGTTGAACTTGAGAGCTCGCCAGTGACTGGATCAAAAATCACCTTGTCAGGTTGATTACTGAAGAAGAGATCTTGCACACGATAAGTCCCCTCGGCTCTGGGCTTTCCCCCTTTACGATGATAAGGACAGACTGTGGGTGGCCGTGCCGTGGCCCTGGCAGTAGAGCTGCTGCTGCACCGTGCTGGTGGTGGTAGAATCCCAGATCCACCCGAACATGCCACGTGCACCCCTGGGTACACCCATGACCCTGGCTGGCTGCTGGGCCGGGGGAAGGATAGTGGTGTGAAGACCCTGTCCAGGGTGCCTGCACTTCCTCCTGACAGAAGTGAATAATTAGACTATATCGTCGGGTAGAGGCAGCAGGTGACACAGTGGCTAAGGCACTGGACTCCCACATGGCTGACCGCAGTTTGAGCCCTAAGCCGGCAGCTTGAGAATCATGCCAGGTGCCTGTGCATTCGTGCCCAAAATCCTGGGAGGAGAGTGGAGGAGAAGGGGTTCTGGCATGGCCACGCCCCCTGGGGGTGAGTCCTCACTGTCTCTGGCAGTTCTATATACACACAAATGCATACATATTGGGGTAGCTTTTACTTGGGGTACCAGTATCAGCAGTTACAAAATGCAAATGGACGTTTTCTCCACAAATTACAGACGCTGGTGTGGCTGGCAGCGTTCCCTTTCAGTTTATTCTCCACGTGAATTTGTCTTCTGGCTCTAGTTCTAGGTCGTCATTCTTCGGTCTCAGTCGTTTTATTTGGGAGAAATAAATATTGATAGATCACTCACTTCGGAAGGAGTGGGAAAAGCACCCAGAAGCAATTTTCATTTTCCCCAAAGGAATTCAGAATTAACTTGATCAGAAGTCCAGGGTAGAGCCCTGGTTTTAGCAGGGACATGGTGGAAGTTAGAATCTGTCCCTTTCTGGAAACCATTTGAGAGGACTTCATTTATTGGGGGAAAAAAAAAAGTTTACGGAAAAATGGAATTAAGCTGTGAGTTTATTTTGGTGCAAAATCCATATATCACTGTTTTATTTAAGATTTTTTTAAACCACAAAGGAACCAATTTTTAAAAAGAATTATTTATTTTATTTATTCATTCATTTTATTTTATCTTGACCAGAAGGAGACACAGAGATAGAGAAAGAGGGAAAGTGAGAAAGCAAGCCACCAGGTCCGCGACTCGAACTGTGGTTGGCCGTGTGGGAGTGTCCAGCTCCTTAACCACCATACCACCTGCTAGTCCCCGAAAATCCGTATATAACTTTTCTTCATTTGGAGAGGTTTTTGCTACAGTGCACTTGCCAAAAAGACAGAGATACAGAAAGCGAGAAATCACCCCCCGGGGGGATGGCCACACCACAATCCCTTCTTCTCCATTCTCCTCTCGGGATCTTGGGCACACAAGCATATGCGCCCGATATGAGTTTAAGCCACCAGGTCCGGGACTTGAACTGCCGTTGACTACATAGGAGTCCAGCAACATAGCCATTACGCCAGATGCTGGTCCCCCATATATAACTTTTTTATAGTATACATTTTTCCATGAACTTTTTGAGGGCCCTGCATACAAAGTAGAAAAAAAGAACAAAAAAAACAAAGGCCCGCAGACCATGTCTTTGAGGAAATTAGGGCATAGAGACAACTCAGAACTTAAATTTCTTGCAAAGTGACCAGGATCAATGGAACGTGGCGGGATCCATGAATAGACAAACTTTCTTTTTATTCCTTCCTTTCTTTCTCCTTCCTTCCTTCCTTCCTTCCTTCCTTCCTTCCTTCCTTCCTTCCTTCCTTCCTTCCTTCTCTCTCTCTCTCTCTCTCTCT
>NW_006159862.1:2344054-2349394 GCF_000334495.1 Tupaia belangeri chinensis | reverse complement strand
TTCTCTTCCTTCCTTCCTTCCTTCCTTCCTTCCTTCCTTCCTTCCTTCCTTCCTTCCTTCTTTCTTTTTCTCTTCTTTCTTTCTTTCTTTTCCTTTTCCTTAAGTTTATTTATTCCTTTCATTAATGAGAAAAGGAGAACCCCCAACAGGGCCTCGATGCCACGATCCTCCCAGTCTCCAACCAGCCCTGCACTGTGAGCGAGTGCATGCCCAGCATACTTAGGTGGGTCTCTGGACCTGAACTGTGAACTCTCACACGTGGCCTTGCCTCACAGAGCTTGCCCGTGACCATTGTGCTGGGCTGGCCTTTGCCTGGCCCATTACTAGGAGCCAAGGCTGGACCTGTGGCCTCTACAGCTCACCGTCCCGTGTCCCGTGGAGACAGCCTCAGCTCTTTTTGTTTGTTTGTTTTTGGAGAGGTTTTCGGTATAGGGCGCGTGCGCTCGCCAGACAGACAGAGACTGAGACAGAGAGATAGAAAGCGAGAAATCATCCCCCGGGGGGATGGCCACACCGCAATCCCTTCTTCTCCATTCTCCTCTCGGGATCTTGGGCACGCACGCACACGCGCCCGGCATGAGTTTTAAGCCACCGGGTCTGGGACGCGAACCACGGTTGACTACATGGGAGTCCAGCGACATAGCCATTACGCTAACTGCTGGTCCTGACAGCCTCAGCTCTTACTGTGTGTGTTTCATTCAGATACTGAGGGCCATGGTCAGACTTGGTCTAAAAAAGCTGGTGGGGCCAACAGGTGGCATGGTGCATCCCACATGGCCAACTCCATGGTTTGAGTCCTGGACCCAGCAGCTTAAAAAAAAAAAAAACAACACGCTGAGCATGTTTGTGTGCATGCCCCAAATCCTGAGAGTAGATTGGAGAAGGGGCTGTCTGTCTCTGTGTCTCTCCAGCCTGGCGAGCACATGTGCTCAATGGCAAAAATCTAAAGAAAACAGAAAAGAAAGACGGCGACATAGTTCAAATTCTATGGCGTCAGATCGTTCGGCTTACCTGTCACCAGACGGATTACATTTTTTTCTAAAAGTCATGAGATACCATAAATAGTTGATTTCCTCTATCAACCAAGGAATGGCGGAATATCCCGATATTACAGGGAGACTTTAACAAGTTTACAGAAAATGAGCATTTTGGTAAAACTAGGCATGGGTTTCCAAATTCTTTGCTCCAAAATAAATTCGAACTTCTAATTCTATTTGTCCATGACCTTTTGAGGCCTCCTGTACAGTCAGTTGCACACAGAGGCCAAGCCCTGCCGGGCCGTGGTGGCCGTGGAGTCTCCTCGCGGGGCTGCGTGGTCCTCCTCTGTCTCTAGCCCATCGCCTGCACTCTCTTTCCTCACAGAGACATCGTCACCCTGGTGGCTCAGGTGGTCCCCATCTACGCCGTGTCCCACCTCTTCGAAGGTCTTGCCGTAAGTCTCACGTGGGACCCTGAGCACTCAATGATCCGTGCATTTCCCCTGGGGGTGGTAAACAGCACCCTAGAGGTGGGCGGGGTCAGTCGTGATGTCGACTGTGGCTCGGAATAACCCTGTCACATGGCCGTGGGCTCCAGCCGCAGCTCCACGGAATGGCGTGCCCGGGAGAGAGGGGTCTTTCTTTTTCTTTCCTTTCCTCCTCGCTTCTCCTCTCCTCTCCTCTCTGTCTTTCTCCTCCCCTTCCCACCCCTTCCTTCCCCTTCCTTCCTCTCCTCTCCCCTCCCCTCCCCTCCCCTTCTCTCCCCTCCCTTCCTTTCCTCCCTTCCCCTTCTCTCCTCTCCTTCCGTCTTTCCTTTCTTAAAAGATTTTTATTTTTTATTTTAAGTATTTATTTTTTTAACCATAGGGCACAAGAGAGACAGAGACAGTGAAAGGGAAAGTGAGAAATCACCATCCCCAGGGAGGGGCCACACAGCAATAGCTTCTCCATTCTCCTCCCAGGATTTTGGGCACACATGCACACGTGCCTGGTGTGATTTTCAAGCTGTCAGCTGTGGGACTTGAACCAGGTGGGCCATGTGGGAGTCCACTATGCCACTTGCTGACCCTGATAAAGTTCTTCTTCTTCTTCTTCTTCTTTTTTTTAAGATAGATTTTTGCTATAGGGCACGTGAACTCACCAGAGAGACAGAAAGCAAGACAATACCCCACCTCACCCCGGGGAAATGGCCATGCCGCAATCCTTCTCCTCTTGGGATTTTGGGCAGACACACACACACACACCATGTGAGTTTTAAGCTGCTGGGTTTGGGACTTGAACCGTAGTCGACGACATGGGAGTCCAGCAATGTAATCATTACGCCATCTGCTGGTCCCGATAAGGGTCTTTCCAAAACGCCCTCCCTGACGGGTGATCCTGCCCGCAGTGCACGAGCGGTGGCATCCTGCGAGGAAGCGGGAACCAGAAGGTCGGTGCCATCGTTAATGCCATCGGGTACTACGTGGTGGGGCTCCCCATCGGGATTGCGCTGATGTTCGCGGCCAACCTTGGAGTGCTGGGTAAGCGCTGTCACAGGGGCCGGGGCCGGGGACGACAGCTCGTGGGGGCACACAGGGAGCCCACACCCAGTCTGCACCTCGTCTGGGAGCAGCGAGGGGTCGAGGGGTGGCTCTGAGGGAGCCTCGGCTATGGGGCTGCCCTCTTGCCCCTGCAGGTGGCCTTCCCCACGCACACACCTGAGCACAGGATGCTCTTTCTACCGTCTGCCCGTCCTGGCTCTTCGGGTTCTGGCTTCTGCAGAGGAGGCGACAGCGGCACTGCTAGGGAGCACTCGAGGCACGACTGCTCTCTTAGGGACAGTGTCAGCCCTTGTGTGACCTCAGGCTGTCCTGGAGTGGGCGTGGGAGGCGGGAGGCTGCCGGGTGCTTTTGCTGAGCAGCAGGAGAGACCTCACCCGGGGAAACATGGGTGAGTGACCCTGTGCTGTGCTCCCCTCAGAACCCCTCACTCCTCCTGCAGCCTCCACCTTCTGCCCACACTCCTCATGGTCTTCCCATAAAGGTAGGATGAGTGTGGAAAACATGCAGGGAAAGTGGGGGGCGGAGCACTGTCCCTCCCCTGCAAAGATTTTGCTCATTTAAACATTAAAAGAATTTTTGGAGAGGTTTTTGCTATAGGGCACATGCACTCACCAGAAAGACAGAGAGACGGAGAGACAGAAAGTGAAAAATCACCCCTCCCAGGGGGAGGGTGGCCACGTGGCAATCCCTTCTCCATTCTCCTCTCGGGATCTTGGGCACACATGCACACTCACGTGCCCAGCATGAGTTTAAGCCACCAGGTCCGAGACACGAACCGCGGTCAGCTACCTGAGAGTCCAGTGACATAGCCATTGTGCCAACTGCCAATTTATTTCTAACATGAGAAAGAAAGAGAGGCATCCACAACAGAGTCTTCGCAATCCATCTGTCTGCAGCCTGGCCAGCCAATCACAGGTATGCTCACCCTTCTGTGCAGGGAGGTCTCCTGACACGAGCCTAGGACCCTCCTCTGTGAGTGCAACTTAGCAGAGCCTTGTGCTACTGCACCACCCGCTGGCAGGGGACTTTTTTGTCACCCGATTACAGGCTTAGGATGATTCCATTTGGGATTTTTTGACCACAAGATGGTATGAGCTGCCATTTGTTTTGTTTTGTTTTTGTTTTGTTTTATTTATTGTCTTTTTACATTTGCAATAGGGCAGGTGCCTTCACTGGAGAGAGGGAGAGGGAGAGACAGGGGAAATGAGAAATCACTCCCCAGTGGGGAGGTCATGCTCCTCTCAGGATTTGGGGCATGCATACACACACACCCAGTGTGTTTTTTAGGCTACCAGGTGTGAGACTCAAACTGCGCAGTTGGCCATGTGGAATCCAGCTGCCTAACCACATGCCACCAGCTAGCTTCTGTTTTTTTTTTTAAACTTAAATGACTTTGGCTTAGGATAATAAGAATTGGGCTCAGCCTGGTAGTGCAGTGATAGCAAGCTAAACTGCGGTGCTGGAAACCACGTGGACGACCACAGTTCTGATCCCAGATCAGCTTGAAAACAGGCTGGAAGTGTCTGTGTGTGCACCGGAAGTGTCCACATGTGCCCAGGATCCTGAGGAACTAGGGAAAGAAAATCCCAGCATGTGATCCTATGGAGGGTGCTTCTCTCGTGCACACGCACACGCTTGCTCTCACACGTGCATGCACTACATGAATAAAATAAATACATTTTAAGCAATAACAATAAGGGTTGCCCTCTGTTTTTCACAGTGTTCAACACTTATTTGACTTAGTTAATACTTTATTATAAAATGGGCTTTGTGTGAGAGGATAATGCCCAACTGCAGGCTCACGGATGTGTTTGGAGCACACTCAGGTCGGCTTAGCCAAGCTGTGATGTTCGATAAGTGGACTAAGTGCATTTTCAACTTCAGATATTTTCAGTTTAACCATGAGTTTATCTAGGTCTAAATTGGAAAAAAGAACTTAATCCACAGGAGCTGAAATGATCAGAGATTTTTTTTTTAAAGTAGGGAAATCAATGACTTTGCAGCTTTGATTTCTAGAAGAAGAATTTGGAGCACGCTGGCAGTTAATAGGTGGCTGCATTAAGACCTGCACACTCTCTGGGGAGAAGCAGTGGCTGACTGAGGCTTGCTTTCCTTTCATCTGTCAGCAGTTGGTGGCTCAGGGCGAGAAGTCATCCGACACCCGACACCCAGAGAACTCCCAGTCCCATACAGTTCTGTGACATTGCTTGTTTCCCTTAAGTGCAATAATATTTTAATTAAAAATATGGGAGAGATTCCATTTCAAAGAATGGAATTGCCAAAGTTCACTGGGCTCGCAGAAAAGCTGTGTCTGGCATTTCTCAAGTTTCTGATTTGCCCATGCAGAGCTGATGAAATCATTAGAGAATCTATTTCTTTTTTGAGTAATATATTTTATTTAATACAGTTTGTCCAAAATATTGTCATTGAAATGTGTATTACATTTTGGGGGGGGAGATATTTGATCTTTTTGATTAATATTAGTTTTTACTGACAAACCATGGTTATAATCTCTATGTACGTGGTGGGACAATGTGATGTTTTGCTATATCTATGCAAGATGGGATGCTTAGATCAAGCTAATTAGTGTTCATTTCGCTATGGGGTGTGTGTGCTTGCCAGAAAGACAGAGACAGAGACAGAGAGAAAGCGAGAAATCATCCCCCAGGGGGGATGGCCACACTGCAATCCCTTCTCCATTCTCCTCTCAGGATCCTGGGCACGCACACACACACCCCCGGCGTGAGTTTAAGCCACTGGATCCGGGACTCGAACCGCGGTCAACTATGTGGGAGTTCAGTGACATAGCCATTACACTAACT
>NW_006159862.1:2342010-2344014 GCF_000334495.1 Tupaia belangeri chinensis | reverse complement strand
CTGCACAAACCAGACAGAGAGAGAGAGAGAGAGAGAGAGGGGGTGGGGGAAAGTGATAAATCGCTCCCCAAGGGGGTTGGCGACAACACAATCCCGTCTCTTCCATTCTCCTGTTAGGATTTTGAGCACACATGCATATTGCCCAGGTGTGTTTCCCAAAGCACTGGGTCTAGGACTAAACCAGGCAGTCAGTCATTGGGATCCAGCTGCCTTAACCTCCATACTACTGGCTGGCCCCTAAATTTTTCATTTTAAATCTTTTTTTGTTTTTTAGAGAGAGATTTTTGCTATACGGTATGTGCACTCACCAAGAGACAGAGAGACAGAAAGCGAGAAATCACCCCTCTGGGAGGATGGCCATGCCGCAGTCTCTTCTCCTCCATTCTCTTCTCGGGATCTTGGGCACGCACGCACACGCACTCAGCATGAGTTTAAGCCACCGGGTCTGGGACTTGAACCACGGTCAACTACATGGGAGCCCAGCGGCATACCCATTATGCCAACTGCTGGTCCCCATTTTGTTATTTTTAATTTGACCAGAGAGACAAAGAGAGAGAGGGAAAGTGAGAAACCAGGCCTCCAGGTCCAGAACTCAAACCGCGGTTGCCGTATGGGAGTTTAGCACTGTAACCACCACACCACCTGCCAGCCCTACCTTGTCTTCTTTTCAGATATTTGATCTTTTTGATGAATATTAGTTTTAACTGACAAACCATGGTTATAATCTCTATGTACGTGGTGGGACAATGTGATGTTTTGATACATCTATGCAAGATGGGATGCTCAGATCAAGCTAATTAGTGTACCCTTCACCTCACTTACCGTGTGTGGTGAGACAGCGGACATTTATGGTATTCATTTGAGATATACAATACGTTATTACCATTATTTTATCCATGATAGTACATGCACATGAGAGAGAGAGAAAGAGAGAGAAGCTCCCGCGACTGGGGCTTGTTGCACTGCGACCCCCCCTTGCCAGCCCTCCAGGTCGTCGGAGTGTTGGGTAGGTGTGCATGGGCCTGGTTTGGGTTGGCCAGGGTGGCCCAGTGGCTTCCAGTCCTGCCGTCCAGGCACCACCAGGCTGGGGCTCTAATATGGTCTCATGGACTCGAATCACCCTGCTGGGTCGTTGGTCTCCAGCTTCTCTGTCTCTCTGAAACTGTGCTCCTCTCCCACGCTCCTCATTCCTGTCCTGCTCCCTGCCGCGGGGAACCACGATTCTACTGTCTATTTCCGTGAGTGCAACATCTTCTTAAAAATAATAATTTATTTAATTTTATTTATTGTTATTCCATTTGACCAGAAAGAGACAGAGAGAGAGAGAGGGAGAAAGCGAGTCACCAGATCCGGGACTTGAGCCGTGGTCGGCCACGTGGAAGTTCAGCACCTTAACCACTACGCCACCTGCCGGCCTCGAGTTTGACATTTTGGAAGAAGAGTCTACTTCAAAATATGGATCCACTGGGCCTGTAGCAATTAGATCCCACACAGCTGACCATGGTTCAAATCCAGCTCTGGCGGCTTGAGAAACACTCCGGGCATGTGCGTATGTGTGCCTCGAATCTCAGTGCAATGGAGAGACAGAGGAAAAGGATTGCGGCATGGCTATGCCCCACCGGGGAGTGCTTTCTCTTCCTCTGTTTCTGGGGAGTACATGCACCCTCTGGCAAGGAAGGGAGGAGAGGGAGGTAGGAAGGCAGCCAGGCAGGAAGGAAATGGCTTGAGAGATGTTTTGGAGATTACAGGGAGCTGAGGGCTCTGTGAGATTGCAGTCAACCACTCACCTCTTAGAAAAAGGTATGAATCGGTTTGAACACTGTGTCACCTAGAGGGTGTGCACGGTGCCTCTCCAGGTGCCCGCTGCTTCCCACGCAGCCCCAGCAAGTCATAGACCTCCAGGTTACTCGGGAGGTTCCTTTTTCTTTCTTTCTTTCTTTCTTTCTTTCTTTCTTTCTTTCTTTCTTTCTTTCTTTCTTTCTTTCTTTCTTTCTTTCTTTCTTT
>NW_006159862.1:2336701-2341874 GCF_000334495.1 Tupaia belangeri chinensis | reverse complement strand
ATGCACTTGCCAGAAAGACAGAGAGAGACAGAGAGACAGAAAGCGAGAAATCACCCCCCCGGGGGGTTGGCCATGCTGCAATCCCTTCTCCTCCATTCTCCTCTCGGGATCTTGGGCATGCACGCACATGCGCCTGGTGTGAGTTTAAGCCCCCCGGGTCCTGGACAAGAACAGTGGTCGACAACATGGGAGTCCAGTGACATAGCCATTATGCCAACTGCTGGCCCCTCGGGAGGCTTCTTAAACATGCTTATTTCTGAATCCCCTGGGGGTTCTAGTACTCAGCCTATTTTGGGTTCCTAGGTTGAATCAAACAGATTTTTTTTTTTTTTTTCTTAGGGCATGCACACTTGCCAGAGAGATAGATAGAGACAGAGAGACAAAAAGCGAGAAATCACCCACTGGGGAGATGGCCACGCCTCAATCCCTTCTCCTCCATTCTCCTCTTGGGATCTTGGGCACGCACGCACACGCGCTCAGCATGAGTTTTTAAGTCTCTGGGTCCGGGACTTGAACTGTGGTTAAATACTTGGGAGTCCAGTAATGTAACCATTACTCTATGTGCTGGTCCCCAAACAGAAGAATGTTAAATGACGTGTGGTGAAATGACAGGGTTCTCATTCAGAACTTTCAAATGAGAGCCGGAGCTAGGTGGGTACTTTCTATTTTAAGATGGTTAGTAAGGTGAGCCTGTCTTTTTTTTTTTTTTCTTTGAGAGGTTTTTGCTATAGGGCGCATGCGCTCGCCAGACAGACAGAGAGAGACAGAGAGATAGAAAGCAGGAAATCACCCCCCAGGGGGGATGGCCACGCCGCAATCCCTTCTTCTCCATTCTCCTCTCGGGATCTTGGGCACGCACGCACACGCGCCCGGCGTGAGTTTAAGCCACCGGGTCCGGGACTCGAACCGCGGTCGACTACGTGGGAGTCCAGCGACATAGCCATTACGCTAACTGCTGGTCCCGAGCCTGTCTTTTCTAGGTACTGGCGACAATGGGTTTTTCAAAGAATTATTTATTTATTTAATTCTATTTGCTATTACTTTCATTTTTAAATTTGACCAGACAGAGACAGAGAGAGAGAGAGAAAAGGAAAGTGAGAGAGCAAGCCGCCAGGCTGAGACTCGAACTGCGGTCGGCCACGTGGGAGTCCAGTGCTCTTTACCACCACATCACCTGCCAGCCCCTGGGTATATTTTTTGAATGCTGGAGGGTACAGGTGCTCCCCAGGCTGAGAGAGAGAGAGAGAGAGAGAGAGAGAGAGGGGACGCAGCCCTGGTATAGTCACGGTGCTCCCCTTTTCCCTCTCTTACTCTGTCCGGTTGGGATTTGGGGCGTGCACGCACACACCCAGCATGGTTTTCAAGCCAGGATTCGAACCACAGCCGGCCAGCGGGGCTGTCTTAACCACTGAGCTACATACTGGTCAGCCTTTTTTACAAAGTTCTTTACTTTATTAAAATTGTGAACGATGGGTTTGAAGGGGGAAGCTGGTGGCTTGCTTTTACTAACCTGTGGTAGGAAGAGATCTTCAACAAGTTCATGGAGAATGCGTATTATGAAAAAACTCTGCCTGTGTTTCCAGGGTTTTTACACCAAAATAGACTTGTCCTTGAATTCCACCTTTCTGCAAACTTTTTGAAGTCCCGGGTATGACTAGCAGGTTGCCACCAACTTCACTATTTTAAAGCTGTCGAGTAGTGGAGCACAGTTACCTGTTGACAGGCTTTTTATCCAATTTACCCAAGCCACAGAGCCTAGAACACGCACAGCCTGCAGGGCCATTGGGTGGTGTGGGGGTAAGGCAGCTGAATCCCACATCGCTGATGCTACGGTTCCAGTCCCGGACCCAGCAGCTCGAAAATCATGCTGGGCACGAGTGCTGCAAACCCTGAAAACAGAATGGAGGAGGAGGGGTTGCGGTGTGGCCATGCTCCCAGGGGGCGACTTCTCACTTTCCCTCTCTCTCTCTGACAAAGGCGCATGCCCTATAGCCAAAAAAAAAAAAAAAAAAGAGGCGTGCATGCAGCTTCTAAGACGGCAGATAATGCCTTGCAAACTGAGACTGGTACCTCTGTCTGGTCACATTAGAACAGAGCTGTAAACCTTGTACCGAGTCTGGCACCCAACCTGTAAATCACGGGCCTGCTCTGAGCCACCCTGACCCTTACGCAGGTCTGAGCAGTTGTGGGATCAAGACCAACCAAACGCGAAAAGCCAGGGTGGTGCGCTCTGAGCTTGCCGCCGGGCGGGAGCTGCCGTGGGCACTTGCAGAGGAGAGAAGCCCTGTAGGGGTGAAGGGATGCCTTCAGATGTGCCCCAACTCGGGGCTGGGGCGGCCATACAGAGTGGCCGCCGTCTGTCGAGTGGCCGCCGTCCGTCTGGACGTCCAGCCTCTCACGGCGGCCAGCGTTAGAGCTGTTGGCTCACTGTGGACACTAGCCCCCTTGTGACCCGGCCTCCCTCTGTGCTCCGGGTGGGCTTATCCGGCCGAGTGCAGGTGGTTTCTGAGATCCTCAGGCTTTTCCCGCCGCCCGCTCCATCGCCCGCTCCTTCAGTGTTCTCTGCTCACCTCTGGGTGTCACCCTGTCCCGGGAGCTGGCAGCCAGTCTGCCCTACGCCAGTCCACGGGGAAGCGCTGAGGAGGGGAGCGTTATTATCTGGGACTTCTGTTTTCTTTTGCCATTGTGTCGTGTCTCTCCCCTTCCCCCAGCCCCCACCAACTGCCACAGGCACGTGGGCACCAGAGAAGGCAGAGAGGACCGGGAGGACGCTCCCCAAGTGGGTGCATCCTGCTGCAGCCTCATTCCTCTCCCCATCCTGCTGGGACATGGGGCGTGCACACGTGTCCAACGTGTGTCTTGAGCCGCCAGGGCTGGGATTCAAACCACGCCGCTGGCGATGTGGGATCCAGCTCTCTTAACCCCTGGGCCATGGGGCCTGCCCTGATTTCTGCTTAAAAAAAAAAAAGTTAGTCCATCCCTCCCCCACTTTCTTTTCTTTGAGGAAAACAGGACGGTAGTAGTTTGTCCTGGGAAATTTTACTTCCTTATACAATTACACTTTTCTTTATTATTTGATCCCTAAGACAAAGAGGCAGATAGGCACCAGCAGGCTCCCACACCCCATCTGCCCCAGTCTCAGCCAGCACAACTCCAGTGTACTCAGGGAGGTCTCAGGATGCGAACCCACGACCTTCCCATGGGGTCCACCTGGAGAGCTTCACGTTTCACCACTGGCTACCATCTGGCTCCTGCCACGTTTCTTACTATTCAAGCATGACAGTTACAGAGGCCAGGAAGAGTCTCTGGACATTCCCTCTGACATCAAGAACCCCAGGAGGTGGCCTCTGGGGTGACCTCAGGCCAGGCTGTGCTTTCTAGAAAGTTCTGGAACCTTCTGGGAAGAGACATCAGGGTAGAAGTCTGGCCCACTGCCCTCTCCACTAAAGCCGCAAAATCAGGTTTCAGTCTGGCCGAAGAGCGGCAGGAGAAGCGGGCTCCCAGGGCAGGGGTCTTCCTCGGAATTCAGCGGCTGACTGTTTGCGTCCCCAGGTCTGTGGTCTGGCATCGTGGTCTGCGCCGTCTCACAAGCCGTGTGTTTCGTGGGCTTCATCGCTCGGCTGAACTGGAAGAAGGCCTGTCAGCAGGTAACAGCGCTCACGGGCCCGTAAAGGCACCTCTGCTAGGAGACCAGCGGGACCCGGGCAGCCCTCACCACGTGGACGTCTCTCTCCCTCTCTCTCCCTCTCTCTCCCTAAGGAGACCAGCGGGACCCGGGCAGCCTCACCACGTGGACGTTCCTCTCCCTCTCTCTCCCTCTCCCTCTCTCTCCCTCATGCTGTGTTTTGTTTTGCTTTGTTTGAACTGGATTTAATTCAGAGGAGAAGGGCCAGATAGCCCTGTGTTTATCCATTCATCTTGAAAATGTGTTGACTGGGAAATAGGAAGTTTCTTTCCGTTGTGTTTCATGTGAGGTTGTCTCCCTGGTGTTGGAAAAGCTGACTTCTAGATAAGAACTGGAAGTGGAGGGAAACTCTAATGCTGTTGTTGTTTGTTTGTTTTTTTAACTGTCAGAGAGCATTTATGCTCACCAGAGGGGGGGGGAACACTGCCCAGAGAGGATGGTCACACTATAACCCCTTCTCCTCCATTTCTCTCTTCTTTCAGGATTCTGGGCACACGTACACACATGCCCTGCCTGTTTCTCAGGCTGCTGGGTCCAGGACTCAAACCATTCTGGCTGTGTGGGACCCAGCTTCCTGAAATCCCAGGCCACAGAGCCAGCCCAAGGAAGGGAGACTTCTGAATAATCTTGGTCCTGTCTTGTCCCTCACCCTGTTCTGGTGTTCACCCACCAACCCCATTTCGATCTTTATGAAAGACGATTCCACACTGGGAACTAAAGAAGCTTCAACTTTACATGCTATTTAAGGAACACGGCTTGGTTTTTCTAAGCCAACCGGTCAAATATAAGGCTCTTGCCAGGGAGCACATACTCCCGAGAGAGACAGAGGGAAAGTGAGAAATCACCTCCCAGGGGGATGATCATGCCACAGTCTCTTCCCCTCCATTCTCCTCTTGGGTTTTGGGCACACATGTACATACGCCCAGCGTGAGTTTTGAACCACTAGGTCTGGGACTTGAACTACGGTTGACTACGTGGGAGTCCAGCAATGTAACCATTATGCCATCTGCTGGTCCTGTGCCTGGCGTGATTTTTAAGCCACCAGGTCCGGGACTTGAGTCACCATCAGCCACGTGGGAGCCCAGCACCTTACCCCCCACGCCACCTGCTGACCCCCAAATGAAACGTTTCGGTAACACCATCACCCAGTATGGACTTACCGAGAGCTTCCTTTTGGGAGCCCAGCACCTTACCCCCCACACCACCTGCTGACCCCCAAATGAAACATTTCAGTAACACCGTCACCCAGTATGGACTTACCGAGAGCTTCCTTCTCTAGGCTCAGGTCCACGCCAATGTGAAACCAAATACGGCCCAGAGCGGGGACTCCACGCAGGAGCCGCTTCACTCAGGTAGGACACAGCCGGCCCTGGGACAGGACAGGCTGGCGGGGTGGGGGCTGGGGCAGCAGGTGCCCTCTAGGACACGGCGAGCGAGCCTGGCAGCCACGCTTCAGGAGCGAGCGATCCGCTGGAGTAACTTGAGCCT
>NW_006159862.1:2319595-2326552 GCF_000334495.1 Tupaia belangeri chinensis | reverse complement strand
TATTTGTCTTTATTTATTCTACTTCTTGAGAGAGGAGAAGAAACAGACAGCCCCGACAGGGTCTCCTAATGTTGGGCTCTGCCTCCAGCCATCCAGCCTGCCAGGATTCTGGGCGCATGCCTGGTCTGTTTCGGGCTCCCCAGAATACAAACATGGTCTCCCCGTGGCTCCAGCACTGCAGATCAGCGCCCAGCTGCCTGCACCACCCACAGAGGACGCTGCTTCTGCCCCTGCTCAGGGGTGCTGCAGTCAGGGCAGACGCTGAGACTTCTGAACCAGTCAGCCGACCTGCAGGGAGCTGCAGCTGGGGTGGGGCTGGCTTATTTGGATTCATCTTGTAGGGTTCCAACCCCAATTCCAGAGTCTTCACCAAGGCCCATCCTTGGTAGGCGCTTGGGCCTCCAAAAGCACTGCTCAGCCTCTCGGCCTTTGTTGGGGAGTGCTCAGGGTGAAAGTGGCCCCACCCCAGGCCAGGCTTCCCCCTCTGGTTTCCAGCTCTCCCTGGTGCTTTCAGGGTGTTTCATGTGTTTTTTGTTTTAGATGTTTTTATGTTTTAACTGCGGTTGCTCCACGTTTTCCACCACCAGTACAAGTTGCCTGATGGGGAGTCAGGAAAATAATAGTCCTTACCTCATATGGGAACTTTAGAAAGTTTGTGCAGAATGGAATTAAAGTATGAAGTTGTTTTGGTGCAAAAATAAATAGAAATTTGGCCCAGCCTGGCGACCTATAGTTCGTAGCACACTGAACTGCAGTGCTTGAGGCCACGTGGTCAGCCAGGAGTTCAGATTCACATCCCCGGCATGGTAGACTGACACCCCCAGGCACGTGTACTCCCGAGGTCCTGACGAGCCGGAGCACTGGGGAAGGGCATTGTGGTGTGATGAGGTCATGCCGAGGGTGCCGCTCTCTCATCCTCGCTCTTGTTTGTACCCATGTAATCTCTCTCATTAATATATTTTTTTTTTTGGAGAGGTTTTTGCTATAGGGCGTGTGCGCTCACCAGAAAGAGAGCGACAGACAGAGAGACAGAAAAAAAGAAATCACCCCCAGGGGGGATGGCCATGCCACAATCCTTTCTTCTCCATTCTCTTCTTGGGATCTTGGGCACGCAGGTACACGCGCCCGGTGTGAGTTTAAGCTACCAGGTCTGGAACTCGAACCATAGTCAACTACATGGGAGTTCAGCAACATAGCCATTACGCCATCTGCTGGTCCCATCATGAATTTTTAAAAAATTGAAATCCACCAACCAGTGTGGTGATTGGGGTGCTGGATCCCACGTGGCCGACTCCATGGTTTGAGTTCCGTATCCAGTGGTTTGAAAAACATGCAGGGCATGTGTGCATGCATGCCCCAAATCCCAAGATGAGAATGGAGGAGAAGGCATTGCAGCGTGGCCAATACCCTTAGGGGGTGATTTCTCCCTTTCCCTCTCCCCTCTCTCTTTAGGTCTCTCTCTGGTGAGCATGTGCACCTTATGGCTAAAACCTAAAAGAGAGTGAAAGAGAGAACCAACAGAGAGAGGAATCAAGTTCAGGCTTCCAGAGGCAGGGAGGCCGTGAGGGGCCGTCTGTGGAGGGCTAACAGTGGGTGAGGGTGAGGCAGGACGGTGTGCTCTGTCCTCCTCTCTGGAGGGCTCTGGTGACTGACGTGAGTCCTTACTGGTGGAGAGGGGAGGGGTCATCCTTACAAACTGATGCCATGCCCATGGCATTTAGAGCGAGGACAGTGAGCTTTTCTGTGTCTGCTTCTTCATGGTCTTCAACTCCGTTTTCTTTTAAGTTCCTTTCATGAGAGGAAGAAACAGGGGCACAGAGAGGAAGGCAGGGCCCCACAGCTGGGGCTCACACCTCAGTCCCCGCCAGCCTTCCCAGGCAGCCAGGATCACAGGACCAGGTCACCTCGGGCACCGAACCCATGACCTACCATGTGGATCCAGCTTTGCTTGAGGGGTGTGTTACCGCTGCACTTCAGCCCTTCGTATTCTGAGGAGGCATGTTCTGGTCTCTCAGAGGACTCAGTCTAAGTCTTTGCATTACCCTGCTTGGTACTTAAGGCCCTTCAATACAAAGACTCATGTCTTCCTTCGGTTTTGTAAACCACCTTCAATTGTGTCTTAATTACTTCTTCTTTTTTCTTCTTCCTTTTAAGAGTTTTTTTTTTTTTGTCTTAGGGTGCATGTGTTCACTGGAGAGAGGACAGAGACAGTGAGAGGGAAAGGGAGAAATCACCCCAGGGGGGATGGCCATGCCGCAATCCCTTCTCCTCCATTCTCCTCCTGGGATCTTGGGCACGCACGCACACTCACGTGGTGTGAATGTCAATCCACCAGTTCCGGGACATGAACTGCAGGAGGCCACGTGGGAGTCCAGTGTCATAACCCACTGCTGGCCACCCATGTGCTTAGCCCTCTTTCTGAAATGCTTACTAGATGAGTGTTGGCCCCCTGAAAGTTTCCCTAGGAATCTTTGCCCTATTTCTCTAGTTGTGGGGTGAGAGCTCCCCAGATGCCCACACTCACCATGGGAGGATGGCCAGTGTTCATGAAGGCGCGGAGGGGAAGAGCTCTGAGACACACTTCCTTCTCGCTGTAGCAGCTGCTCCCTGAATTCACTTCCTCCCCCTGTCGGTGCATACACGTGTCAGGCCAAAAAGAACAGCTGGACAGTAGAGGTTATCCGGGAAAAGGGAAAGCTTGCGTCACCAGTAGGGGTCAGCCCCACCAGCAGCATGGCCACATGTCATCCACCCTGAAAAAGCAAGGGGCTTTTATACTAGCAAAGGGATCCAGTGCATGTAAGTTCTTCTGGAAGAGTTTGTGCTGGACGAAGGTAACAGGAGGGTCTTACAGAGATGGTGGAAGCGACAGGACTGGTGACAGTCTATCAGCAGAAGCCGTCTGAAGCAGCTAACTGGCAGTGCTGCTGGCCCGTCCAGCTGTCCCCAGTCTAAGGGAGACCGAACCTGGAATTACCTGAGAAGGAATGTCTTGGGAAAGGCAGCCACGTGGTCAGAAGGGAGCTACTGCAGCCGGTGAACAGGCCGGCCAGCCACCCTCTCCTTAACTCTTCAGTCCTTAGTTTTTTCTTTTCTTTTCTTTTAGAATTATTTTATTGAATTTTATTTATTTATTTATTTAATTTATTTTTTAATTTGACCAGAGAGGGACAGAGAGAGAAAGAGAAAGCAAGCCGCCAGGTCCGGGACTTGAACCACAGTCGGCCATGTGGGAGTCCAGCACCCTTAACCACCTTGCCACCTGCCAAACCCCAGTCCTTAGTTTTTTGGTTTTTTTTTTTTTTGGAGAGGTTTTTGCTATAGGGTGCGTGCACTCGCCAGACAGACAGACAGAGACAGAGAGACAGAGAGACAGAAAGCGAGAAATCACCCCCCAGGGGGAATGGTCACGCCGCAATCCCTTCTCCTCCATTCTCCTCTCGGGATCTTGGGCACGCACGCACACGCGCCTGGTGTGAGTTTTAAGCCACCAGGTCCAGGACGCGAACCGTGGTCGACTACGTGGGAGTCCAGCGACAGAGCCATTACGCTAACTGCTGGTTCCCTTTAGTTTTTAAAATTTGGCGTTGCAATTGCTTTTCTAGATGAATTTCACATGTGCGTCACCTTTTGTACAAATGGCAAAAAATCCTCTTGAGCTGCTAACTAAATTCTTTTCCCCTCCAGAAGGCCCGGAAAACCACGGAGGAATTTTACTGAATGATGTGGACAATAAGGATGAGCCTCGGCCGGATCAGCAGACGCACCAGGAGGAAGCTGTGCGGGCCCACCCGGAGGACAGCGCCCCGCTCTCCTGCAAACAGCTGGTGCTGCACAGGGGGCTCCTGCTTCTCGGGCTCGTTCTCGTCTTGCTGGTGGGAATTTTAGTGAGAGTATGTGTCCGAGTTCAGTGACACAGAAAGTCAGGTCAGTTACTTGACAGCTTCACAGACGATTCCAAGGCCCTGCAGTGGCGACTCATTCTCAGTTAAAGTAATTCAGGCCACGGAGTTCAAGACTTGGGATTCCACAAACAGATGGGTAGGGAGATACATGCTGTGTGTGTGTGTGTTTAAGTGAGAGACCGAATGAGGTATTTTTGACAGTCTTGCCACTTCGCAATCCTTCTGCCTAGGCTCCCCATTAGCCAAGGCTACAGGTGCACACCACCGTGCCCAGTCTGTTTTAGGCCCAGCTGGACCTGAACCCGGGCCTCCCATGTGGCCTCCGCCTCTGAGCAACATCTGAGAAGCACGTGCCACCGCGGCTGGGCCTAAAGATATTCTTTTCTGCGGAAGAGAAAGAACCAAGACATAAACTTTATTCTGGTCCAAGGCAATGTCTGAAAAATAACGTCTAAGTAAAAGCTCCTCTCCCGCCGTCTCAACCAAGGACCACAGTGCACGGTGCATTGCTGTGTGGCTTTGCTACTTCCGCTCACTGTGTTTGTAGCTGAGCCCATATGCTAAGCACTGTTAAACTGTATGGGCTTGCAAAAGGCCTCCCCACTCCTGTCTGGGTCCCATAAGTGACCTCGCGAAGTCTGCTTCCTTAGTTAGGTTGCTAAGTTAGAGCCAATTCCCAGCAGACACCCTTCAGTCACCCACGGCCCATCCTTCACACTGAGCTCGGCAGGCCACCATCAAGCTACACCCAATCCAATGACTTCTCTACCTCATCCCCATCCCCTCACTTCCTTTTTTTGTACATCCTTTTCCCTTTCTTGCGCATGAATGTCACCCACGTGGCTATCTGGAGTTTCTGGGAAGCCATTCTAGTGGCTTCTTGATTTGAACCTTTTTTTTTTTTTTTTCTTAATTAAACTCTACTACATTTCATTGTCTGAGGTTTTTCTTTCCATAGCACTTAAGGATTCTTACTGCCTGAATTATTTAAAATGTATTTTATATGCTATCTTTCCTTGTGGCTTAGATTATTATTCAGTAGATAATCAGCATTTGCTAGCCTTCCTTTGGGGTCCAGGTCTCAGGCACTATGGGCACTGGCAAATAGCTGGGAAGTCTTTGGAGACATGGCAAGCAAAACTATTGTGGATAATTCTGGGACCAGCAGTTAGCATAATGGCTATGTCGCTGGACTCCCACGTAGTCGACCGCAGTTTGCGTCCCGGACCCGGTGGCTTAAAACTCACGCCGGGCGCGTGTGTGTGCGTGCCCAAGATCCCGAGAGGAGAATGGAGGAGAAGGGATTGCGGCGTGACCATCCCCTCTGGGGGGTGATTTCTCGCTTTCTGTCTCTCTGTCTCTCTCTGTCTGTCTGGCAAGTGCACGCGCCCTATAGCGAAAACCTCTAAAAAAAAAGAAAAAAAGAAAGAAAAAGAAAAAACGAAGAAAAACTATTGTGGATAATTCTGGCGTCTGGGGAGGTGTCAGAGGGTAAAGTTTTATCAAAAGGCACAGTTACAACAATAAAGGTCATAATGGCTTTGCTGTCCTAGAGTTGGGCACAATCGAATGTCAGAAAAGACAGGAAGTGTTTCAGGGGACTAAACAGAAGAGGCGAGCTTTATAGAGAAGGACTGAAGAAAGCAGAGATGAAAGAGCGAATGTGGATTGGCCTTTTCGAAGTTACTTTCTTTCTAAGGCCAGGACAGGAAAGACCAACAGCAAACTGCATCAGGTCGTCCCCCCCCCATAGGGTGTGTGCACTTGCTAGAGAGAGACAAGAGACAGAGAGAGAGAAAATGAGAAATCCCCCCTCAGGAGGAATGGCCATGCCACAGTCCCATCTCCTCCCTTGTCCTCTCAGGGTCTGGGGCCATGCCACAGTCCCCTCTCCTCCCTTGTCCTCTCAGGGTCTGGGGCACGCATGCGCATGCCCCGTGATTTTCAAGCTGCTGGGTCCAGGGCTGGAACCACAGTTGGCCATGTGGGAGTCCAGTGCCTTAACCACCATGCCATCTGCTGGCACCCTGATACTTATTTTGTGTAAGGATTAAAATAAAGGGAATCTCATTATTATGCTGATTGAAATTACCCAGTTGGGAAACTAGACTGTTAAAAACCTCTCATGTTATTGTGGAAGGTCAGGTAACAACTTAGCTTTGGCTTGCAGACGGGAGACCTGAGTGACTCCATTTTGATTTCTAGTCTGGCTCCTTGGGACCTAATGCAGGAGCTTAGTCTGGAAACAGGGGCCTCTTATTTTAACCACCACCTGGCCGCCCCATAGTGCTGTTTCAATAAAGGCCTTAGGTTACTCTAGTACTTCATTCCTTCTGCAAGCTCAGTACGGAGGACCTCGGGAGCCGGGCCAGGCTGTCCTGAGAAAACAGGTAAAGGCAAGATCAGAGTGAGCCAGCTTTTCCTCAGGGTCCCCAGAGCGTCTCCAAGCAGAGCGCCTCGTTTTGGGGCCATAAAGCTGACACAGGGGCCCAGATAAAGCCTTGCACTGCAGGGGGCCCTTAAGTTGGGCCTGGGGGCGGGAGGTGGCCCAGACACCCCGGCCTTCAGGAGGATTCGCATACTCCCTGCGCCTCTCCTGCCAGGAGCGAGCTGGGCGCACCAGGTTCTCTCAACCAGCGGCCAACAGCAGCGAGTGGGAGGCTGCGCTGGGGGGCTGGCTGGGAGCTCACCCCTTCCTCGGGGAGGAGGCACCTGCACCGGCAGGAACAGAAGGCGCGGATGGGCAGGAGGAGTGCCGCTCGGTGTGGAGACGGGAACGATCCCTGCTGCCCTCCAGGCCCGCCCCTCTGCACAGGTGGCTTTACCTGCCCAGTCTTCCCGCAGGCGCCCTCCTCCCTCACCCCACCGCAGTTCCCTTCCTAGCCCCCAGGTCCCTCCTGGGCCCCCTCCCCCGGGTTCTGCAGGCGGTGACGGTTGGACGTGGTGCCCGAGGCCTGAGTGAGGGTGGAAGGGGCGGCCCGGGTCGGAGCGCAGCCCGCCCACCTCCCGGTAGCGGGGCCGTCGTGGGAGGTGCTGGGCGAGGCAGGGCCGC
>NW_006159862.1:2312703-2319531 GCF_000334495.1 Tupaia belangeri chinensis | reverse complement strand
GCCGAGACCACCCTCGCCGTCCCCGCAGCCGCGGCCGAGACCCCAGCGGTTGCCTGGGACAGCCTGAGCGCCGCCGCCTCCTCCGAGCAGCCCTCCGAGCAGCCCCCAGCTCAGCCCTGCGCCCCGGGCTGGCGCGGTCGTCTGTTGGGCTGGCGGAGCGCGCTGCCCCGCGACCTGCGGCGAGAGGTGGCCGAGATCCTGGCGCTCGCGGGCCCGGTGGTGAGTGCTGCCCCACGCCGTCCTGCGCGCTCGCCCTGGGAGGGAGGCTTGGCGTGAGCGCGCCCTCTCCTTCCTCGCAGTTCCTGGCACAGCTGATGCTCTTCCTTATTGGCATCGTCAGCTCCATCTTCTGTGGGCACCTGGGCAAAGCGGAGCTGGACGCCGTCATGCTGGCTGTCTCGGTACGTACCTGGGCCGGGCACGCGAATCGCACCGTGTCTTAGCGCGTCCTCACGCGTCTGCCTTTGCAGGGTCTGGGCCTGGCGTTTACCTGGTCTTCAGATCTGCAAGTGCAGCGATGGGTGTCCAGAAATGAGTGTGCTGGGCGTTCGGAACCCCTCTGAGCAGAGCGTCAGGGCTTGCAAGGAGTCCAGCAGGGTTACTCCGTATCTACTGAGCAGAAAGAAGGGCATTTTTCTCTGTTAAGAAATGTGACCTCCAGACTCAGGTCACTGAGGTCTCTGCCCCTAGCAGAATTCCGCAGCTCACTATCAATAGGGTCAAACTAGTTCCCTTCTGCAGGAAAGTGGCCCATGGCCCCAGGCCCGTGGGCCGTGGGTGGAAATGACACCTCCTTTGAATTCAGTCTGGTGAACACTGGCTGTCCCAGCTTCCCCTGACCGCTGTGTGGAACCTCCCAGGGATGTCCCCTGGTGCCGTCTGCAAGGTCCAGGTTCAGGTCCTCTTCCTCTCCTGGCTTCCCAACTGGGACGCCCCATGGGTCCTTCCCGGGAGGCTGATCTGGGCTGAGACCACTCTTGCGGGGATGACACCTCATGGCAGCTACCCAGCTGGGTCAGGGAAGACCTGGGCACCTTCCGGTTCCACTTCTCCCTGTCTGCTTTTGTCTTTGGGGTGTGGGTTTTCCCTCCCTCCATCCCAGGATGGCCTCTAGATCTAGTTCTGACCGCACCCTGCAGGTTGCCACCGCTCCGCGGGACACACAGTAGGTGTTTGGTGTTTGTGTTTTAAGTTCATTTATTTACTTCTTCCATGAGCGAGAGAGTAGCACCCTCTTCCCCCCGGCCCAGCCACCCTGATCTCGGGCACACCCGGGCTCCAAGTGCCCAGGGAGCTCTTCGGATGTGAATCTGGAATCTTCCATGTGAGGCAGCCTGACCCAGCCTGTGCCTTATTGCTCCATCACCATCCTCCCCCCCCAGGGTGGAAATTTCAAACTCTGTTTTCAGTGTCTCTTCTCACCCCTTTGTCTCTAAAGCCCTGGAAGTCTGCATGCTCGTCCTCCCTGCCCTCCGACCTCATGGAGTTGGCTAGGTCATGGTCCCTTAATCCCGGGCCAAGCAGTCACGTAGCACCTGACCTCTCACCTCCCCTCCACCTGCCACTGCAGACCTGTTCCTCGCCAGCACTGGCCTTCCACCTGTGTTCTGGAACCTTCTTTAGCCCTTTCACCCTTCAGTGTTCTACTCCACCACGATAAACCCACCCAACCCAGTCTCTCCTCTCCTGTAAGATCAACACCCGCCGCCCCTCCCCTCCTCACCCAGCTCCTCCTGCAGCTCTGCTAGCGTGCTCCGCTGCCTGTCCTGCCTCTCCTGCTGTCTCTCCCACCTCGTGCCCTGCCCTGCCCTGTTCTAAATGTTCCCTGTTCGTCGGTGTCTGCGTCCTTGACCTGGCTTCCAGCTCCTGTGGCTGACTGCGGGATGAACCATCTGGAATATGCCAGGGACTGCTCCAAACTCAGAGTTCAAAGCCACTGCCTGGGGGTCACCTAGGTGCCCTACCTTGTCCCAGGACATCTTCATCCGCCAGCCAGGCCTCAGGGGCGTTTCCCACTTCCTTGAAATCACTCCTCTTGTTTCTCTCTGACTCCCTTGGTCGGACTTCATCCTGCAGCCCCCTCTCCCCCAGCTCCACTTCCATCCTGCCCCTTCCCCTCCCCTGTGCCCTGGCAGCTGTGCCCACTGTCCTGGTCCTGGCTGTGCTGTGTCTCTGTGCTTCTCTGTCCCAGTGCACAAGCTTACATAGGTCGTCTGCCATCTCTGCATAGTCTGCGTTAGGGTGCAAGTGTGGGGGGAGGGGGTGAGTGGGACCGTGAGAAGTCACCCCCTGAGGGGATGGCCATGCCACAGTCCCTTCTCCCCATTCTTCTCTCGGGATTTTCGGTGTGCACACATGCACCTGGCATGATTTTCAGGCCCCAGGACAGGGATTCTGACCACGCTGTGGGCCATGTGGGATCCAGTATAGTCTGCGTTAGGGTGCAAGTGTGGGGGGAGGGGGTGAGTGGGACCGTGAGAAGTCACCCCCTGAGGGGATGGCCATGCCACAGTCCCTTCTCCCCATTCTTCTCTCGGGATTTTCGGTGTGCACACATGCACCTGGCATGATTTTCAGGCCCCAGGACAGGGATTCTGACCACGCTGTGGGCCATGTGGGATCCAGTTGCTTTAACCTCCACGCCACCTGCTGGCCCTATTCATTTTTGCTGAGCTAGGTTCTTGGCAGAAAGCGGGCCTAGCCGAGCAGTGAGAGCACGCACAGCTCAGGAGCACTGCCCAGACCCCAGCCAACGCTCCCGACTGCCTCCTTGCCTCGCCCTCACCCCCTTCTGCATTTCCATTCTGCAGCCTGGTAAGCGTATGAAACATTATGGGCATGCGTGTGCTCGAGTGCGAGGACTGGCGTGGGCCTACTAGGCTGAACACGTTTCTCCGAGTGGGGAAGGCTGTGGATTAGAAATAGATGCAGTAACACACAGAGACACACGAGTATAGAAAAGCCAGGATCCGGGAGGCCCAGCTTCTCTGATGGAGAGGTTGCGACCCGAACGACCTCAGGTTTGTTCTTTTAAAGGGCAAGAGAATGGGGGAAGCGGAGATGGGATGCAAAGCCAGTTGTTCGGGGGTGTTAATCTGAAGATGAGAAAACACTGGCGCCGTGTAATTCCTCTGATCTTTTTGGGGGGAATCTGATAAACACCTGTGGCTTCCTTCAGCCTCATACTGCCCTGGGGTGTCAGCAAGAACAGGGAGATGGCCAGGACAACAGGCAGACAGCGCTTCCGTAGGTAAATGCTTCTCAATAGCCATGCTCGAGCAGCTCACGAGGCACATTTCTGCATGCATCTGAAGCTCCCCTTTTCTCAGCTTGCCCCTCTCTACCTACGACTGCTGTTTTCTTCATTATTTCATTAAAACTATTTAAAAGTATATCTTAGTGGGGAGGGCAGCAGGTGGCATAGTGGTTAAGGCACTGGACTCCCTCCCATAAGACTGACCATGGTTCGAGTCCTGGGCCTGCTGGCCTGAAGATCGCTCTGGGCCCATGGGTGCGTGTGTGGAATGGAGGAGAAGGAATTACGGTTTAGTCATCCCCCCGGGGGTATGATTTCTCATCTTCCCTCTCACCGTCTCTCTCTATCTCTCTTCAGCGAGCACACACACCCTGTGGCAAAAGTCTAAAAAGAAATATCTTGGGGGCAAAGTAGCTTAAGATATTGTATGTGGCTCTAGTTATTTCCTTCTTTCTTTCTCTCCGTTCTTCTTGTAAATCACCCAATCATAGAGCATAGAAAAGATTTCCTATTTCTCTTTTTATCTAATTATTTATCGTCATTTTCAAGTCACTGGCTCTGGGACTTGAACCATGGTTGGTCAGCAATGTAAAAATAACAGGAATAGGGGCCGGCAGGTGGCGTGGTGGTTAGGGGCGCTGGACATGGTTGACCACGGTTTGAATCCTGGACCTGGTGGCTTGCTTTTTTTTTTTTTTTTTAAAGAATTATCGATTTTGGTTTTTTTTATTCATTCATTTTTTATTTTAATTTGACCAGAGAAAGACACACACACACACACACACACACACACACACACACACAGAGAGAGAGAGAGAGAGAGAGAGAGAGGGAAAGTGAGAACCTGTGGCTTGCTTTTTCACTTTCCCTCTCTCTCTTCTCTCACTCTGTCCCTCTCTGGTCAAGTTAAAATAAATAAATAAAGTTAAATAATAAAAATAATTCTGAAAAAAAAAAAGCAAGAATGAGAACAGGAATAGAGTAATTACAAATCTAAAATGACACAGAATGGCCTGAAGCCAGTGTGGGGAAGTTCGTCTGCAGCTACAGTCTGCCCTCGGCCAAGGGGGCAATGACACTTCTATTGGCTGTTAAACTGTACCTAGCTGCTAGCAAGACTAAACTGTACCTAGCTGCTAGCAAGACAATAGACTCCATTTCCACTTCATTCACGAAAGCCAGATACACTTAAAAATCTGTTTGGAACCAGCGGATAGTGTGATGGTTAAGTTGCTAGACTCCCATGAAGTCAACCACGGTTCAAGTCCTGAACCTGGCAGCTTAAAACACACTGGGCATGTGCATGTGTGTGCCTAAAACCCCAAGAGAAGAATGGAGGAGAAGGGATTGCAGTGTGGCCATCCCCCCTGCAGGGTGATTTCTCCCTTTCTGTCTCTCTGTCTCTCCAGGGAGCACACACACCCTGTAGTAAAAATCTCTCTCTCAAAAAAATATATTTTTTTTGTTGTTTACCTTATTAAAAAAAACTCTCTATAGAATGAAAGGATTTCCAAACCTGGCCATGCTGCGGAATGTTCTTTCATCTAAAAGAACATTTACTTATACCCCGTGTTGTTCCACAAGGAATCTGAGTTAGTTTCCAAGATGCCTCTCCTGCAGAAGGATGACTACTAGCTGGTGGAGTTGGGTCAGACTCCTGGATGGAGCACGTCTCAGCCGCAGGAGGGCTGGCTCCGGCCACCTGCACGGTCTCCCCCAGGATCCCTCCTGCCCGGTTCTTAGATGGTTCACATTTCACCGTTTACTCAGCGAAGGAACCACCTCCATACTGAGGCACAGAGAACTTTCTCTTGTAAATTCTCATGCAGCAGATGCTTCAGTGTAGGAGACAGAGTTCAGGACAGGGTGCCCGGAGAGATACAGTAGCGATTCTTGAACCAGTTTTTATTACAGTGACCTCCCTTGTATGGGCGAGGGCTGGGGTCAGCTCAGTTTGCTGTAGGCTTGTGACAGTTGGAGCAGGGGTCAGGGACAGGTTGCGAGTCCAAGGCTGAGGCTCTGTGGCCCACTGACTTGACCCGGGGATCAACTGTGAGCTGTAGAGTTGGAGGGACATCCTAAGCCAACCCAAGTCCCTTTACAAAAACAAACAATCAAAAACAAAAACAAAAAAACTTCTCGTGTGCCTTTTTTTTTTTTTTTTTTTTTTTTTTTGCTGTAAGGTGTATATGTTTGCTGGAGAGACAGAGGGAAAGTGAGTAACCACCCCCTGGGGGGAGGGCCACGCTGCAGTCCCTTGTCCTCCATTCTCCTCCTGGATTTTTGGGCACACCCGACATGATTTTTCAAGCCACTGGGCCCAGGACTCGAACCACGGTAGGCCATGTAGGAGTCTAGCGCCTTAACCACCATGCTACCTGTTGGCCCTTGTGTGACTTTTTTCAAAACAGAAAACTTTTCAGGCATTGTTGTGCTTCCCCCTTCTCTTCCTGGAAGGCTGAGGTGTTTGGGGGCACGCGTCTGCTCAGGCGTGGAACTCGGCGTGGGTGTCGCACCCCACTCACTGCATCACGACCCCTGCGGCTCACTCAGACCCTTGGACACGGACGGTGGCCTGTTCCTCAACTCCTGGGCTGGGGTCTGTGGTTACCAGGCCAGAGTCTCAGTCAGCGAAGAAGGGCACACTCCGGGGCGAGCCCAGGGTGCAGCGCACCTCCTCTGCCGGCCCCCGCTCCCCCTGCCTCCCTCGTGGTCTTACAACAGCACCCTCGGGCCCTGCCCCTTACCTGCAGTGACTTCTGTACCCCCGTCATTTGGGCGTGGGTGAAGTCTAGTCCATCGAGAGACAAAAAGTAGTCCCATTCCTCACACTTCCCAGCTTCAGGTCTGGCCATCTCAGCGGCCTAGGTAAGGGGTGTTCACTTTCTGTGAACAACTTCTTGTGGTGACCCTAAAGTGGGAATAGTGATCCTCACGCCATGTGTTCATGGAGGGCTCAGGACAGCGCCTGGCACAGAGTCAGTGCTGGAAATGTTTGCTGTGTCACTGAACGTCCATCCTGGTGGCAGGCCAGGGCCTTAGCCTCAACTGCACACGTGTAGTTTCTGTATTTTTCTGCCAGAGGGTCTAAGAGAGACAGCACCCCAGTGGGCCCTGGTCATGCCACAATCCTTTTCCCTCCATTTCTCCAACTTGTTAGGTTCTGGGTCCAGGCTGGGATTTGAACTACCGTTGGCCGTGTAGGATCCTATTCCCTCTGTATAACACGTCACCTCTGTATTTCCGTGGCCCTCACTTTCTTTTTTAGGTTTATTTCCTATACAAGAGTGTGTGTGCGGTGCGCATGTGAGAGAAGGGTGGGGGAAGACAAGTACCTTCAACATGATCCCATCATGCTGTGCTCCCTGCCCCCCAGCCTTCAGCTCCTCGGGATTTGGGGCATCTGTGCACACGCCTGGTGGTTAGAGCCAGGAATCCAGACCTGTGGCCAGCCACGTGGCTTCCAGCACTGCAGGCCCACGTCCTACTGCCTGTGCTGTGGCAGCTGTTTATTCATGATAGATCCCACGTGCTCACATGTGAGAGAGAGAGAAGAGGGGTGGGAGGGAAAG
>NW_006159862.1:2311747-2312672 GCF_000334495.1 Tupaia belangeri chinensis | reverse complement strand
CGCACCCTCCTCAGGGTCTGGCCATGCTGGGATCCCCTTGCTGCTGCCCTCCACTGGCCAGATCTTACCCTCACGTGCCCAGCATGTTTCAGGCTGACCAGGCCAAGGATTCTAAGTGTGGTTGGCACATGGGATCCAGGTTCTCTTGAGCAGCCCATGACCACTGTGCCATGGAGCGGGCCTTCAACTTAACTTGCTTTTACAATTTTGCCAGAAGGCTAGCAGGTGGCGTGGTGGTTCAGAAGCTGGACTCCCTCATGGCCGACAGTTGTTCAAGTCCCAGACCTGGAGACTAGCTTTCTCATTTTCTCTTCCTTTCTCTTTCTGATGAGCAGATTTTAAAAATAATGATAAGTAACAGGACCAGCAGTTAGTGTAATGGCTATGTCGCTGGACTCCCACATAGTCGACCACGGTTCATGTCCCAGACCCGGTGGCTTAAACTCACACCAGGTGCGTGTGCGTGCGTGCCCAAGATCCCGAGAGGAGAATGGAGGAGAAGGGATTGCGGCGTGACCATCCCCCATGGGGGGTGATTTCTCGCTTTCTGTCTCTCTGTCTCTCTCTGTCTTTCTGGCGAGCATATGTGCCCTATAGCAAAAACCTCTCCAAAAAAAAAAAGATAAATAAAAATTAAATGAGTGTTTTTAGAATTTTGCCAGAGGGCGTGTGTGCCTGTGTCCCTCAGAGAGACAGAGGAGAAAGCCCCTCCACGAGGCATGATCACACCGTAGTCCCCCTTTACTTCATGCCGTTGGGACTGGGGTGTACACAGATGCGCCTGGCATGAGTTTAAAGTCAAAAGGGCCAGGATTTGAGCCACGTGGTTGGCCCTGTGGGATCCTGCCCCCTTAACCGCTAGGTCACTGTTCCAATAAACACAGGCATTATGGCATGCTACAGTAAGGGAAGCCGATGCCGGCGG
>NW_006159862.1:2308277-2311733 GCF_000334495.1 Tupaia belangeri chinensis | reverse complement strand
TTTGTGCCATTTAGCTAGAAGGTACATTTTGTTTGACAGTAGACGAGGCCAGCTGTTCAAGCCCGGAGGTCTGAAATGCAGAATAAGTGTCTATTTGAAGGTTGTTTTATTGTTTTGTCTTGTTTTTGAGAGAGATTTTTGCTATTGGGCATGTGCGCTTGCCAGAGAGACAGAGACGGAAAGTGAGAAATCACTCCCAGCGGGGCGGGGCATGCCGTAATCCTTTCTCCTCCATTCTCCTCCCGGGATCTTGGGCACGCACGCACACATGCCCAGCACGCATTTCAAGCCACCGGGTCTGGGCCTCGACCTGCGGCTGACCGTGCGGGAGTCCCGTGCCATAACTGCTACACCACCATCTGCCCTGGCGGGTTCCTCAGAGACTCGCAGCTTTAGGCCCCCCGTTTGTTTTCAGCAGTTACCTTCCATATTAGAGACAGTCCAGTGGACCGTCCACCCTGTGGTGGTTGTGTCCTTTCACTTGTCACTTACGAATAGCGCTGTGGCCCACGGACACTCCAGTTTAGCCACGTTCCTCAATCTGCCCTCTGGGTCTCACTGCCCAAGGGCATCGCACCCTTGCTGCTGTCGCCTGCTCCCCTCCCTAAGGCCATTCCCCCTGTCTGTCTCCTTCCTTCAAGCCGAGCTTCCTGAAAGCCTTCCTTGCACATTCAGGCTGACGCCCACCCTCCCTCCACGCCTTTCCCATTCTGCCCACCCCGGGTCCTGTCTCTTTCTGGCTGCTCACGTGGACATTGCCAGGCGAGCATGTGGCACTCATGGCCCGCTCGGCCGTGAGGCTTTCTGAAGCCCCACCCCACCTCTGCGATCACCAGCCCTCCCGACGACGTGCTCTTCCCCCGCCTACGGTGAGGGCTTTGCTCTGTGCCCTCCCAGGTGCCCTGGCCCTCTGGGGGCCCCACACCCTTGCCCTCCACCACGGCACGTGCTTTTCTGTAGCTCCCATCTCCACCCCTTGTCCAAAACTCTTGCGCTTCAGTCCCCGCTGCCAATACCCTCTGCGTTAGCGGGCCCAGTTCCCGGGAGTGGGATGTGTGTATAGTGCCGCAAGGCCCAGCTAGGTCCTCAGCTGTGACTGACCCCCAGGCCTGTAGCCTGTGGCTGGGGTGTGGGAGCTGCAGGGAGGGTGCGGGGGGCAGTGGTGGGAAACGGGCTGCTTGGCTGCAGGGGCAGCGGGCGTCCGCTGGGAGAGGCCGGGTCTGCCCTGTGCGCTGCGGCGTTGTTTATTTCTGTGTTTGTTCCCACCAGTCCTTTGGAGGCAGGAACCTGAAGCGCGTGGGGATCATTCTTCAGAGAGGAATCCTCATTCTGCTGCTGGCTTGCTTTCCTTGCTGGGCCGTCTTCGTCAACACCGAGTGTATCCTCCTGCTGTTAAAACAGGACCCCGAAGTCTCCAGGTCAGAGTCCAAGGTGCAGAGGAAGTGCCCGAGTGGCCATTGCACCTGGATGGTCGTTTTCTGCCCATTACCTAGTCTTGAACCCTTTCAGAAATGGAAGTAGTGACTTTGGCCATGGAACTTTTTCTTTCTTTCTTTCTTTTTTTTCTTTTTGAGAGGGTTTTGCTATAGGGCACGTGGTGCACTCGCCAGAGAGACAAAGATAGAAAGCGAGAAATCACCCTCCCAGGGGGATGGCCACGCCGCAATCCCTTCTCCTCCATTTTCCTTTTGGGATCTTGGGCACGCACGCACACGCGCCCAGCGTGAGTTTTAAGCCACTGGGTCTGGGATGCGAACCGCGGTCAACTACATGGGAGTCCAGCGACATAGCCATTATGCTAACTGCTGGTTCCTGGCCAAAGAACTTGAGGGCTGCAGGGATCTCTCACCCTGAGGGACAGAGTGCAGGCCCCGGGGCACTTTAGCGTCCATCTTGGGTTCCGATTGGGTGTCTTGCAGATACAGTGTTTTGCCCCTGACAAAAGTATTAGGTTGTCGGGAAAGTCATGATGTTTTTTTCTATGTAAAAATGCATCATGACTCTTCCAACAACCCAACAGAGTAGCACCACAATTGTCTTCACTACTGTTGTTGGAGTTGAGGGTATTCTACTGTTTTGCTATAGGGCAGGTGCACTTACCAGAGAGAGAGAGAAAGAGAGAAAGTGAGAAAACATCACTTTGGGGGGGTGGCCATGCTGCAGTCCCTTCTCCATTCTCCTCTTGGGATTTTGGGCACGCACGCACACGCACCCACCCGGTATGATTTTCAAGCTGCTGTGCCCAGAACATCAAGCGCAGACTTGGCCATATGGGATCCAGCTGCTTTAACCTCCACAACACCTGCTGGCCCCGGGTTGAGGGTGTGTTTTTTTGAACCTACAATGCCAGTGTGTTCTCCGGTACCATCCTTGGGGTAGGTGGCCCTTTCTGGAAGACAGTCTTGCTCACCACGATGCTTCCCAGAGGCGTTTTGCCCAAGTCTTAGTTCATCTTGTGGTGGTCATTCCACTTTTTATGCTGAGAATGAGCTTGACAATGTAAAGGTGTCAGTCTTCCCTTTGGAAAACAGACATGTAGCAGGCCCAATGGAATATTGATGCGGGCGGCAGAAAAACAATCGCTCAACATCGTTATTAAATTTCTCCCATGCAAATAATTTTTCGTGTTAATCTTTGGATCCTCTGTGGGTTCAGTTTGCAGACAGGATGTCGGACAGCTCTTTTAACATGAACTGAAGACCGCTCTGTCGTTTATTTCAGGATCGCCCAAACCTACGTGATGATTTTTATCCCTGCTCTTCCCGTAAGTTTCAAGGCCGCGTGTTTCGTTATGCAAAGCAGTTCACCATGGGCTGGGCCTCTGTCTGGATGTTTGTCATGGCAGGAGCTGTTCCACCGAAGCTTTGCTGTGTATTGCTCAGAGCTGCCATCCCTACCTTACTGACTCTGCAAACTTGTGCCACTCCGATGTCCAAAAGCTTAAATTAAATACAAATATCGGTGAGGGGAAGAACTCTCCTTTCTGATTCCTTAGTCTGTGGTTACTTTCTGTTCTCTTTTTTTCATATTTTTAAAAGAATGATTTAACTTTATTTATTATTATTATTTTAATTTACTTGAGGGTACATGTGCTCCCCAGAGAGAGAAAGATGGAGAGAGAGAGGGAAAGTGAGAAAGCAAGCCACCAGGTCCAGGACTTGAACCACAGTTGGGAGTCCAGTGCCTTAACCCCCATGCTACCTCTTGTCCTGATGGTTACTTTTTTTTCTTAAAGAGAATTTTGCTACAGGGCGCATGTGCTTGCCAGTGAGACAGAGAGACAGAAAGTGAGAAATCACCCCATGGGGGACGGCCATGCCGCAATCCCTTCTCCTTCATTCTCATCTTTAGGATTTTGAGGATGCACGCACACGCACACACGCCTGGCATGAGTTGTTTTTTTTTTTTTTTTTTTTTTTTTTAAAGGTGTCTCCCCTTAAGCGCACACGCCCCCCC
>NW_006159862.1:2300935-2308146 GCF_000334495.1 Tupaia belangeri chinensis | reverse complement strand
CCGGCGTGAGTTTTAAGCCACCGGGTCTGGGATGCGAACCGTGGTTGACTACGTGGGAGTCCAGCAACATAGCCATTACGCTAGCTGCTGGTTCCCTGGCATGATTTTTTAAGTCACTAGGTCCGGGACTTGAACCGCTGTCAACTGTGGGAGTTTAGTGATGTAACCATTTCAACATCTGCTGGTTTCTCCATGGTTACTTCTTTTTTTTTTTCCCCCCCGAGAGGTTTTTGCTATAGGGTGTGTGAGCTCGTCAGAAAGACAGAGAGAGACAGAGAGACAAAATGCGAGAAATCACCCCCCAGGGGGGATGGCCATGCTACAACCCCTTCTCCTCCATTCTCTTCTTGGGATCTTGGGCACGCACGCACACGTGCCCAGCGTGTTTTAAGCCACCAGGTCCGGGACACGAACTGCGGTCGACTACGTGGGAGTCCAGTGACATAGCCATTATGCTATCTGCTGGTCCCTTCCCATGGTTACTTCTGATTGCAAGTTAATGAGTGTTCGCTGGGAGCATCTGAGGTGTGGAGGTTTTCTTGCAGCCCTCAAGGGGCCTCAAACCAGGCAGCAGCTTCTGTTTCTGCAAGTGACAGTTTGCTTGTTTGAGCTCTTCAGGGAGCACGTCTCTTCTCCCTTCGTTAATGGTAGAGAGCACGTGTGCATGAATGAGCAAGCCACGTGCCCCCGACGGGCCCAGCCCCTTCTCATTAGCCGTCCTGCTCATTGAGGTCTTGGGCACATGCACACGTGCCCAGCTTGTTTTCAGGACAAACAGGGATGGAAACCCAGGACCGGCCATATGACTTCCAGCCTTGCAGGGCCCTTGCGTTACCGTTGTGCCATAGGGGCTAGGCCTGGAGAGCAAATCTTTTATGCATTCTGGAACATTCCAAACGGTATCCTAGCATTAGTTTAGCATGGGTCCAGTTCTCTGGAAAAAAAAATTAAGATTTCTGCCTTTGGTCATGTGTGCTCACTGGAGAGAGACAGAGACAGGGAGAAGCCAAATGAGAAATCTCCCCCTATGGGGGATGGCCATGCTGCAGTTCCTTCTCTATTCTTCTCCAGGGATTTTGGGCACACACACACACTTGCGACATGTGAGTTTCAAGCCGCTGGGTCCGGCTCTTGAACCATCTTCACCCATACGGGAGTCCCATGCCTTAACCATCACACCACCTGCTGGCCCTGGTTCTCTGAATTTAAGACCGTATAGCAAGATGTATCTTATTAAAACCCAGAATCAGAGGCCAACAGCACTGCAGTGGTAAAGCGTCATGCTCTGTGAGGCTGACTCACCTGGGAAGGAAGGCTCCCAGCTCACGTCTGGAGACCTCCCTGAGTGCATGGGACACACACGTGCTCACCATCCAGGCTGGCTGGGGCTGGAAGAGCATCGTGGCTTCAGGGCATAGTTGGGGGTGCTGTATCTCTCTGTTTCTTCCAGTTAGGCAACAAACAGAAAAACAGAAGCGAAACCGTTGCAATGATATTTTTACAGTAACGAGCGTGTTTGTTTTTCTGTTTAATCTTACAGGCAACATTCTTGTTCCAGCTGCAGACAAGATATTTACAAAGTCAGGTACAGCTCCCTTCTATGCTTTAACTCTGTAATCCTGGGAACGTATTGTAAATATTCTTAGAGAAGTTCCTATAACAGTAACTTGCTTTTCTCCCCCGTATAACTCCACCCCACAGTTCTTCATCTGGGAGACGTGGGGCCTTGTAGGCCGATACCGTCCAGCCCAGCAGAGACACGCGAATCAATCTGTCTGATTCTCTGCAGCCCCCACACCCCGTCACTCACCTTGCGGGGGACCAGCTGTAGTGCTTCTGTGTTGGGAGTGGCCTGAACGTGGATGGAGCCCGCACTAGGCCCACTGTGCCTGTAGACACTGGGGTTTGGGGGCAGGAGGCGGGGCAGGGGCTGGAGGTGAGGGTGGTGGGAAGACACTCAGCGTCACTTCCGACACCTCCCAGGCCAAGCAGCCTGTGGCTTGGAAACGCCAAGGCATTGCCGCTGAAGCCAGGTGGATTCCATTCTGCCTCGACAGCAGTCTCTGTTTAAATCTCCGGGGACAAGGTAGACGTCTTACATAAGAAAATGTTTATCCGAGTCCTGAGGGCAGTGGGGACAAAAGAAATGGGTGGCTGTCCCCGTAGCGCAGAGGGCGAACGTCTGCACCCCTGCCGGCATCGCTGGGTGTTTGGATGCGACAGCTGAGCGAACCTCACACCGCCCAGTCCGCGTGGCTCTGTCTGTCCCCTCACTCACGCCAGGCTCCTGGCTTCTGCAGCTTTCCCCTCTCCTCTCCCTCCTGCTGGCGTAGGGTTGTCCAGAAGTATCTGAGACTTCTGGGGACCAGCAGGGGATGCCATAGCTATGTTGCTGGACTCCCACGTGGTCAACCACGGTTTGAGTCCTGGACCCAGTGGCTTAAAATTCACACCAGGCACGCGTGTGTGTGTGTTCCCAGGATCCTGAGAGGAAAATAGGGGAGAAGGGATTGTGATGTGGCCATTCCTGCCGGGGGGGTGACTTCTCACTTTGTGTCTCTGTTGCTCTCTGCATCTCTGGCGAGTGCACACACCCTATAGGAAAATCCTCTCTTTTTGGGGGGTGGGGAGGGAGAGGTTTTTGCTATAGGGCTCGTGAGCTCGCCAGAAAGACAGAGAGAGACAGGAAGTGAGAAATCACCCCCCAGGGGTCCGGTTGACTACACAGTGGCTGGGGTGCTGGCCAACTGCGGTTCGCGGCCCAGACCTGGCAGCTTGAAACTCATGGTGTGTGTGTGCATACGTGCCCAGAACCGTGAGAGGAGGGTGGAGAAGGGACTGTGCCTGGAGGGTTATTTCTCACTTTCCCTCCGTCTCTCCCCAGCGAAAGCACGCCCCCTGTGGCAAAAACCTAAACAAGCACACAAACAGCAACAACAAAATAATCGCTTTATCTGAACGCTCACTCTGTGGCCTAGCTGATCAGCCTGGGGAAGTGCTAATGTTTTCCTGTCTGTTTGGGACTCCAGGGTATCATCATGCCCCAGGTCATCACCGGAATGGTGGCGAATGTGATCAACGTGGGCATGAATGCCTTCTTGCTGTTCCCCTTGGGTCTTGGCGTTGTGTAAGTAGCCACCCACTTGCTCAGTGGTGCTCCATGGGGGGGTGCAGGACGCGGAGCGGTCAGTAGAGGGAGCTGTAAGCAGGCGCTGCAGTTGAGTGCTCCTGGCTCTGCAGGACAGGTGGGAGCCCCGGGGGCTGAGGAGGGGAGGCGGGCCAGGAAGTGCAGAGTCAGGATGGTGCTGTGTGAGCTGATTCCTGCACGTCACGTGGGAGGGAGTCGCTGCGGTCTCTGTGACCCCACCTGGAGGGACTCCCCCAGCCTCCGTGATAGAGAAATCCAGCTGATTCAATCTGGAGAAGCTGGAGAGCCGGGGCCCCAAGGAAAGCACTGTCAGCCCCACATCCCTCCTAGGCCTCCCCTCACCAGGGCGCCTCCCGTAGTCAGCCCAGCCAGCCTCCTCACGTGTGGCCAGAGTGGTCACACCAGCGCACGCACACTGGGCCTGATCATTTGGGGTGCTTTAGGGCAGTGTGTTTCTTTACAAGTGAAAATCGGCTTAGTGGATTGTGATCAGGCCTTGAGACAAATGAAATGCATTACGGATCAAATGGAGAAAAGTAGAACGGAAAGTATGAGGCGCATCGGCTATTACAGGGTGTTTTCATTCTTTGTTTCAGGGATTTATGGGTTCGCTTGCATGCATATATTAACAGGAATGCATGTAACAGTGTGGCACTGGAGGGGCCAGCAGATGGCATAATCGCTAGGGCACTGGACTGCTACATGGCCGACCATGGTTCAAATCCCGGACCCAGCGGCCTGAGACTCACTCTGGTTACGTGTGTGTGTGCCCAAAATTCCAGGAGAAGAATGGAGGAGCAGGGATTGCAGCACGGCCATCCCCCCGAGGGGTGATTTTTCATTTTTCCTCTCACTGTCTCTCTCTCTCTATCTTTCCAATGAATGCATGTACCCTATGACAAAAACAAAAAACAAAACAAAACGAAAAAACTAATGTGGGCATGGTACAGTTGATAGAAAACGCATTTATCACTGTCCGAGGCATTCATTCAAGAGCGGAGAACTGGGATGTAAGAACACAGCAAACAACTGTTTGTGACATCTTCCGTACTACACGAGAGCTGAAAGAGGCCTCGACGGTGGTGAGGGCCGGCTGGGGCCGCAGGTCGGCGTGGGGACCCTGTCCTGTCACTCAGAAATCCCCGCGGAAGTCATCTGTGATGCCAGGATGCCGGGGACAGTCCCCTACCAATGAGCAAGCAGCAGACACAGCTGGGCAGCCTCTAATGGAACCCAGTCCTGGCTCTGTCCTCTGGGGACATTGTCAGACCAGGCTGAGGCTCAGTCCCCTAGACTGCTCCCCGCTTCCTGCAACAAGTTCAGGTCTCCAGAACTTCTGACCCACCAGCTAGAAACTGGGGTTCCTGTGACCCCCTCTCCTCTTTGGGTTTGATTAATTTGCTGGAGGGAAACACTGACTTCTGTTGACTGCTAGGTTACCGGTTATTACAAAGGACCCAGGTGAAGAGGTGCGTAGGCAGGGCAGGGAGGAGCGTGGCGCCCCCGTGCCCTCTCAGGGCGCCTCCCTCCAGGAACCTCCACCCGCTCAAGTGTCTGGAGCTCTGCCGCCCTGCCCTTTTGGGTTTCGATGATGACTTTGTTGTGTAGACACGAGATGGGCTGGGCTGGGACCCAGCAAGGCCTATCCGTGGGCATCCCTCCCTGCCGACACCCCCGTGTGAGACAGGACTGTCGAGAATGAGGTGTTTTTTTTTTTTTTTTTTTTTTATAGGGCACGTGTGCTCACCAGAGAGACAGAAAGCAAGAAGTCATCCCCCGGGGGGGATGACTATGCTGTAATCCCTTCTCCTCCATTCTCCTCTTAGAATCCTGGGCACACACGCACACACGCTTGGTGTGAACTTAAGCCACTGGGTCCAGGGTTCGAACCGTGGTTGACTACATGGGAGTTCAGTGACATAGTCATAATACTAACTGCTGGTCCCTAGAATGAGGGTCTTAAAGGCCCGGGAAGACTGAAGTTCCTATGTGCTGCCGTGAGTCTGGAGTAAGGAGGGAGAAGAGGTCAGACTGTCATCTCTTGGAATTTGTTCTAAAGCTGCTTCAGGGACCACAGACAAAAGACCAAATACTTATGAGTCAGGAATCATGGGAAAAAAAACATATTTTTATATATAAAATCAAATCCTAATAGGGGCCAGCAGATGGTGTGGTGGTTGAGGTGCTGGACTCCCACCTGGCCAACTCTAGTTCGAGTCCCACACCTGGCGACTTGCTTGCTCACTTTGTTTTTCCCTCTCTCTGGTGAGTGTACATTGCCCTGCATATTAGAAATAAAATAATAATAACAATAATTAAAATCATAGCCACACCCACATCTGAGCAGACAGCCAGGTTCCCTGTGAGGTGCACCTCAGAGACCTGTGAGGGACTTCCTGGTCACGTGTATTCAGGACAGTTTGGGGGTGGGAAAGAGAAGAAGATATAGGGACAGATGAATCAGTGACAAAATGTGACATTGGACAGAAGACTGAAATGGCAGCAGTGCTGGCTCCCTGTGCCAGGATGGGACATCATGTTATCTGTAGTGATGAAATGTCACCGGTGAGGATGTGCTAAGGTGATGTATTTACTAAGAGAAAACAAACTTACGATCCTGGCAAATAAAACTGCTGTGGCCAAGACCAGTATTTTGACCCTAGGAGTCGTTAGGCCTGTCCTTTTTACCTGATGTTTAAGAAGCTGGGACCAACAGTTAGCCTAATGGCTATGTCGCTGGACTACCATGTAGTCGACGGGGGGTCGAGTCCCGGACCCGGTGGCTTAAACTCACACCAGGCGCGTGTGCATGTGTGCCCAAGATCTCGAGAGGAGAATGGAGGAGAAGGGATTGCGGCGTGGCCATCCCCCCTGGGGGGTGATTTCTATCTCTCTGTCTCTCTCTGTCTTTCTGGCGAGCGCACACGCCCTATAGCAAAAATCTCTCCAAAAAAAAAAAAAAGTTACCTGGTGAGGTATTCAGGGCAGTGGGGACAAGGAGGGTGACATAGCTGTGCCCTTTTATTTCTCCATTGATAGATAGTATGACTTGTTGACAAAATTCCATCTTTGTTCTCTTCCAGTTTTTGCCATAGGTGCCAGAGAGAAACAGAGAGAGGGAAAATAAGAAATCACACCCCACATTCCATGAAATCCTAGAAGAAAACTTTCCAAACCTAGAGAGGCACTTGAATATCCAGCCCAAGAAATCCAAAGGACTCCACATAGAATCAGCCCAAGAAGATCTTTCCTGAGGCCCATCATAGCCAGATTGACCAAACACAGACAGAGACAAGATATGAAAATTGGCAAGAAAGAAACGGCAAGTTACTTTCAAAGGATATCCCATCAGGCTAATGTTGGACCTCTCATCGGAAACAATGCGAGCAAGGAAAGAATGGGAAAATACATTCAAAGTGTTAAGTGAAAAACAATTTCAACCAAGAACACTACACCCAGCAAGATTATCTATCATATGGGAAAAAAAAGACAAAAACATTCTCAGAAAAACAAAACCTGAAAGAATTTACCAAGACCAGACCAGCTCTCCAAGAAGCACTGAAGGGAGTGCTATACCAGGAAAACTGAAGTCGGACACACAGAGATAAGAGTACAAGAGACAACCAAGAGAAGGGCCAGTCTAATGGTGGGGACAAGTCCGGAGTTGGGTGTTAACTTCCAGAGTTTAAATGGAAGGATCAGAGCACAGTGACACTGCCAATTCAGTAGGAGAGAGATTAATTACGTGAGTCTGAAGTAGTGAAATAGAAATTTTTTACTTTAGACTAAAACATTACTGATTTTCTTCGATACTTTGATTTCCATATTTAAGGATTTTCGTCTTCTCTTGAACTGTTGATAGATTCATCTACCTACTATTTGAATTGAATCCTAGTCTTTTCCCTGGCTTTAAGTTTTAAGCAAATTTCTCTTAACACTTTTGATTTTGCTCTATTAAAACTAAAACTTTTCAGGAACCAGCAGTTAGCGTAATGGCTGTGTCGCTGGACTCCCACATAGTTGACCATGGTTCGCGTCCCAGACCCGGTGGCTTAAAACTCAC
>NW_006159862.1:2293030-2300485 GCF_000334495.1 Tupaia belangeri chinensis | reverse complement strand
TTTATAGTATGTTCATTCTACTCACTGAGGTTTATGCCTAAAGTCAGACATGGGTTCTTGTGTATGTATGTATCAGCTGTGCTTGCTATTGCAAATATAAAAGAAATGAGACAGAAATAGAAACAAGAAATAGAAAATTATGATGACAGCATGTATGGTAATACCCTTCATTTAGCCGATATACCATGTGTACTGGATGGAAAATCTCTTTTTGTATACGGTATTGGTATATAGAGAATAACTGTAAATAAACGAATAGATAAATAAATAAATAAAATTTAAAAAAAAAAAGAAAGAAAGAAAAGAAATCACCCCCAGAGGGAATGGCCACACTGCAGACCCGTCTCCACCATCTCTTCCTGGGATTCTGGGCATGTGTGCACACGTGTCCAGCGTGATTATCAAGCTACCAGATGTAGGACTGAAGTCACTGTCAGCCACATGGGAGTCCAGCACCTTCACTACCACGCCACCTGTTGACCCCCCAAATTCAATCTTGGAGAAAAAAAAAGTCTATTATAAGTAGAATCAGTGTTTAAAATATATATTTTTTTCAATTCTGTTTATCTTTTCTTAAACAAGGAAGAGGAAGAGAGAGACGGACCCCCACAGAGTATTCATGCTGCACCCCCACCCCATCTTAGGCAGCCTAGGTCATGGGCACGTATGTGCCTGGCGTGCTCAGGGAGGCCTCCAGGTAGGAACCCAGAACCCTTGCTGGCGGGTCAGCCCCACAGAGTGTTGCGTTCCTGCTGCTCCACCGTCTGGCGCCCAGTGTTTAAAATACTGAAAGAAGACAGTCCAGGGCTCGAGGCTTCTCTGGTAACTATGGTTCTTAGTACAGAGCAGAAGGTGGCCACGTGGGCTTCTGTCTTCTCTCCTAACACTTCCATTTCTCTTGTAGAGGGTCTGCCTGGGCCAACACCACCTCCCAGTTCATCCTGTGTACTCTTATTTTCCTCTACATTTGGTGGAAGAAAATTCACATCGCCACCTGGGGAGGTATGGAGATGTTGACTTTTTGGTTTGGTTTTTGCTGTAAGGTGTATGTGCTTGTTGGAAGGGGACAGAGACAATGAGAGGGTAGTGGGAAATCACCCATAGTGGGGATGGCCATGCCACAATCCCTTCTCCTTTTTGCTCCTCCTGGGATTTTGGGCACGCATGCACACGTGCCTGGCAGGTCTGGGGCTCAAGCTGTGGTCAGCCAGGTGGGAGTCCAGGGCCTTAACCACTATGCCACCTGCCGGTCCCATACATCATGTTATTTGATATTCAGAAAGATGGAATTCTGATTCTGGATTTTTTTTTCCTTTTTCTCAGAGATTTTAATATAAAAATGATAGAAAATGGTTAAGTTACTGAAAATGTAATATTTACAGGGCCAAAGTGGGTTTGCTCTCTCTCCCTCTCTCTTTTTTTTTTTTGGAGAGGTTTTTGCTACAGGGCATGTGCTCCCACCAGAAAGACAGAGAGAAATTGTCCCCCAGGGAGGATGGCCACACCACTATCCCTTCTCCTCCTCTCCTCTTGGGATCTTAGGCACGCACGCACATGTGCCTGACATGAGTTTAAGCCACCAGGTCCAGGACTTGAACCACGATCGACAACATGGGAGTCCAGCCACATAGCCATTATGCCAACTGCTGGTCCCATGGTGTTTTTTTTTTTTTTTAATCTTATGAATGCAACTTTCTGTTTCTAGAAGACTATTTTCAGCTACCGAGTTTTAACAATTCAGATTTAATGAGTTAAAATTGTAAACACAACATTGCAATTGTTCCTTGCAAATCATCCCGCTCTATTCAAATTTGCTTAGTGTGTAATCAGCTCAGGTGAACAGGCTGAACTCTCTTGAATGACCAGTACTGCTTACAACTTAGCTAAATTCCTGAAATATTTGGTAATTGTCAAATTTAACAAAGTAGATTTTTTCCCCCGACATTTTCTAGCTTTATAGAGGTATAACTGACAGATAAAAATTCTGTTTATTTAGGGTGGTTGTTTTCTCATTGCCAGAGGATGCATGCACTCACTAGAGAGAAAATGAGAGAAGAGAGCACAGTGCCCAGTGGGGCATGGTCACACCGCTATCCTCCTCCCTCATTCCACATTCCACTGGGATTCGGGGCATGCTTGCTCACATACACACACACCTGACATGTTTTTCAAGTCACCAGGACTAGAGTTTAAACCATGGTCAGCCATGTGGGATCAAGGTTTTCTTTTTCTTTCCTTTTTATCTTGAGAGAGCTTTTACTCTAGGGCGCGTGGGCTCGCCTGAGAGACAGAGCAAGAGAAAGAGAGAGAAGAGAGCAAGAAATCACCCCCTGGGGGGAAGGAATGGCCATGCCGCAATCCCTTCTCCTCCATTCTTCTCTCAGGATCTTGGGCACGCACGCACACACACACACGTCTGGCATGAGTTTCAAGCCGCCTGGTCCAGGACTCAAACTGGTTGGCCATGTATGAGTCCAGCACCGTGACTGCCGCACCATCTGCTGGCCCCAGGATCAGGGTTTTCGTGCACCGCGCTGAACCACTGCGCTACAGGGCCAGCCTGGGATTTGGAAATATGTTTATACCTTGTGAACACATTGCCATAGTCAGACTAATACCTGTCACCTATTTTCCCCCAGCAATGAGAATAGGTAAGATCTACTCTCTCCTCGTGGGATTTTGGTCACACATGCACATGTGCCTTTCATGTTTTTGAGCTGTCAGATCCAGGACTCAAACCACTTAATCAGCCATATGGGATCCAGCTACCTTACCATCATGCCACTGGCTGGTCCACTTTGGGTGTTCTTCACTTATTTTTCTTGCCTAATAGTTCTGACTAGAACTTCTTTTTGGAAAGGCAGAGAGAGACAGAAAGTGAAAAGTCATCCCCCAGCCCTCCTGCAGGCCTTGTCAAAACCCTTCCTCCATTCTCCTCTCGGGATCTTGGTCATGCACGCACATGCACCGGCATGAGCTTTAAGTCTCCAGGTCCAGGCCTCAAACTACAGTGGAGTATGTGGGAGTCCAGCAACATAACCATTATGCCATCTGCTGACCCCAAGTTTTATATTTTGAAGTAGTAGAATACTCACTATTATCATTCTCTTTTGGTAAAAGGTGTCTATGCTCACTTCTCTTTCTCTCCCTCCTTTCAGGATTTTGGGTGTGCACATACACATGCCTGGTGTGTGTCTCAAGCTGTCAGGTCTGGGACTTGAACCATGCGGTTGGCCATGTGGGATCCAGCTGCCTTATCCACTAGGCCATTCGATGGAGCCGACCGAGGAGATGCTCATTTTCAACCCATTTTGTTTCCTGTATATTTGTACAAATGATACAGAATTAGGATCAAAGATTTCTCGCTTTCTGTCTCTCTGTCTCTCTCTGTTTTTGTGGCGAGCACACTCACCCTACAGCAAAACAAACAAACAAACAAACAAAAACCTCTCAAAAAACAAAACAAAACAAAAACAAAAACAAAAACAAATAAATAAAATAAAAATAAAAGCAGATGCCGAGAAGTGAAAGCTTAGAGGTCTCAGTTTCACTCTGCCCGGCCTCCATACCTGGGCATAAACAGCATTCTCTTGGTTTCTCTTGTCAGACAATAATTCTTAATCATTTCAGATTTTTTTGTTTCAAAGTCAGCATGAGGAAAACCGTGACTTGAGTTGAGGCATGTTTATGTTCCGTTTAAGATGTGCAGTTGGAGGGCCAGCAGGTGGCATGGTGGCACGGTGCTGGATCCCACATGGCCTACTCTACAGTTCTAATCCCAACCCAGTGGCTTAAAAAGCATGCTAGACCTGTGTAGACATGCACCTAAAATCCTGAGAGGAGAATGGAGGAGAAGGCATGGCCTTCTCCCCACGGGGTGATTTTGATTTCTCACTTCCCCTCTTTTTCTGTCTCTCTCGTGAGTAAATGTGTCCTATGGCAAAAATCTACCAAAAAAAAAAAAAAGAAAATTAAAGAATTGCTGACCTCCAAGACTACTGAAAATTAAAAGCTGGGTTGACCTGTCACCAGTGGTGACAGGGAACTAGATCCTACATGGCAAACCACACAGTTCAAATCTTCACCCTGGATTGAAAAACACAGGCATATGTGTGTGCATTCTCAAAATCCAAATAGGATGGAGAAAAGGAGAAAGGATTGCAGCATGACCATTTCCGATGAGGGGCGCTTTCTCTCTCTCTCTCTCTGGTGAGCACATGTACCCTTTGAAATTAAACAAACAAACAAACAAAATCTGTCTTCTTCCCTGTTCTCCAGGTTGGACCACAGACTGCTTCCAGGAGTGGGGTGCCTACATCCGTCTGGCTGTTCCCAGTCTGTTCATGGTGTGCATCGAGTGGTGGACTTTTGAGATTGGAACCTTCCTTTCAGGTCAGCAGAAACCAGTCCGCAGCCTGGCTCCTCACGGACTCAGGGTTTCCCAAGTCACTTCAGCTTTCCTTCTCTGCCCTGCCCCATTCCCTCAGACTCTCATGAAGGTTTTCAATAGAGGTTCAAGCCCTTGTCCACCCACAGGCATATTCTGGTTGGTGGAGATGAACTGACGCAGCACCCTCCACCTGGTAGATGAGAAATGGGAGACCACTGGTATGAGATTTGATGAAGATCACGAAGTGAGAGAAATACAACCTTACCCAGATCTCGGGGCTCATTTCTGTGTTTCAGGCTGTTTTGCTAAATATCAAGCCAAGTTTGTAAGACATTTGGAAACTCAGAGTGGCTGGTTTGCTTCTGTTTTTGCCATGGTCTATGTTTCTATCAGAACTATGATAATTTTGGTCCCACATGTTCACCTTAGCCATCTTACTACTAAAGTAAGAGAGCAAACAGTGGAGACAGAAGATGACAATCACTGATGTTACAGTTTCTGTGGACCTGTGTACACTTCAGTAGTTCCTTCATCCATAGGAAAGGACTTCAGAAGGTCCATGGCAAAATGGAATTAAAGTATGAGTTTATTTCTATGCAAATTTTAAAAACCCATGCAGTTTTTTTTAAATTTTCATAATATACATTTCCATGAACTTCTTGAAGATCCCTTATTTGGAGAGCTCTGCTGCCTCCCTTCCCACTTCGTGACCCCTGTCTCCCTGGGAAGACCTGCAACTGTAGGAACCTCACTTTTTAAAAACCTGACATTTTCTTCTCTAGAGGAGTTAGGGGCTTCGAACCTGTGTCACATCTGAGCTGCCCAAGTTCTTGGTAACTCCCAGAAAATGGTGTCTGGGTTCTCCTCAGCACAGATGGTGAATTCTGCCACCAGTTACACTTCTGAGAGCATTCTCAGCCTTTTAAAATACATTCTAGTTTCATGAGGGAAATGTTCACTTTAACAGACTTTTTGAAATATCTTTTGTGTATGTCTGTGTGTGCTGACGTTTCAGGACTAATTAATGTGACAGAGCTTGGGGCCCAAGCTGTCATTTATGAGCTGGTCTCAGCATCTTACATGGTAAGAACACTGGGGTGATACTGGGCATCTTTCTACCTGAACTGCGGGATCGCTGTTGATTGCATTCACTCAGCAAACATGCTGCATGCTCCCCATGCCAAGAACCAGGCAGAGGGAGGAACAGATGGTGAGAGAGAGATGACAGATGATTGATAGATAGATACATACAGATATAGATAGGTAGATAGAGAGCTATAGATAGAGAGGTGAAGGTAGTGGGGGCAGCTAGGTTTTGGGCCACGCAGTTTGAGTCCTGGTCATGTCACTCCCCAACTGCATGACCTCAGGCTCTTTACTTAACTTTCTAACCTTCACTTTCCTCATCTGAAAAATGGGGGGAAAGTACTTCACAGGAGAAAAATGAGTGAGATCATTCACATAAATGACTTAGCACAATGCCTGGCATAGTCATGTAAGCAGTGCAGGGTTGGTGCGAGGGTACAATGGGGAGTGAGATGGGGACAGCACCTGTTCTCTCATGGCTTGAGGTGTGGTGGGGAGACAGATACAAACAAGACAGCAGATGAGTAAGCATTGCAAGGATTAATTAATTAATTAAATTTATTTATATGTGTGTGTGTGTGTATATATATGTGTGTGTGTGTATGTATATGTATGTGTATATATATATATATGTATGTGTATGTATATATATATATATACACACACACATACACATACACACACACACCTTATTAGTCTGCTATTGTGTTGCAAAGAGAAAACCTGAGACTGGATGATTTATAAAGAACAGAGGTTTATTTGGCTTACAATTTCAGTGACTGGAAAGTCCCAAAGTGTGGGGCTGGCTTCAGGTGCTACATCCCCGCATGGCTGACAGGAGACAAGATGGCAGATGTGTGTATGCAAAAGAGAGAGCCCCAGGAGCAGCAATTTTCCTTTCCAAACAACCTGCTTCCATGGGAACTAACCCCTCACGAGAGCTGGAACTCATTCTCAGGAGATGGCACTAATCCATCCTTGAGGATGACCCCTCCATGATCCAGACACTGGCCTCACTCTTAAAGGCTGCATCGCCTCCCAACACCATCACCCTGGGAGCCAAATTCCAAAACATGAGCCTTTGAGGGACAATCGTCTAACCATAGCAAGTACCATAAAAAGGCAAAGAGGATCCGAGATGTGCAGAAGCAGACAGACAGGGTGGTTAGGAACAGTGTTTCTGTGTTACTGTTCAAGCTGAGTCTGAAGGAGAAGAGCCAGGCTGTTGAGCCACGAGTGGGAGCCAGCCGTGTGGCCTGGACGAAGGCTCTGCCATGGGACAGACACCCAGCATGGCCGAGGGTTAGTGAGGAGAAGAGGGAGGCTGGAGGCAGCATGCGGGGCCTGTGTTCTTCCAGCCGTGGGAAGCTGGCTTAGAGAGGAGAGGCATGGGTGGGAGTGGACAGACTGGAAAGGGGTGGGTGGTCGGAATCAGCCAGGTGAGCAGTCAGGAAGCTGCTGGAGAAGAAAAGTGGAGGAATTAGTAGCGGAACTGACAGACTGACCAGAGTTTGGTTGTAGAACACAAGACATGAATAAGAAGAGTCACAAATCACTCCAGAATTTTCTTTTTTTTTTGTTGTTGTTGTTGTTTTTCCTCCATCCAGAAATGTTTTTTTTTTTCTTTATATTACATTGGATTACATATAACTTTACATTGACTTCCATTGCTTTTTCAAAAGGGAATGCCATGCATGTCAGTCAATACAGAGGCATCGATCTCCCCGCTTTATCATTCAAAGTCTTTTCCATGCATTTCCCAATAATTATTATTATTATAATTTTTTAAAACAGTCAATCACTATTTCTCATTTTGCTTGTTAAAAGACTTCACCCATCATGAAATACTTCCCAGACCAGTCCAGTTGAGAATACTATACACGTCATCTTCAACAGATAATAAACCATATCTGTTTCTCACTAACATCCCCTCTATTGTTCACTTGCTATCTTTCTCTATCCTCTTCTCTTTTTTTTTT
>NW_006159862.1:2283447-2291827 GCF_000334495.1 Tupaia belangeri chinensis | reverse complement strand
CCCGGCCTGCGGCTGTGCGGGGGGGGGCATGAGCCCCCCCGGCCGCGTGGCGTGCCCTCCGGAGTGGGGGGGTGCCGGCCAGGCCGTTCCCGGCGCGCAGCTGCGCTACTCCAGAATTTTCTGACTTGGACTTGAATAACTGGATGGGAGTAATGTGTTCTACCCTTTGGTGCTTCTTTCCTTTCTTTCTTTTTTTTTTTGAGAGGTTTTTGCTATAGGGCACATGCGCTCGCCAGACAGACAGAGAGAGACAGAGAGACAGAAAGCGAGAAATCACCCCTCAGGGGGGATGGTCATGCCGCAATCCCTTCTCCTCTATTCTCCTCTCAGGATCTTGGGCACGCACGCACACGCACCCAGCGTGAGTTTTAAGCCACCGGGTCTGGGACGCGAACCGTGGTCAACTACGTGGGAGTCCAGCGACATAGCCATTACGCTAATTACTGGTCCCTCTTAGCTTTCTTATTAAAATGAAATTTTATTGAGAGAGACTTTTGCTATAGGGCATGTGCACTCACCAGAGAGACAGAGAGACAGAAAATGAGAAATTACTGCAATCCCTTTTCCTCCATTCTTCTCTTGGGATTTGGGGTACACACCTACGCGCCTGGCATGAGTGTTAAGTCACCAGGTCCAGGACTCGCACCACGGTTGACTTATGGGGGTCCAGCGCCTTAGCTGCCATGCCACCTGCTGACCCCTCTCCTTGTGGTGCTTTTTGAGTATTCCAGCCCTACGGGTATTCTTTTTGTTTTATCGTTTTTATTTTTTAAAGATCAATGGAGGTTATCTGGGCAGTTAAATTATGGGCCTTCTTAAAAATGGAGGTGGGGGTCAATGGAGTTGGGGATGATGTGGTTACCCGATGTGTGGAGGCCAGGGCTGTGAGGAAATTCAGCCAAAGGAAAGGGTAGACCAGGTGGAAGGAAGAAAATCAAGAGAATATGTCGTAGAGCAGAGAATGCTTTAGAGGGGGTGGCAGGCCGGGGGGTCTGGCTGTAGAGGAGTGTAAAGAAGTGCTCCTTGGATCTGAGGGCCTGAGACACCCCATGGAGTGATGAGCACTGACAGCCAGATTCAAAACCTTGACTTTGTAGGTAGGTGAAGGCGTAGCGACCTCTGAGGTGGACCGCTCGGAGAGAGGTAGCCGTCGATGGTGGGAGGTCTGCAAGTCAGGGAGCATTTTGGCTTTGTTTCTGCTGCTGAGTGATGAACTATAGCTTGTTTATAGGTGTTCGATAAATCGCAGCTGTCTACTCGTTCTATCCTGTTCAGGTCTCCTGTCTTTCTGCCCGTTCTCACCTTGTATCTATCTGTAGACACAGAGCCGGAGAGAGAGGCATGCCCAGCGAGGTCCTCATGCTGTGACCCACCCCGAGTGCCAGCTGGCCTGGGTCACAGGGACATGCACACCCGGCGTGCACACCGAGGTCCTGGGATGCAAACCTAGGACCTCCCATGTCGTGCAGCCTAGGCCAGTCTAGTTGTACCACGGCGCTGCCACCTGGCCTATCCCAGTACTTCTGTACCAGTGGAGACATCAGTCTCTGAGGCTGAGAAACTTACAGCTACACAGCCAGGATGTGGAAGACCCCCTTCTAGAGCCCAGATCTCTGTGTCTGTCTGGAGTTTCCATATACTGGGTTGTCTGGAAAGTCGTGACACATTTTTACATTAGAAAAACATAGAAAAATACATCCCGACTTTCCGACAACCTAGTAGCTAGACCCTGGGGCACTGGTACTCTGATGTTCAGGGCTCATTGTGGCCTGTGGTTGTTCATTCTCAGGTGCCCCTTGGCTTCGGCGTGGCAGCCAATGTCCGAGTGGGCAATGCTCTCGGGGCAGGAAGTGTGGAGCAGGCTCGGAGCTCCTGTGTCGCTGTCCTCTTGTGTTCCAGTGAGTAAAGCGGGCTCCCCACCCCGTGTCCACAATGAATCTGGTGTACTCGGTTAAAATCCACGTATCACATATATACACTCAACTCGAGCCTTTATTTTTTATGTTCTTTCAAGTTTACTCAGTTTAAGTTTCTAACTATGATTTTCTATTATTGTATACTTACTAAATAAAGTTATGCTTGGCACTATTAAAATAATTTCAAAGACAATTATCACACATAGCCTTTTTTTTTTTTTTAATTGCCAATGAGGGGACCCGCAGTTGGCATAATGGCTATGTTGCTGGACTCCCATGTAGCCGACTGTGGTTCGAGTCTCGGACCCGGTGGCTCAAAGTCACACTGGGCGCATGTGTGTGCGTGCATGCCCAACATCCTGAAAAGAGAATGGAGGAGAAGGGATTGTAGCAGGGCCATCCCACCGTGATTTCTTGCTTTCTGTCTCTCTGTCTCTCTCTTTCTGGTGAGTGCACGCACTCTAAAGCAAAAAAAAAAAAAAAAAACTCTAAAAAAAATTGCCAATGGGCACATACACTCACCACCGAAAGGAGAAAGCACCCCCCCCAGTGGGACGTGGTCATGCCACAATCCTTTCTTCTTCCCATTGAGATTTGGGGCATGCACACACATGCACCCAGCATGTATTTCAAGTCATCAGAGCTGGGATTCAAACTGTGGTCTGCCATGGTAAGGGTAAAGGGGTTTGGCTCCCTTTACCACAAGGCTACAGGGCCAGCCTCGCAGTCTTATTTTATGGCCATGGTCAGGATTCTCCATGTTCCTGGACCACCGCCTCCTCTGGTAGTTGTAGTATGCTGAGATCTAGCAAGGAGAAAGGACTCTGACTGTATTCTGTCTCGTCGAACACCTGTGCATCTCCCACAGGAAGAGGAGACAGAGTCATCTGACCTTGTTTCCCTCCTCAAAGCTAGTAGGAATACCTTGTACGTGGTTACCTCCTGAATCATTGACACAGCAGTTCACGACACGTCCATCCTAGAGTTGACCGCCGTGGAGAATTGTCATATTTTGTCATTGCTTCTGTATTTTCCAGGTGCCTGTTCACTTGTCATAGGAGTTTTACTCGCAGCTTTAAAGGATGTGGTTGCCTACATATTCACCAGTGACAAGTAGGTGCCCATCGAGGAACATGTCTTTAACTATGCTTGCTTTGTTTTTCTGACTGAGAGATGAGGAGCACTTCGCTGCACAGGAAAACCTATCCTGTAGCCTGGCGTGGGAAACACCATGTTAAATGTGAATGAGTTTGAATCAAGAAAGCTCACGAACATGGATGGTCCTCACTCCTCCAATGCCCAGGTTGTGTATTCATCAGACAGTGGGGTTTCTCCTGGGCCTGGTGCTCATTTGGTTCAGGTACACACAGAAAAAGGGTATGGGATGGGGGACCAGCAGTTGGCATAATGGCTATGTTGCTGGACTCCCATGTAGTCAACCACGGTTTGAGTCCTAGATCCAGTACCTTAAACTCACACTGGGTGCATGTACGTGTGTGCCCAAGATCCCGAGAGGAGAATGGAGGAGAAGGGACTGTGGTGTGGCCATCCTCCCTGGGGAGTGATTTCTCGCTTTCTGTCTCTCTGTCTCTTTCTTTCTGGTGGGCGTATGCACCCTATAGTAAAAACTTCCCAAAAAAGGGGTATGCCCCCCAAAGTAAAAACTTCCCAAAAAAAAAAAAAAAAAAAGAAAGAAGAAAGAAAAAAGAAAGAAGAAAAAGTGCATGGGAAAGCCTCATTCCCAGAAAGACGCCTTTCAACTTTCAGTCCAGGGTATGCTGGCTGCATCCATACCTTTTATTTGCATGAATTACTGACCCCAATTTTAGGCTAAATTTATTGCATTTTTTTAGAGGTTTTTGGCATAGGGCACGTGCGCTCTCCAGACAGAGAGAGAGAGACAGAGAGACAGAAAGCAAGAAATCACCCCCCAGGGGGGATGGCCACGCCACAATCCCTTCTGCTCTGTTCTCTCGGGATCTTGGGCACGCACGCACACGCGCCGGGCGTGAGTTTTAAGCCACTAGGTCCAGGATGCAAACCATGGTCGACTACATAGGAGTCCAGCGACATAGCCATTACGCTAACTGCTGGTCCCTTATTGCATTTTCTTTAATTACATATTTGCATAATTATTTAGATACAATAAACTACCTTTCCTTTTTTATATTTATATTTTTAGGTTTTTGCCATAGGATTCATGTGCTTAGCAGAAAGAGACAGAGGGAGAGAAAGTGAGAAATCACCTCCAAGGGGGTATGGCCATGCCACAGTTCTTCCTCCTCCATTCTCCTAGAACTTTGGCCACTCGTGCATACATTCTGGTGTGATTGCCAAGCCACCAAGTCCAGGACTTGAACCACAGCTGGCTGTGTGGGAGCCCAGCGCTTTAATCCTCGCCTCCATCTGCTGGCCCCATAAACTGTATTTTAAATTTAAAAAATCCTCTCCATGAAAAAGCTTCAGTAATTTGTACCAGTTGCCCAGATCACTCTTAGGAAGAGATGAAGAAATCTAGTTGTTACTTTCAAGTGTTCTCTCTGACAGTAGTGGTTTTAGACTGATAGCTAATCAGATTTTTATAAACTCTCAGGACAAAAGAAGTGATCAGACAGAAAATCTAGTAAATCTATTAGAATTACCTTCCTGCCTTAAACCACTAAAGACCAAAAAAAAAAAAAGTGTATTTTTAAACAGCCTGTAGATGTCAGACAGCAGGCAGCCACAGGATGGCAATTCCTGAGAGAAGGAACAATGAGGAGGACACCATGACTGTCCCAGCTTACTGGGACAGTTTCCAGGACACAGCAGGAACCACGAGCCATGACAAGGCCCTTGTGGCCCCCCGGATTGAAAGCCATGTGCTGGGGTTCACAAGGCAGCACATTGGGAGGAGAGAACTCTGCAGGGGGAGCTGCTAAGGCTCTTTATCTGCCTACTGAGCCCTGCACACATGTGAATCCTGCTGGAGGCCAAAGAGAAAACACCCACAAAGAATAGGCAGAACAATCCCTGTGCTCGTAAAGGCCTGGAAGAGTGTGTTCCCACTGGGCCGAATGCTCCAATCTTGTAATACATGGAACAGCAGGTGGAGTTCGCCAGGGGTCTTGCCACAGTAGAGGAGTTAGCCTTAGAAATGAAAGGTGTACCATTCCTGCCTCATGAAGCTTAAAAACAAACCTTAAAAAGGTGGAATTATTTCTAAGAAACTGCATCACAAAACTTTAGTGCATCAAAGAATTTAGCATTATCAATGCTCAAGAGTATTTAAAATAATACAGGTGTATAATTGGCAGCCTATTCCTGCCCCAGCCTCAACTTTCTGAACTAGGCCTGGTGCCGTCATGGCCCAGAGCCCTGAGTATGGCAAGGAGGTATACTTTGCTGAGCAGGTGACCTCTCTGAGCAGGGCTGGCATCAGCCCTGCCTGATATGTGAGAAATGTGAAAGACGGTGGCCTCCAAGGGCCACACAATCACAAAGGCAAGACCTAATTCAACCACCCTGCTACTTGGTCATATTAGACCCAAAGACTTTGGGCAAGGAGGAGCTGAGATTCACACTTTGAGGTAAACTCAGCTCATGAAAACCCCAACCTCAGCCATGCACTGGGCTCCTCAGGCAGATGCCAGGTTGTACGCTGGGCTTCCTCAGCTCATGGAAACCCCATCCCCAGACACCCAGGGCTCCTTCATAGCCCCTCATGCGCTCAATAAACCCCCATCCCCAGACACCCAGGACTCCTTCATAGCCCCTCATGCGCTCAATAAACCCCCATCCCCAGACACCCAGGACTCCTTCATAGCCCCTCATGCGCTCAATAAACCTGAACATTTGGAAGAAAAAAAAAATTACCAGGCCTACAGCAAAGCAAGAAACAAATCCATAATGAAGAGAAACAGTCAGTTGAAACTGACCCAAGAATGAAGCATAGAAATAGTACACATGGATATTAAGGCCATTTTTATAACTATGTTTTATAATTTCAGGAAAATACAAGCATGTTAAAGTGTCATCAGAGATACAAAACAAACCAAACTGAACTTCTAGGGATGAAACAAATGTCTGAGAGGAAAATATATTGAATGACATTAACAGTAAATCAGACCCTATAGAAGAAAAGATTGATGGATTTGAAGATAGGGCAGTAGTGAATATCCTAAATGAAATGCAGAGAGAAAAAAGACTGGAAAAAATATGAATAGAGCATCAGTGAGCTGTGAGTGGCATAAAAAGCATGTCATTGGAATTCCCAAGCTGAGGAAAGATAGAAAAAACTTTTGAAGAAATAATGACAAATAACTTTCCAAATTTGATAGAATCTTTTTAAAAATTATTTTATTTAACTTTATTTGTTTATTTATTATTTTTAAAATTTGACCAGAGAGGGACAGAGAGAGCGAGAGAATGAGAGCGAGAGAGAGAGGGAAAGTGAGAAAGTAAGCCACCAGGTCCAGGGCTCGAACCATGGTCAGTCATGAGGGAGTCCAGTGCCCTTAACCACCACACTATCTGCCGGCCCCAAAATCTTTTTTTTTTTTTTAAGTTTTTTTTTTCCCCCTCGATAGGGCATGCATTCCCACCAGAGAGAGAGAGAGAGAGGAAAAGTGAGAAATCACCCCTCCAGGGGGTATGGCCATGCCACAGTTCTCCATTCTCTGCCCAGGATTTTGGGCACACACACATATGAGACTGACATGACCCCCAGGTTGCCAGATCCAGGACTCGAACCACAATTGGCCAGGTGGGAGTCCAGTGCCTTCACTGCACCACCTGTGGGCCCCCACCAAATTTGATAAAATCTTAGAGATCTAAGGGGCTATTTGATGTAGTTATTTATCTGACATCAGGGTTCCTCCACAACATCTTTGCCAGGTTGCCCAGTTTATATTTTCATAACCTCAGTGAGGAGGAACTTGCTTATCCTCCCTGGGCAGCTTTGACTGTTGGAACACCTTCCTTATTTTGAGCTGAAACCTACCTTTCCCATTCATAGCTTTCACCCACCGATAGCAATTTTGTGCTTGTGACCCTACAAGCGAGTCTTATTTCCTCCTGACATTTAGGGGTATCTCTCATGCCCTGCAGGGTCTTCTCTTCGTCATCATAAACACCTGCAATTCCTTCAGCCGTTTCTCAGGGCAGGCGCTTCCAGTCTTCACCTTGTCGAATTCACACAAACTCGAAGGCAGTGCTCTTAGTTGACGGTACCATCCTACGTCATTGTGCCCGATAGACTTCCGGTGAAGTACTGAGCTTTCGGTGGCTACACAGACTGTCATCTGAGCTGGTGCGAGTATGCTCTGATCAGCCGTGACATCACAGCCTTCCCTTATGTAGTTGTCCTCTTGAGTCCAAGAGCAGAATCCTATATTTGAACCTATTAACCCTATTCCCTAGGGTGCGTGTGCTTGCTGAAGAGAGAGAGAGAGACAAAGACAATGAGAGGGGAAGTGAGAAATCACCCTCCCAGGGGGATGGTCATGCTACAGTCCCTTTTCTTCCATTCTCCTCCCTGGACCTTGGACATGCATGCATGCGTATGCACATGCATATTCTCCCGGAGTGAGTTTCAAGCCTCCAAGTCCAGGACTCACACCATGGCTGGTTATGTGGGAGTCCACTGATAAAAGCGCCACACCATCTGCTGGCTCCCGAACACCTATTAACCTTTGTGTTCTTAATATATATATAATATAATATAATATATATATATATAGTACTCATCTGGACACTTTTGGTTTCTAGTTTGGTCAGTGACATTGTTTCCTATCCTTCTAGTTTCTGCCATTGTACATGTGATACATACTTCCATAGCTCCATTTCTTGCTCTTTTATATACTGCATTGACACCTTCATTAAAGTCTTCCTGTGCCCCCAAGTCCTGCCATCATCCTGAGCGGACTCAGCGTCCACATGGATGAGCCATTGCTCCGCCCTTGGCTCCAGCCCTCACCCTGATATCTCTGCCCTACAGCAGGCAAATACTCCTATGTTCATATTTGGGCTTTTTCATTACATGTATCTTTGCATCTCCAGTCCTTGAGTTGACCACAATTCCAGTCCTTCCAGCATGCTTTTATAGCTGTGTCTCCTTAAGAGCATTCTTCAACCTCTTGGGCCCTCCAGTCAGTCAACTCTTTCTCAGTCCACATCCCTGCCTTTACTTTTCCCCTTAGGTCACGTGGATGCCATGGCCCACTATATTAGCAACTCTCTTGCCAGTAACCTAAATTCCTTTTAACCTCCTATATGGCAGAGCCCCACCCTGGAGGAACACGGTTGTGCACTGTGCCAATAGCTGATCATTTGTGGAAAAGTCATATGAGAAGGCATAATGGTTCCCTTAGAAGCTTATGTATGACACCAGTCACGACTAGACCCTCAGCACTGCCTATCTGTCCTTCTTTGGTCATCTCTTTGTCTATCTTTGCAAGCCGTATTAAATATTCTCCACTCTTCTC
>NW_006159862.1:2259949-2279126 GCF_000334495.1 Tupaia belangeri chinensis | reverse complement strand
TAAGTTTTTTTTTTCCCCCTCGATAGGGCATGCATTCCCACCAGAGAGAGAGAGAGAGAGGAAAAGTGAGAAATCACCCCTCCAGGGGGTATGGCCATGCCACAGTTCTCCATTCTCTGCCCAGGATTTTGGGCACACACACATATGAGACTGACATGACCCCCAGGTTGCCAGATCCAGGACTCGAACCACAATTGGCCAGGTGGGAGTCCAGTGCCTTCACTGCACCACCTGTGGGCCCCCACCAAATTTGATAAAATCTTAGAGATCTAAGGGGCTATTTGATGTAGTTATTTATCTGACATCAGGGTTCCTCCACAACATCTTTGCCAGGTTGCCCAGTTTATATTTTCATAACCTCAGTGAGGAGGAACTTGCTTATCCTCCCTGGGCAGCTTTGACTGTTGGAACACCTTCCTTATTTTGAGCTGAAACCTACCTTTCCCATTCATAGCTTTCACCCACCGATAGCAATTTTGTGCTTGTGACCCTACAAGCGAGTCTTATTTCCTCCTGACATTTAGGGGTATCTCTCATGCCCTGCAGGGTCTTCTCTTCGTCATCATAAACACCTGCAATTCCTTCAGCCGTTTCTCAGGGCAGGCGCTTCCAGTCTTCACCTTGTCGAATTCACACAAACTCGAAGGCAGTGCTCTTAGTTGACGGTACCATCCTACGTCATTGTGCCCGATAGACTTCCGGTGAAGTACTGAGCTTTCGGTGGCTACACAGACTGTCATCTGAGCTGGTGCGAGTATGCTCTGATCAGCCGTGACATCACAGCCTTCCCTTATGTAGTTGTCCTCTTGAGTCCAAGAGCAGAATCCTATATTTGAACCTATTAACCCTATTCCCTAGGGTGCGTGTGCTTGCTGAAGAGAGAGAGAGAGACAAAGACAATGAGAGGGGAAGTGAGAAATCACCCTCCCAGGGGGATGGTCATGCTACAGTCCCTTTTCTTCCATTCTCCTCCCTGGACCTTGGACATGCATGCATGCGTATGCACATGCATATTCTCCCGGAGTGAGTTTCAAGCCTCCAAGTCCAGGACTCACACCATGGCTGGTTATGTGGGAGTCCACTGATAAAAGCGCCACACCATCTGCTGGCTCCCGAACACCTATTAACCTTTGTCTTCATATAATATATATATATATAGTACTCATTTGGACACTTTTGGTTTCTAGTTTGGTCAGTGACATTGTTTCCTATCCTTCTAGTTTCTGCCATTGTACATGTGATACATACTTCCATAGCTCCATTTCTTGCTCTTTTATATACTGCATTGACACCTTCATTAAAGTCTTCCTGTGCCCCCAAGTCCTGCCATCATCCTGAGCGGACTCAGCGTCCACATGGATGAGCCATTGCTCCGCCCTTGGCTCCAGCCCTCACCCTGATATCTCTGCCCTACAGCAGGCAAATACTCCTATGTTCATATTTGGGCTTTTTCATTACATGTATCTTTGCATCTCCAGTCCTTGAGTTGACCACAATTCCAGTCCTTCCAGCATGCTTTTATAGCTGTGTCTCCTTAAGAGCATTCTTCAACCTCTTGGGCCCTCCAGTCAGTCAACTCTTTCTCAGTCCACATCCCTGCCTTTACTTTTCCCCTTAGGTCACGTGGATGCCATGGCCCACTATATTAGCAACTCTCTTGCCAGTAACCTAAATTCCTTTTAACCTCCTATATGGCAGAGCCCCACCCTGGAGGAACACGGTTGTGCACTGTGCCAATAGCTGATCATTTGTGGAAAAGTCATATGAGAAGGCATAATGGTTCCCTTAGAAGCTTATGTATGACACCAGTCACGACTAGACCCTCAGCACTGCCTATCTGTCCTTCTTTGGTCATCTCTTTGTCTATCTTTGCAAGCCGTATTAAATATTTTCCACTCTTCTCAAACCATTGACCCTTTCCTGTCACCCTCCAACCATCACTCTCAGCAAATAACCTTGCCTCCTCCTTGAGTGTATCATGGTTGGTGTATATTGGGCTTCTTGGGTATGTAGGTTCATGTCTTTCATCAAATTTGGAAAGTTTTAAGCTATTCTTCAAATTATTTTTTCTACCCCTTTTTTTCTTTCCTCTCCTCAGGGATTCCCATTATTTATGTATTGGTAAACTAGATGGCTGGCATTCCCCAGGTTCCTATATCTGTGTTTATTTTTCTTCATTCTTTTTTCTTTCTGTCCCTCAGAGTAAATAACCTCAATTATCCTTTCTTGAAATTCATCGATCCTTTCTTCTACCGTCTCAAATCTACTGTTCAACTCCTCTGGTGATATTTTTCACTTCTGCCGATATACTTTTGAACTCTATAGTTATTTTCTTTTTTTTATTATTTATTTTATTTATCACTATTATTTTTTAATTCGCTCTAGGGCACCAGAGAGAGACAGAGAGAGGGAAAATGAGAAAGCAAGCCTCCAGGTCTGGAACCCGAATGGTAGTCAGCCATGTGGGACTCCAGCAGCCTAACCATCACGCCACCTGTGGGCTCCTTTTTAATAATTTCTATCTCTGTATCAATAGTACATATTTGGTGAGACATCTTTGTCATACTTTCCATTAGTTCTTTAGAAATTTTTAAAATTCTTTGAATGTATTTGAAGTAGCTGACTCTGGTGAGTCCCATGTCTGGGCTTCCTCTGATATTGCCTTTTGTCCTCCATGCATGAGCTATACCTTGTTTCTTTGCATGACTCAGTAATTTTTTACTGAAAACTGGACATTTTGAGTAATGTGGCAGTTCTGGGAATTAGATTCCCCTCTTCCCCAGGGTTATTTGTTGTTGCTACACATTTTGTTGCTTAGTGACTTTTTTTTTTTTTTTTTTTGAGAGATTTTCACTGTAGGGCGCGTGCGCTCGCCAGACAGACAGAGAGAGACATAGAGACAGAAAGCGAGAAATCACCCCCCAGGGGGGATGGTCACGCCGCAATCCCTTCTCCTCCATTCTCCTCCCGGGATCTTGGGCACGCACGCACACGCGCCCGGCGTGAGTTTTTTAAGCCACCAGGTCCGGGACACGAACCGCGGTCGACTACGTGGGAATCCAGCGACATAGCCATTACGCTAACTGCTGGTTCCCTTGCTTAGTGACTTTTATGAACTAATTCTGTGAAGTATTCTTTGTCAAGTGAGGCCACCCAAGTTTCTGTCCCATTAGCTTAATAGTTAGCTGATTATCGGAGAGATTTCATTTACTGGGTGGATCCCAAATATATCCCATTGTTTGCCACAGGACTCTGCATTTAGAGAAAGACTTTCAACACGCAGCAAGGCATTTCACTTGATCTTAATCTTCACTTTCTACTTGTTCACTTCCTGCTTCAGTTCAACCAGGAGTGAAACTTAGGCCTTCTCTCACCTTTATTAAATTTTTCTAAAAGAACTCATTCATTTTAAAATTAACCTGTAACAATTGGACATCTTTGTGGGGGTGTGATGTAATTTTTCATACACGAGCACAACGTGTAACGATGAAATCAGGGTCATTAATACACCCATCATCTCAACCATTTCGTGTCATGTGCTTAAGGCACGTGGCCTTTCCTGAATATGTACACAATTCTATGCATGCATATGGCCTTCTAGATTCCCAGGAATATGTCAACGCCCCTGCAGATAGGTCATTCCCCAGCTTTTCCTACCAACCGTTTTGGTTATCTCTTGTTTACCCTGGCTATTTTCTCTTGCCCCAAGCAGCAGCAGCTAAAATATTTGCCTGTAAATATTTTCTGCAAACATACCTCAGATGAACTTCTAAATAATTATTTTATTTAACTATTTATTTTAATGTGACTAGAGAGAGACAGAGAGAGAGAGAGAGAGAGAGAGAGAAGTGAGAAAGCAAGCCACCAGGTCTGGTACTTGAACCGTGGTCGGCCATGTGGGAGTGTCCAGTGCCTTAACCGTCACCCCACCTGCTAGCCCCTCAGTGCACTTTTACCACTGGGCAGGTTTAAATCAGGTGAAATAGGGACAGCCTTTCAATTGGGTCTGCTAGGGAGCCACCAGACAGGTGGTTTGTCTGTAAAATAACTGTTCTTTGGGAATGAGGTGTTTTGTTTTTGTTTGTTTTCTGAGGTTTTGCCGTAGGGCACATGCACTCACCAGAGAGAGACGGAGAGAGAGAAAGTGAGAAATCACCCCCTGTGGAGATGGCCACACTGCAATCCCTTATCCACTCCCCTCCTGGGATTTTGGGCACATGCACACGGATCCACGTAATTTTCAAGCCACCAGGTCCAGGACTTGAGCTGCGGTTGGCCATGTGAGAATCCAGTGCTGTAACCACTATGCTACCCGCTGGCCTCAGGAAGGAGTTTTTTGTTTTTTGTTTTTTTTTTTTTTAGAGGTTTTTGCTATAGGGTGCATGCACTCACTGGAGAGACAGAGACAGAAAGCGAGAAATCACCCCCTAGGGAGGATGGCCACGCCACAATCCCTTCTCCTCCATTCTCCTCTTGGGATCTTGGGCACGCACGCACACGCGCCTGGTGTGAGTTTAAGCCACTGAGTCCGAGACTCGAACCGTGGTCAACTACATGGGAATTCAGCGACATAGCCATTATGCTAACTGCTGGTCCCAGGAATGAGGTTTTGAGAGAGTTCAGCCCGTTGTTTCACTGCAAGTCCTGGAAATACGAGCTGTTACTTTTTTTTTTTTGGAGAGATTTTCACTATAGGGCGCGTGCGCTCGCCAGACAGACAGAGAGAGACAGAGAGACAGAAAGCAAGAAATCACCCCCCAGGGGGGATGGTCATGCCGCAACCCCTTCTCCTCCATTCTCCTCTCGGGATCTTGGGCACGCACACACACGCGCCCGGCGTGAGATTTAAGCCACCGGGTCCGGGATGCAAACCGCGGTCGACTATGTGGGAGTCCAGCGACATAGCCATTACTCTAACTGCTGGTTCCCGAGCTGTTACTTTTCAAGATTACACTGAACTGGGGACAAAGGAATGATACTAGGATTAAGTTAAAACCACAAAACTGGGACCACTAGACGGATATAATATTTACATTGCTGGACTCCCACATAGTTGACTATGGTTCTAGTCCCAGGCCCAGCAACTTAAAACTCATGCCAGGCATGTGTGCATGCCCAAGATCCCCAAAGGAAAATGGAGAAGGACCCTATAGAAAAAAAAATTAAAAATAAAAAATATCTCAAAAAACCCCCACAAAGCTTACTGTTCATAGCAACATTCAGCCACTGTTCCTGATTAAGTGCTTCTCAGATCACTGCAAATCTTTGGTTAATTTCCAGAGTTCTAAAAAATTAATTCTCAGTGTTTGTCAGTTTCTAATAATTTCTCCTTTTCCTGTTGATGGGATATGTATTCCTGTCTGTATATTTTATAACTTTTTGTTGAAAACTGGACATTTTGAATACTGTAATATGATAATTCTGGAAATCAGATTCCCCTCCCTCTCCAAGTGCTGTTCTTGCTTGTTGGGGGTCTACAGTTGATGTCTTTAGTTACCTTTTCAGACTAGATTTTACGAAGACTGAATGGCCTGATGGAGAGATTTCTTTTTCTTTTCTTCTACCCCCAGAGAGGTTCTTAAATGTTTTTACCCAATAAGTTTAGGGTTTTTTTTTTTTTTTTTTTAATAAGTTTAGGTTTTTTAAAAGTTTTTTTTTGGGGGGGCTGGCAGGTGGCGTGGTGGTTAAAGGCGCTGGACTCCCACATGGCCAACCGTGGTTCAAATCCTGAATCTGGTGGCTTGCTTTCTCACTTTCCCCCTCTCGCTCTGTCTGTCTGCTCAAACTGGAAAGTAACCATAATAATAAATAAAGTTAAAATAAAATCATTATTAAAAAATGTTTTTTTTTTTTTTCATAAAAGTGAGAGATAAATACTAACACTCAACAGAGTCTCCCGCTGTTTCCCCTGCGACTCTCGTAGCCAGTCGGGAGCATGAATGTGTTGGGAGCAGCAGTTAGCGTAATGAACATGTGTGCTCGGCATGTACAGGCTGACTGCAGGACCAACCTGTGATCTTCCGTATGGACCCGTCTTTGCTTGAGTAGCGCATGGCTGCTGTGCCACTGAGTCTGCCTTTTTTCTTTTTTAATGTTTTGTCTCTAAATTCTTTGATAGGCGTAGAAAACGACTTCATCCCAAGGGGGTTCTGTGCCAGTCCCTCTGTGAACCTCTAGGTTGATCAAAACATGTAGCCTTGATCTTTTCTTAAATTTTATTTATTATTATTAACTTACTATAGGATGTGCGTACTCACCAGAGAGAGAGCTAGAAAGGGAAAGTGAGAAAGCAAACCACCAGGTCTGGAACTGAACCATGGTTGGCCATGTGGGAGTTCAGTGCCTTAACCACCATGCCACCTGCCAGCCACTATTATAACCTTGATTTAAAAAAAAAAGTTACTTAGTTCCATTTGTTATTATTGCTTTTTTTTTTATTTTACCAGACAGAGACAGAGAGAGAGAGAGAAAGCGAGAAAGCAAGCCACCAGGTCCAGGACTCAAACCGTGGTCAACCATGTGGGAATCCAGCACCTTTAACCACCACGCCACCTGCTGGCCCCATATGACCTTGATTTTTAGAGGCCAAGGTTCATATTGCCAAACCTGGTTCCAGTAAACCTCATAGGAGTGGGCCAGCCTTTCCTACGGCAGGGGGGCCGACCCGGACATGGCAGACTGGGAGAAGACGGCTGCCGTGCGAAACAGCGACATCCGCCGACGTTTCGCCGCCCCTCCGTTACCAAGCGCCTCCTTATCACTGCGAGTTTCTGACCAGGCTCCCGAGCTCTGAAACAGTTGGTTTCAACGTTTCGTGCTGGTTCCGTAGTGGCTTTGGTGAGACTGATTCTTGAGCTTCCTACGTCGCCATCTTCACCTGGTGACATCACCAGGACAGATACTCATCCTATGGATTGGGCTCTCGCCGCTTCTGTAGGGCAAATGTTTTTCCTGGCAATATTTCAGTTCCTTTAAAAAAGCAAACAAACAACAGCAAGAAGGCACACATTTATTTATTAATTAATTTATTTTGTCATGATTTTAGGGCCACTGGGTCTGGGACTTGAACCACGGTCAGCCATGTGGGCATCCAATGCCTCAACCACACCACCTGCCGACCCCCTCAGTTACCATTTTTGTCACTGGGTGTGCTCAGGTGTGAGTAAGTCTTTTCTTTTATTCTTCTTGTCACTTTCAAAATTTATCATCTAAAGCATCTGATTTTTCTTTAGCTTTAGGAATTTTTTTTCTCCTTCCCGTACATTTTCTCTGTTCTTTTAGAACTCTTTTTAGATGAATGTTAGAATGTATTTATCTGACACAGCTTTTCTCTCTCATCTTCTCTCTCTTTGTGTTTTTTTTTTTGGAGAGGTTTTTGCCATAGGGCATGTACGCTCGCCAGACAGACAGACAGACAGAGAGACAGAAAGTGAGAAATCACCCCCCAGAGGGGATGGTCACGTCGCAATCCCTTCTCCTCTATTCTCCTCTTGGGATCTTGGGCACGCACGCACATGCACCTGGCGTGAGTTTAAGCCACCGGGTCCGGGACTCGAACTGCGGTCGACTACATGGGAGTCCAGTGACATAGCCATTACGCTAACTGCTGGTCTCTCTCTTTGTGTTTTGAAATATTTCTTCAACTTTATCTTCCAAGTTAAAATTTAGTCTTGGGGCCGGCAGGTGGTGTGCTTAAGGTACTGGACTCCCACATGGCTAACCGCAGCTCAAGTCCCAGATCTGGTGGGTTGCTTTCTCACTTTCCCTCTCTTTCTCTGGTTAATAATAATAATAACAATAATAATAAATAAAAGTAAATACTTCTTAAAAAAAGAAATTTAGTCTGTAACATGTTTGTTCATTATCTGTTTTTTAAATGAAACACCTTATTTTAGTGTTCATATTTTCATTTCTAATCACTTCCCCCCCCCCAGTTTCTCCTTTTCCTTCCATGCCTGTTGTTAGCTTATGAAGGTCTCTGAGAAGAGTAATTATACATTTTTTTATGTTCCTTGTACTCTTTGTTTCCTTTTGTGTCAGCATACCTCCTGTTGACTTTCCTTGTATCCGGTAAATACTGGCTTTCTGTTTGTATTTTTGGATGACAGACCACATGGCTGTGTTGACTAGCAGAGACCGTGCACATGTTAGGTCCTTTGGGTCTGCTCCAAAGAGCTACTCCTGTTAGGGAGAAGGTTGACAGGCTCTGTCTAAATTGATGGTATATGCGGGCGAGCTCCAGGGCCTGGTGGTTAAGGCAGCCGGATCCCACGTGGCTGATGGTTAGAGCCCTGAACGTGCAGCTTGAGAAACATACCAGGCATGTGTGTGTGTGTGTGTGTGTGTGTGTGTGTGCACCCAAAATCCAGAGAGAGGGGAGAGATGGAGAAGGGATTGCGACATGACCATTACCCATGGTGGTGGTGGTGGGGAGTGCTTTCTTCTCTTCTGTCTCTGAAGTGCACATACCCTCTAGCAAACGAATCCATTACTTGATCGGGGGTACTGTTAGGCAGCATGCTTCCCTTTAGGGTGAAAGGGAAGGGAGCTGTAAGACTTTTACCTTGGGGAGTTTTCTGTGGCCTGTCTCATGTGTCACATCTATGTTGGGTCCATCACGCAGGTCTTTAGCCACCTCTGCCTCTTCTATGTCCCTCTCGAGAGTCCCAGCTCCCCTCTGCAGGCCTCCCTAGCTGGTCTTCCATTGTAACTGAACAGAAATCAGGGAATCTCCAAGGAGACAAAGGTCTCATTGGCCTCAACTCCATTTTTGAGGACAACTTTCATAGAGAGGACGATTCCCATCCATAGACCAAGGTCTACTTCTTGTGTTTCCCAGACCCCACATTTATATATCCAGAAATGGAGCTTTATTATTAATAGTTTTAATTTTCTATAGAGCACGTGTGCTTTCCAGAGACAGACAGACAGAGAGGGAAACTGAGAAAGCAAGCTCTAGGTCTGGGCCTCGAGGCGTGGTCAGTCATGTGGGAGTCCAGTGCCTTAACCACCGTGCCAGAAGCAGAGCTTTGAAGTTATCCTTTACAGTGGCAGCCTAGACCATGGCCCTGTTAGCTTAAATTCTACCTACTAAAATGCAAATTACTGAGGCTTTATTATGTGCCTACTTTGTTGAAAAAATTACTGTTCTGATTGAACTGACCGATCAGCTTGTCGGTAGTTTGATGAGCAGTCAATCCGTCCACTGCAGAGACGTGATGTTTCGATAACTGGCACTCCTTTCCTGCCCACAGAGATATCATTTCCCTGGTGAGCCAAGTGATGCCTGTTTTTGCTCCCTTTCACCTGTTCGATGCACTAGCTGTGAGTATTTGGGGTGATTTTATGCTAATATACATAGCAAAATTTGTGTGTGTTTCTGGCTTTTTAAGTAAATATCTGATTTCATCTTTGAAAAGAGAGCGCTCTTGTTTCAGGCAGTCTGAGCTGTTTGAGAGAAAGGTCAGTTCTTTTTATTTTTTCCTTTTTTTTTAGGGGGAGAGGTTTTTGCTATAGGGCGCATACACTCGCCAGAAAGACAGAGGGAGACAGAGAGACAGAAAGCGAGAAATCACCCCCAGGGGGAATGGCCACACTGCAATCCCTTCTCCTCCATTCTCCTCTCGGGATCTTGGGCACGCACACACATGTGCCCAGCGTGAGTTTAAGCCACCAGGTCCAGGACTTGAACCACAGTCGACTCCATGGGAGTCCAGTGTCATAGCCATTATGCCAATTGCTGGTCCCAAGGCAAGGTAATTTCTTAAGAGTGTAGCCTCCTGGGGACCAGCAGATGGCGTAATGATTACTTTCCTGGACTCCCACATGGACGACCATGCTTTGAGTCCTGGACCCAGAGGCTTGAAACTCACACTGGGCACATGCGCATGTGTGCTCAAAATCCCAAGAGGAGACGGGACTATGGTGTGGCCATCCTCCCTGGGAAGTTATTTCTTGCTTTCTCTCTCTCTCTCTTTCTCTCTCTCTCTGTCTCTATGGCGAGCTCATATGCCCTACAGCAAACAGCTTTTCCCCTCCAAAAAGAGTGTAGTCTCTCAAGGTGGGAGAGACCTGAGTTGTCCCCCCAACCTGCTGCCCTGACCATCGGAATGCCATGGGATGAGGTGACTGCCATGGACTCCGCCAAGGCAGGCCATGTTCCCTTTGAGTTAACTCTGACCCCTAGAAAGCCTGTCTCTAGGCTGGTTTGTGGGTTTACCAGTATTTGAAGATACTTTTTGTATCCCAGAGTCACTGGGTTACTGGTTCCCAGTTTCAGCAGTTATTTCTACTGGCATGGTTTCTAGGCCCATGTGTTGTCTTGCCTTCTTTCCCCACGGAATTTCTTCTACGTTATGGCACCCTGAAGATATGGCACCCATGACTGAACACTGGCCATGGTAAGCATTGTGTGGAAGAGATACCCACAATCAAATTATTTTCCAGTCAGGATATCAGACGAGCTTTTTTAAATAATTATTTTATTTTATCTACTCTTATCATTATTCTATTTTTAATTTGCTATAGGGCACATGTGTTCATCTGAGAGACAGAGAGCGAGAGAGAGGGGAAGTGAGAAAGCAAACCTCCAGACCCAGGACTCAAACTGCAGTCAGTCATGTGGGAGTCCAGCGTCTCAACCACCACGCCACCTGTTGGCCCCGATTTCAGATGCATACTTTGCTGAGGTTAACATCAGTAGAGCCTCTACTTTTTCTCAACATGTGCTTTTACAAGATCATTTTAAATAGTTAAGATGAGTTAAATAACACCGCGTGATGGATTTCTGCTCAAAGTTGCTCTGGTTGGTTGTTATCATTGGTGTTCACATTAAGTTTAGAAGGAGAACGCTTCCCTTTCTCTCTTACACGATGTGCAATTCTCGTTTTAAGGCAGAGTGCTCTGGCCATGTATTGTCATGTAGCTCGGGGTATTCATGTCCCAACTGGGGATGATGATAATGTCATGACTGCCATGTTGGTTTGGGTTTTCCTCTCCACAGGCCACCTGTGGGGGAGTCCTGAGAGGTACAGGAAATCAGAAGATTGGTGCTATCTTGAATGCCATCGGTTACTATGTTTTGGGTTTTCCCATCGGAGTATCTCTGATGTTTGCCGCAAAACTTGGGATCATAGGTATGTGTCTTTCCTTAGTGACTCTCCTCTGTTCTCACTTGTCCTTTGAAGATAAATCGCTGGAGATATAAATTAGTAGGTTGGAAAGTTGCTCCTGTACAACAGGGGAAGAAATTATTTCTCCCCAAACAGTTCTTCAGTGCCTCCTCCGTACAAATACGCTGGAGATGCAGTATCGAACAAAATAAACACGCTCCTCCCTCAGGAAGAGACCGAGGTGAAGTGGCGACACGATGAGTCGATGCTGTTGGGTTAAGCACTGCAGAAAAGAGCAGGATTCTGTGGCTCTCCAGAGTAGCCCCTCGGGCAGCAATGTGTCAGTGCAGACCTGGGACCCAGATTACCTACCTGACGTGGGAGCATTTGTCACCACTGTCTCCCCCATTGAAGCAACCTTGTCAAAAATCATTTGGCCACAGATGGACAGGTTTATTTCTGTACTCTCATTTCTTTTTCTTTTTTTCTTTTTCCTTTTTTTTTTTTTGAGAGATTTTTGCTAATGGATGCATGCTCTCGCCAGAGAGACAAAGAGAAAGCAAAAAGTTACCCCCCAGGGGGTTGGCTACACAACAATCCCTTTTCCTCCATTCTTCTTGGGACTTTGGGCACTCACACACATGCGCCCAGTGAGTTTCAAGCTGTCAGATCCGGGACTTGCACCACGGTGGAAGTTCAATGTCTTAACCACTACGCCACCTGCTGGCCCCGTACTGCACTCTCACTGCTCTGTCTGTTCTTATGCTAGCGCCACACTGTCTTAATCACCGTAGCTTTGTAGTAACTTGAAAAAAGGAACGGTGACTCTCCCCACTTTTCCTTTTTAAATTTTGTTTTGGCTGCTTGGGATCCCTTGCGGTTCTCTATGAATCCAAGAATGGCGTTATCATTTCTGTATGAAAGACTTGTGAGAATTTTTATCAGAATTGCATTAAACCTGTAGATGCTTTGGAGATTACCGCCATTTTTTTTTAAGAGCGTGTGCTCACTGGAGAGATAGTGAGAGGTCACCTTCCAGGGAGGATAGCCGTGCCACAAGCCCTTCTCTATTCTCCTGGGACTTTGGGCACACGTGCCCGTGTGCCTGGCATGAGTTTCAAGCTGCCAGATCTGGGACTTGAACTTTGATTGGCCTTGTGGGAGTCCAGCACCTTAACCACCATGCCACCTGCTGGCCCGAGTATTGCCATCTTCACAACATTAAGTCTCCCAATCTATGAAGATGGACCATCTTTCCATTCCCTTTAACTTCCAGTTTCATTCACCTAGGCATTCATGCCTGCTAGAGGGCACATGTGCTAGCCAGCGAGGAAGAGGAGAAAGTGCCCCCATAGGGAATGGTCACACAGTAGTCCCCTCTTCTCCATTTCTCCCACCTTTCAGGATTTTGGATGCATGTACACGTGCCTGGTGTGTTTTCCAAGCTGCCAAGTCTGGGGCTTGAACCACATGGTCATTCTAGTGGGACCTAGCTGCCTTAACCACAAGGCTATGGAGCTGACCATAGACTTGAGTTTCTTACAACAGTTTTCCATGGACAAGTCTTTCACCACCTTGGTTCAAGTCGTTCCTATGTCTTTTATTCTTTTGGATGCTATTATAACTAGAATTACTTTATTTCCTTTACACATTGTGTTCAGTGCTGGTGTATTAAAACAAGATCGATTGATGTGTATTGATCTCGTACAACTGTACAGATTTTATTATTTCTAGGTTTTAAGAATGTATACATAAACATGTATACACACACACACACACACACACACGATTATGATGTCTGGAAATAGAGAAAGTTTTACTTCTTTTCCAACCTCCATGCCTTTTTTTTCTTTTTCTTGCCATGGTGTTCTGGTGAGACCTTCTGTAAGAAAACTTCTACCTTCCACACCCCTGCCTTTGGCCTCTTGCTGTCCCTTTCCTGGCTCAGAGACCCAGGCTCAAGAACTCTGTCCCTCCCACTCTGCCAAGTCTGTTCAATTTGTCTCTATAATACCTTTCATGTCTGTGAGAGACTTAAGCCCATATTCATCTGTGTTAGTGTTGCTATAGCTAAATACCCGAGACTGGGTGACTTATTAAGAAAAGGGATTTTCTGGCTCATGAAAGTTCAAGAACATGGTGCTGGCAACTGCTCTTCTGGTGAGGGTCACCTCATGGTGCAGAATCAGAAAGGCCAGTGGACAGGCACAGTCTGGGCATACTTTATAACAGTCAGCCTTTGTGAAAAATCTTTAGTGAGGAGAGAGCATTAATCTACTCAGGGGGACCTTTCCTGTGTCCCAAGCACCTCCCGGTAGGCCCCACCTCCCATCACTGCTAAATTGGGTATCAAGTTTCATTTTTGAAAAGACTGAGCTCTTGGGTAGCAGTTGGTATAGTGGTTACATTGCTGGACTTCCACAGAGTTGACCATGGTTCGAGTCCTGGACCTGGTGGCATAAAACTTACACCAGGCACATGTGCATGCATGCCCAAAATCCTGAGAGGAGACTAAAGGAGAAGGGATTGCAGAGTGGCCATCCCCCCAGGGGGTAATTTCTCACTTTCTGTCTCTGGTGAGCGCACGCGCCCTATAGCAAACATCTCGCTTAAAAATAAATAAATAAATAAATAAATAAATAAATAAATAAAAGCTTTTGCTTCAGGCAATCTGAGACATTTGAGAGAAAGGCGAGTTTTTGTTTTATATATATATATATATAATTTTTAAAAAGATTTTTGCCATAGGGTGCATGTGCTCCCACCCAAAGACATAGTGGAAGGGAAAGTGAGAAATCACCCACCAGGGAGGATGCCCGTGCCACAATCCCTTCTTCACCATTCTGTTCTCTGGATTTGAGGCATGCACGTCCACATGCCCAGTGTGATTTTCAAGCTGCCAGAAGAGACCTGAATTCTCCACCTCACCCGTCTAGACCTGAATGCCACAGTGAGGTGACTGACTTCAACGTCTCCAAGGCAGGCCAAGCTCTCTTGAGTTAACTTTGACCACTAGAAAGTCCTAGTTTCAGCATAAGCGTCTGTGGGAACAAACCATGCAAATCCTACTTTGCAAAAGGGAAGAGTTAAGAATTTATATTGGCCACGGCAATGACATTTATCTTAGCATTTATTATCTGCATTCAACTATGTGTCTAACTTAATCATTACCCTTCTGAAGGTGTTAACATTCAGCACCTGTTTTCCTGCGGAGGGAATGAGGGTAAATACTACAGCTTAAGCGATCATCAGTTAGCATAATGGCTATGTCGCTGGACTCCCATGTAGTCAACCATGGTTCAAGTCCCGGACCTGGTGGCTTAAAACTCACGCCGGGCGCATGTGCATGTGTGCCCAAGATCCCAAGAGGAGAATGGAGGAGAAAGGATTGCGGCATGGTCATCTCCCCTGGGGAGGGGTGATTTTTTGCTTTCTGTCTCTCTGTCTCTGTCTGTCTGGCAAGCACGCATGCCCTATAGCAAAAGCCTCTCAAAACAAAACAAAACAAAACAAAACCAGAAAACAAACAAAAAGAAAACTAAAGCTTAAAGCAGCTGCTGTTTCTCACAAACACCAAATTTTGTCCTCAGGGAAATTCTTTTCTCTAGGGTTTCATCTCCATATGGCACCAGGAGATCTCTGTTTGCAGAGAATAAATGCAGTCTTGCCATACTTGGGAGCTGACTCTGAAATCCATTCAGTCTGTCCAATACCTGAAGACCATCTGTGTTTTCATAGATCTCCGGTACTCTCAGCTTTCCTGTTCAGATATCTAGTGAACATTTTGGAAGTGCATGCTTCTACTCAGGCATGAGGGTTTTTTTCCCCTTGGCAAGCTGTTGCATATGACTTGTGCTAAATCTGTCCTGAGGCATGTTCTCCTGTTGGTATTGTAGACTGAGGCACTTCCTTCCATGACATAATTTGCATGTCTATTATCTGCATTTGTAGTGTATGACAGCTGGATCTTGATACTGTCTGAATTCCTCTGTTTGCAGTAGTTTTCAGTTGACGCTCCTGGCTTTTCCAGGTAAAAAAAAAATCATTTCATGTGCAAAATCATTTAAATTTTAAATCTACTTTCCAGATTTTATACCAGTACCTTCTTTTTCCTACATAATGCCTCTAGTTTCATAATACATTGTTGGGGTAATAGTGGAAAATTCTGGTCTCATTCATTACATTAGTGGTAATGCTTCCTGTTGTTCTCTGCTAAATGATGTCCGGGGTTTGGGGCTGAAGTACATGCATGCGTACATACATGTATGTGCATATTTTAAAAATTGTGTTCAGGGGCCAACAGGTGACATAGTGGTTAAGGCGCTGAAATACCACGTGATGGTTCAAGTCTACCATGAAAATCACTCCAGGAACATATGAAGGAATGCCCAAAATCTCAGTAGGAAGATGGGAGAGAAGATGGGGTGGTTTTGCACTCTCTCTCTCACTGTCTCTCTTTGTCTCTCTCTGGTGAGCACGCATACCCAATGGCAAAAAACTTTAAAAAAAGAAAGAAAGTGATCTCTTTTATTGAGACTCTAAATGTATAAAATTGTGAAAAATAATTTGTCATGTAGTTTTAGGATAAGCTGATATATATTGGTTTTGCATGCATCTACATCTTCATTTTCTATAAATTTATTTTAGCACCAATAAATTATATCTTTTGATTAGCAACAGTCTAATTAGAGAATTGAATGAATACTTATGGTCATATTTTAAAAATTGTGTTCAGGGGCCAACAGGTGACATAGTGGTTAAGGCGCTGAAATACCACGTGATGGTTCAAGTCTACCATGAAAATCACTCCAGGAACATATGCATGAATGCCCAAAATCTCAGTAGGAAGATGGGAGAGAAGATGGGGTGGTTTTGCACTCTCTCTCTCACTGTCTCTCTTTGTCTCTCTCTGGTGAGCACGCATACCCAATGGCAAAAAACTTTAAAAAAAGAAAGAAAGTGATCTCTTTTATTGAGACTCTAAATGTATACAATTGTGAAAAATAATTTGTCATGTAGTTTTAGGATAAGCTGATATATACTGGTTTTGCGTATCTACATCTTCATTTTCTATAAATTTATTTTAGCACCAATAAATTATATCTTTTGATTAGCAACAGTCTAATTAGAGAATTGAATGAATACTATCATAATATGTATTCGAACAACTCCTTTTCTTCTGTATCCAACCAGTATATATATTTTATATTTTTTTTTATGTTAAAACATTTGAGTTTCCTTCCCATTTCTTTGTGCAGTTTCAGTCTTACAGCTGGCAGACTAGCTTTCTTGTGTCCACCAAACACAGACTTAGTTTATTGTCACTTTTGGTAGCTTAATGAGTCCTTGTCTTCAATGTCATTTTTATAATAGCTGCTGTAGGCTGAGACCCACAGGGTATTTCATCACTCTCAAGTTGGAATTCATTCTCTCTTCGGGTCAGGACTACCGCAGATTGATAACTTCTCTTTTCTACCAAGCATTGTGATCAAGACTGGGGAAATACCACTTAACCAAAGCAGTAGGTGTGGAGAGTGGTCATTCTGAGCAAACATGGTGACCTTTACCTTTAAACACATGGAGAAGTATGGTTCTGTGAGCTGTCATTTGCAGGGCAATAAAAACAATAACATGTAAATACAGTAAACTGCCTGAAATTAAAGTCACATGTGCTTAATCAAAATTTCCCCCAAAAGATAAAAACAAACAAAAAACAAAACAAAACAAAACTTACATAAGACTACATGGTGCCAGGTGTCTTCACATCTTCTAAGATCTAAAAATGACTGGCTTTACATCCTACTTCCCCTTCCCCTGTTTTCTGCCCTTTAAAAGAATAGACTTAATTCAAAATCCAAAGGGTCCAGTGGGTGGCATGGTGGTTAAGGTGCTAGACTCCCACATGTTTGACCATGGTTCAAGTCCCAAACCTGGCAGCTTGCTTTTTCACTTTCTCTCTCTCTCTGGTCACATTTTAAAATAAATAAATAAGTAAATAAATAAATTAAATCAAAGAATTCTTTAAAAAATAAAAGTAAAAAAACAAAAACACTGCCATATTAGACTTTAAGCTCCTCTGTAATAAGTGACATGGAGGAGTTCCCTCTTTTATCCACTAAATACATCCTGCTAATGGAGATAGGAGGTTCTTAGATCAGTTAAGATTCCTTAACTAATGAATAATAATTGTATGTATTGATGGTGCCCAACATGATGTTTTGGATATAGGCACATGTTGTGGAGTGGCTAACTCAAACTAATGAGCATATCCATTATCTTACAACTGTGTGTGTGTGTGTGTGTGTGTGTGTGTGGCAAGAACATTTTTTAAAGACTTATTTAATTTTATTTATTATTATTATTATTATTTAGAGACAAATTTTTCTGCTATAGGGTGCATGCACTCCCTAGAGATACAGAGAGAGACAGAAAGCAAGAAATCTCCCTGGGGATGGGGGAATGGCCACACCACAATCCCTTCTCCTCCATTCTCCTCTTGGGATTTTAGGCACGCAGGCACACAATCCCAGTGTGAGTTTTAAGCCACTGGGTCCAGGACTCGAACGGTGATTGACTACATGGGAGTCCAGCAATGTAATCATTACACCATCTGCTGGTTCCTAGTATTACTCTTTTTAACTTGCTACAGAACATGTGTACTCTCCAGAGAGAGAGAGACAGCAAGAGAGAGGGAAGGAAAGTGAGAAAGCAAGCTACCAGTCCCAACCAGGACGAGAACCATGTTTGGCAATGTGGGAGTCCAGCATCTTAACCACCATGCCACCTGACCCTGCAAGAACATTTTAAATCCACTCCCTTAGCAGTTCTCAAGTGTGTAATACATTAAACATAGTCACTATGTTATACAATAGATCTCCTGCACATAGTCCTCCTATATAATGGGAATTTCATATCCTCCAACCAACAGGCCTCCAACCCCTCCCCAGCCCTGGTACCACCATTCTGTTCTCTGTCTCTGCGAGATAGACTTTCTTACATTCTTCACCTGAGAGAGATCACACAGTAGCTATCTTTCTGTGCCTGGCTTATTTTGGTGACCTTAATGTCCTTTAGGACAAAGGCTAAGTACTGATTTTAATCAGAAACACCTAAATTTTCATTTCTCAGCTATAAAAGCTGAGGCATTTCAGTCAGTGGAGGCCTCTCTATTCACAAATGTAAGGTTATACTGAATATATAATTCTTCCCTCCCCACCTGTACTTATTAAAGAGATGGTTCTTGGTAACTGATATTTCCTTATGTTATTAGCTGAATAGCTTCCCTGACAGTGGACATTGAAATTATGCCTCTTTATACATAACACTGTAATGAGCAACCCAGATACATGAATTCACACTCTGACCTTTCCTTAAGATCGATTCCTGAGACAGGAGTCACTCAACCAATGGATATAAACTGTCAGTCTGCTACTTCTTTTTTTAGATAATTTCATCTCTTTTCTTTTTTTTATTATTTTATTATTTTTTTATTAATTTATTTTTTAACACTAATATGCTATACATCATTACAGTATACAAACTGAATTTTTCATCCAAAATACACTGTCTGTTGGCTCAATCAAACACATCAACATACATGTTATCAACAAACAATTTTTCATTTCTTATGTCTTGTATATTTTGCTTTTTTTTTTTTTTTTTTGCCATCCTTGATTCCCTATCCCTAACCCTCTGCCCTGTCCAACCCTCCTCCCATTGTCTCTGGTATCCATGATTGCTTTCTATGCCTATACACCCCCCCATTTAATTGATTGGCTAATGAATTTAATTTGTCTAAATATTTGCAATAGCAAGCACAGCTGATATATACATACACAAGAACTCATGTCTGACTTTAGGCATAAACCTCAGTGAGTAGAATGAACATACTATAAAATAGTACCTCGCTGGGGCTATATAGTTTACTGTGGTCATCAAATACACAGGTTTTTCTTTAAATTTTGGTAACAGTTTTAGTATTTTTTTCCTCTGAATTTTTTTTTAATTTACATTCATTCCCTGAGCATCATCACAACATACTAAATGTGGTTTCCCCTCTAGAGTAA
>NW_006159862.1:2250590-2256711 GCF_000334495.1 Tupaia belangeri chinensis | reverse complement strand
GATGATTGGTTTCTTCCCAAACTTGGAAGTTCAATCTGAGGGTTGAGGAGTGTGCAGAAAAGGAAACAGAGAGAGGGAAACAATACCAACAACAGAAAAAAAAAAAAAAAAACAAGAAACAGAGAAAAAGAAGAGAAAAACTTTTAAATAAATCTAAAAAAAAGAAAAATTAATATTCAAAAAATTTCAATAAAACTCAAAAATAAGAAAACCACGCGGCGAAATGGCTAGATCGCAGAAGCCATGGAGCTCTCTGTCTCTTGAAGAAGGGCTGTTCTGTCACCTTCTGTCTCTCCAGGCGAGTTTTCCATGCTGGAGGTCCAGTTTTCAGTGGGACATGGGGCCAAAGGGCCCTGTAAAATGCCTCACCTTAAAAAATTCTAAAAAGCAAAAATTTAAAAAGAGAGAGAGAGAGGACAGAGACAGAGGTAGAGAGAGACAAAGACTGATACAGAGACAGGAGACTTGAAAGGGGTCTTCCTACCATGAGAGTTTTGTATGCTGGAGGCCCAGTTATCAGTAGGACATCTTCCTTTCTCCCAAAATGGCTAGATCGCAGGAGCCATGGAGCTGTCTGTCTCTTGAAGAAGGGCTGTTCTCTCAGTCTGCTACTTCTATACTGGAGGGAGTATGCCAATTTGTGTTTAATTGTGAGAAGTCAATGTGAGAACTAACCACAGTATGTCTTTGCCACTGGGGGGCCCCAAACAAGCTATGGGTAAATTAGGAGACTCCTCCACTCTAGCCTAAGCAGCTTGCTCTGCAGTGAAATCGTTCATATTTAAGTGGTTAAAACAGTCTCTTCTCATATCAAGATAGGCATCATTGACTTATTCCTTATGGAGCCCTCTGGAGTCTTGGTAGTCTTTTCCACGCAGCAGTAGGAGGGTTTGTGCTCCAAGTGCACCTCTGGAAGCATCAGCACTCATGTCGCAAATGTCCAAAACAACCCCGTGGGTCCCCTTTAGGTTAGAATAGCCCCAGGTGCTCTGTGGCTGCTTCCCCAGTCTCCCTGCCTCCCTAGTTCACTCCCCCATCCAGGGTCATTCCTAACCGGGAAGACTCTCTGGACTCCCAGGCTGGTTTCCTTCTGTGGGCCTGGGCCCCACCCCTGCTCCACATGCAGGGTCTGTCTGCACCTCCTCACAGCTGCTCCCCACCTGGGAGGGCACCTGGCCATCTTGCTCATATTCCCTACTGCACGTCATGACGCATGGCTCTGCCCAATGTCTATCAGGCACTGGTCACTCTCAAAATTACCCAGTTAGTTTCTTGTTTATTCTGTGGCTCTCCATCCCAGAATGTAAGCTCCTCGGGCCATTGACCTCATGTGTCTGTGTGTGCATATTTTGTATATATTTTCTTTCCTATTTTGGTGTAGTAGTCTTTTAAAAATTGTAGTGTCCCATTTATACTGATAAGCTTTTTTAGGTTTCTTTTCAAAATACTTTTTGTTCCTATTTTACTGAAAAGCAAGTATGTCAAGTACATAGTCTGTGGGAAGCGCTTTGGGGCGGTTCTGTCTCTTTAATACTTTGGCATAAGACAAAAGTGGGTAAATCTTTGTTAACCCAACATATAAAGCACCAAATGATTTTGGAGGTGTTTTGTTATGTTCATTGGCTGGTTGATTGATGATCTAATCCCTGGTTCCTAATTTTGTGTACATTTTAGGGGAGCCCATTTAACTGAGATTTACTCTATGGATTCATTAGGTAGGGAAAAATGTTAATGATCATGGGAATGAAACTGACAATAGTAACTAACCTTTATTCCTGTTATGCCCACAGGCCTCTGGTCTGGATTGATGGTTTGCGTCTTCTTTCAAGGCCTTTTCTATTTGGTGTACATCTTCAAGACAAACTGGGAGAGAGTTGCAGAGCAGGTAACAGTCAGTGTGTTATCTTAGAATGTGGTTCTGCCTGATCCCACGGCATGGTAAGGAATCTCTAGGGGCAAAACGATAAAATGCCATTGGTACCATGACTCTGCAAAAATGAGATATCTAGTATCTGGGAGGGTGGGGGCTATGGAACAGAAATTTCTTCATGTTTTCCTTTTTAACATAGAGCTGATTTTATATCTACTAAGCAGGGCTCAACCTCAAGAGGAAAGAAAGAGAATTCACCCCAAAAATATTTCCTTCTGAGCATGGCAGCAGCACCTGCCGTCGAAGGGTGGGAGGCTAGGGCAGGAGGACTGAGATACAGCAAACCCTATCTAAAGTGTGTGTGTATTTTGTACATATTTTCTTTCCTGTTTTGGTGTAGTAGTCTTTAAAAAATTGTAGCGTCCCGTTTATACTGATAAGCTTCTTTAGGTTTCTTTTCCAAGTACTTTTTGTTCATAGTTTACTGAAAAGCACGTATGTCAAGTATATGTTCTGTGGGAAGCGCTTTGGGGCAGAACCACAGTGCTTAGATAGGAGGCTAGGATCTTGACCAACGTGAGCATCCGTAGATTTGCAAGTCCTTCTCGTCATTGGAGGCTGGAGATGAGATGGCTGGGTGAAGGATTCTTAATAATGACATATGAGTTAAGGTGCACAAAATGTCCCCCACCCCACCACAGAGTCTCTTCTACAGTTGCCCTCTCTACTTGTAAGTCTTTCCATCTTTCCATTTCTGCCATAGAGTGCAGGCATTCGGTATATATTGAACCTGGACATAGTGTTTGTCTTTCATAGCTTAGCTTATTTCACTTGATTTTAAATGTTCTAGATTTGTCCAATCTGTATTGAATGACAGGATCTCACTGCTCTTCATGACTGAGTAGTATTCCATTCTGTATATGTGCCACATTTTTAATCCCATCATCAGTTTTGGGAATTATACATCCAACTAGTGATTTTCTTACCTTTTTGTAAATCTCCAAGAGTGATTACTGAATCGTGTGGCAGTTCTATTTGTAAAATTTTCAGGAAACACCATATTGTTTCTAATCTACATTCCCTCTAGCAGCGCACAAGAGTTCCCTTTTCCCCACAATCTCATCAGCACTCGTCCTTTCTTTATTTGACCCTAGCCATTCTGACTGGGGTTAGGTGATACTTCTTATGGTTTTGATTTGCATTTCCTGTATCATGAGAGATGTTGAACATTTTTCATATGCCTTTTTTTTTTGTCATTCATATGTCTTTCTTTGAGAGTTGTCTCTTTAGAGCGATTGCTCATTTTGAAATTATTATTAGTTTTTCTGTAGGTAAGCTGCTTGAGTTCCCTATATATTCTGGTTTTCGATCCCTTATCGGAAGTATAGTTTATAAATATTTTCTCCCATTCTGTGGGTTTGTCTCCTTAATCTATATTATTTTCTTTGCCGTTCAGAAGCTTTTTAGCTTGATGTCATCTCACTTGTCTATTCTTGGGTTGTTGCCTATGCTTTGCCAGTCTTACTTAAGAAATCTTTGCCTACTCCAGTGTCTTCAGGTGTTTCCTCTGTGTTTGCCACAAGTAGTTTTGCAGCATGAGGCTTTACATTGAACTCTTTGATACATTTTGAGTTGATTTTTGTTAATAGTGAGAGATAGCTGTCTAGTTTCATTTTCTTTTTCTGCAGATAGATATCCAGTTTCCCCACCACCATCTGCTAAAACTTTCTTTTCCCCATTACATTGTCTTGTGGGGGCTAACAGGTGGCATAGCGATTAAGATGCTAGACTCCCACATTGCCAGCCATGGTTCAAGTCCCAGACCTAGTGGCTTGCTTTCTCACTTTCTTTCTCTTTTACTCTCTCTGGTCAAATGAAAATAATAATTATAAATTTATTTTTTTTAATAATTATTCCACCATGCCACCTGCTGGTCCCATAATAATAAATTTTTAAAAATTGTCTTGTACCCTTGTCAAAAATCAGTTGGCTGTATATTTTTAGATTAATTTCTGGATCCTGTATTCCATTGCTGTACTTTTCATTCATCTGTGTGTCTATTTCTTTTTTTGTTTTTGTTTTTGTTTTTGCCAGTACCATGCTGGGTTTTTTTGTTTGTTTGTTTGTTTGTTTTGGAGAGGTTTTTCCTATAGGGCACATGCGCTCGCCAGACAGAGAGAGACAGAGTGATAGAAAGCGAGAAATCACCCCCCAGTGGGGATGGCCACACTGCAATCCCTTCTCCTCCATTCTCCTCTTGGGATCTCAGGCATGCACACACATGTGCCCGGCGTGAGTTTAAGCCGCCGGGTCTGGGACTCGAACCGTGGTCGACTATGTGGGAGTCCAGCGACATAGCCATTACGCTAACTGCTGGTCCCATGCTGTTTGATTATCAAGTCTTTGTAATATATATTGAGGTTGGATAGTGAGATGACTCCAACATTATTATTTTGCCTTGGTGATACAGGGTCTTTCATGATTCAAGACAAATTTTATGATTGATTTTCTATTTCTGTGAAGAATGTCATTGGTCATTTTTTTAAAGAAGTATTTATTATTATTTTTTTAATTTGCTATAGGACGTGTGCATTCACCAGAGAGAAAGCAAGAAAGCAAACCACCAAGTCCAGAACTTGAACCATGGTTGGCCATATGGGAGTCCAGCGCCTTAACCACCACACCACCCGTCCCATCACTGATAATTTGAAAGAATTACATTGAATTTATAAATTACAGACACTCCTTGTTTAATGACTAATTCTCCATAAAGGGGAATCCCCTTTTTTAGTCTGTATAAGTCTCAGGAATCCCCTTTCTCAATCTTTGTCTCGACCTGCAGTCAATTAGCATTCACTACACAAAACATTCACAGTCATGCAAGACTACATATATCACTTATAAATTTGTACTATATTGTGCACCCATAGTAGTATTCAGGCTAAATAAAAACAATTATGCTAGATTGATATTATTGTGTCGTGGTGTGTCTTGTCACTTTCTGGTGCTTATCTCAAGTATGCTTTTTGTATGGCTAGAATTACATTAATCTAGTGTGGTTCTGCATGATATCTGTAGAAAAAAATACGTATCCTATGGTGGCATGACAAGCCACAAGACTTTCATCTCCTCATTTATTGACCAGTTTGCTTAACCACCTAGTTACAGGACTGGAACTTAGTCAGTAATTGAAGAGTGCCTGTATCAGCATTTTTCCCTCACATTTTATTGATTCACAAAATACTTTAAACTAAAAATATGGACAAAGCTAGAATCTCGTTACAAGTACACTGTAATTTTCCTCTGAAACCTTTTTTGAATTAATTAATTTACATTCATTCGCTGCACATCGTCACGGCATACAAAATGTGATTTCCCATCCAGACTATACTGCGTAGTGGCTTAATCATACTTGTTATCATTAATAATTTTCCATTTCTAGTTTCATATATATATATTTTTTTTTTTAACCCCTATTTCTGACACTGTGCCATTTCCCACCCGCCTCCCACAGTATCTCAGGTGTCTACAGTTGTTCTCCATTCTTTTCCTCCCACATCTTATTGATTCACAAAATTTCTTAAATAATCTAAATACTTTCAATAGCAAGCTCAGCTGGTATGTACATATCAGTGAAACATGTCTGACTTCAGGCTTGAAACTCTGAGTAGAATGAATATACTATAAGGTAGCACCTCGCTGATGCTATATAGCTTACTATGTCCATTAAATAGGTATTTTTAATTTTTTTTTAATTTCAAGAAAAAGCAACTTTAACTTTAGTAAATCAAAGAAATGCTAAGGAGCTTTGCTTAAAACTTAAAACCAGAAAACACGTTAGGATTCTGTTCAAATAGTAGGTACATGAACCTATCGTCAGCTCAAGACAGGACAAAAATCCTTAAAATCGGAAAACAAAGCCTAGAAAAAAATCAACAATGTTTTAGTCAAAAGTCATAAAATGCTATTTCACCAGTTCAGTCTCATCTACCTAATCTATCTTGGGACCAACAGTTAGTGTAATGGCTATGTTGCTGGACTCTCACATAGCCGACCGTGGTTCGAGTCCCAGACCCGGAAGTTTAAACTCAGGCCGGGCACGTGTGCGTGCATGCCCAAGATCCCAAGAGGAGAATGGAGGAGAAGTGATTGCGGCGTGGCCATCCCCCCTTGGGGAGTGATTTCTCACTTTTTGTCTCTCTGTCTCTCTCTGTCTGGCGAGCGCATGCACCCTGTAGCAAAAACCTCTCA
>NW_006159862.1:2229806-2250244 GCF_000334495.1 Tupaia belangeri chinensis | reverse complement strand
CTCTTTCCTCGCTCACATTGTTTCTGATGAGAGGTCTGCTGTTAGCCTGATGGGATACCCTTTGTAGATAACTTGCCATTTCTCTCTTGCCAATCTTAATATTTTGTCTTTGTGGATTTTGGTCAGTCTGGCTATAATGTGTCTTGGAGAAGATGTTCTTGGGTTGATTCTATTTAGGGTCCTTTGTATTCCTTGGGACTGGATCTTTGAGTGCCTCTCTAGGTTTGAGAAGTTTTCTTGCAGGATTTCATGGAATAGATTATCAGTGCCCTTATGAGTCTCTTCGTCTTCTGGGATATCAATTATATGGATGTTTGGACATTTGATAGTATCTAGTATTTCTTATTATTCTCATTTGGGGGGGCCAATTTTCTCAATCTTCGGGGTGGACTTTTCTAGGCCAGTGATTCTATCTTCTATGTCTGAGATTCGATTTTTTGTATCATCTAGTCTGCTTTTAATACTTTCAAAGGAGATCTTGATTATATTATAATGTATTATAATATAGCCTTCACCTGTATTATAGCCTTCATCTCTAACAGGTCCAATTGATTCTTTTTTATAGTGTGTATTTCCCCTTTTAGATATTGCAGGAATTTCCTCATCTCCTGGAACTCCTCAGCTCCTTTCTCCTGCCTCTTCTGTGATTCATTGTCTCTCTTCTCTTCCATCTCTGTTAGATTCATCAATATGAATATTCTAAATTCTTCATCAGACATTTCCTGATTTCCATTGCACTGTCTGTGGGTGAAGAGGAGTTATTCTTTCCCCTGGGAGGAGAGGTATTGTCTTGCTTTCCCATATTTCCTGTGACCCTGCAGTGATTTCTAACCATCTGATGAATGGTACATTTCTTCCTAATTCTTTAAATTCAATCTGAGCATTCCGGAGCGTGCAGAAGGAGGTGATCTGGAATCTCCTTGCCATTCCGTTTTTATCCTTTTGTGCCAAAGATTTGGTGGATATTGAGAATTATGTTAACCCTAATCATATTTGGATGTTTGGCTATGGATCCCTTAGATCCGTCTAGAAACACAACAAATGGAAATTACAGAGCAAAGTGATGAGATGAAAGAATAAGAAAGCAGACAGAAAAAAAAGAGAGAGAGAAAGAAGAAGAAAAAAGAAAAAACAACCAAAAACATTAATTTTTTTAAAAAAGCAAAAAATAAAAAAACTGACTAGTTCTCAGCAGCAATGGAGGAGTCTTTTTTTTTTTTTTTTTTTTGAGGTTTTTTAGAGGGGAGGGTGAAGAGGGATTATTAGCATGATAAAGGAGGGTCTGATGGCCCAAGAGAATACTTTACCTTAACATTTTTTAAAAAGGAAAAAGTACAAAAAAATGAGATGGCAGAGAGAGAGAGACAGAGATAGAGAGAGGGCTGAAAGCTGAATTATCAGTAGAAAATCTCCATTTCTCTTTTTTCCTGAAATGACTAGTTTTCAGCAGCAATGGATGAGTCTTCTTCTGAAGTCCTGCCCCTTGCCTCTCCACTCGAGTTTGGAAACTGGAGGCTAAATTATCAGTAAAAAATCTTCATTTTTCTTTTTTCCCTGAAATGACTAGTTCTCAGCAGCAATGGAGGAGTCTTCTTCTGAAGGCCTCTCCTGTATCAGCATTTTGATTATATTGATTCTTCTGATCCAAGAGCAAGTGGTGTCTTTCCATTTTTTTCTTTAGTTTCTCAGTTTTCTTTCTAGAGGTTTTTCACCTCTTTAGACTTATCCCTATTTTTTTATATATTATAAATGGGATTGCTCTCTTCATTTCTCAGTTCTTATTCTTTATTTTTTTTTAGAGAGGTTTTTGCTATAGGGCATGTTTGCTCACCAGAGAGACAGAGAGACAGAGAGCAAGAAATCTCTCCCCAGGGGGGATGGCCATGCCACAATCACTTCTCTTTCATTCTTCTCGTGGGATTTTGGGCACACACGCACACACACCTGGCATGAGTTTTGTTTTGTTTTGTTTTTCTTTCAAGAGAAATTTTTGCTGTGGGGCATATTTGCTCACTGGAGAGACAGAGAAAGCAAGAAATCACTCCCCAGGGGGATGGCAATGCCACAATCCCTTCTCCTTCATTCTCCTCTTGGGATCTTGGGCACACATGTACATGTGCCCAGCATGAGTTTTAAATCTCCAGGTCTAGGATTTGAACCGTGATCAACTCTGTGGGAGTCTAGTGACATAAAAATTACACCATTGTGGAACCATCAGTTGGCATAATGGCTATGTCTTTGGACTCACATGTAGTCAACTGCAGTTCGAGTCCTGGACCCAGTGGCTTAAACTCATGCTGGGCACGTGTGTGCCCAAAATCCTGAGAGGAGAATGGAGGAGAAGGGATTGCAGTGTGGCCATCCCCTGGGGAGTGATTTCTCACTTTCTGTCTGTCTCTGTTTCTGGCAAGCACATGCACCGTATAGCAAAAACTTCTCCAAAAAAAAAAAAATATTACACCATCTGCTGTTCCCAAGCTACAGATTTTTGTATATTGATTTTGTATCGAACGTTAGTGAATTAATTTATTACTTCTAGTTTTTTTTAGTGGATTCTTTTGTTTTTATATGTACAACTATATCATCTAAAACAGGAATGATTTGACTTCTTCCTTTCTTATTTGAATGCCTTTTTTTTTTTTTTGGAGAGGTTTTCGCTATAGGGCGCGTGCGCTCGCCAGACAGACAGAGAGAGACATAGAGACAGAAAGAGAGAAATCACCCCCCAGGGGGGATGGTCACGCAGCAACCCCTTCTCCTCCATTCTCCTCTCGGGACCTTGGGCACGCACGCACACGCGCCTGGCATGAGATTTAAGCCACCGGGTCCACGATGCGAACCGCGGTCGACTACGTGGGAGTCCAGCGACATAGCCATTACGCTAACTGCTGGTTCCCAATGCCTTTTTTTTAAAAAACATGCTAGAGGATGCGTGTACTTGCCAGAGAGAGAGAGAAAGTGAGAAAGCATCCTCCATGAGGAGTGATCATGTTACAGTCCTTTCCCCTCCCTTCTTTTGGGACTTTGGACACACACACACACACACACACACACACATGCCCCCAGTGTGTTTCTCAAGCCAGATTTGGGACTCAAACTGGGCAGTCAGCCATGTAGGATTCTGCTACTTTAACCACCATGTGATGGACTGGCCTTCGAATGCCTTTTGCTTCACATTCTTGTCTGATTGCATTGGCTAGGACTTCCAAGATTGTGTTGGAAAAGAGTGGGGAAAGTGGACAACTTTGTCTTAGTCCAGTATTTAATAGAAAAGCTTTCAGCTTTTTGCCATTCAGTATGATGTTAAGTATGAGTTTGTCAAATATGCTTTTTATTATGGTGAAAAATATACCTGTATACCTATTTTATAGAGAGTCTTACTCATGAAGCAAGATTGCATTTTATCAAGTTGTTTTTCAGCTTCAATTGATGTGATTATATGGTTTTTATCTTTCATTCTGTTAATGTGATATATTACGTTTATTGTTTTGCATATGCTGAACAACACATGTATCCTTAGGACAAAGTCTACTTGGTGATAGTGTATAATTTTTTTGTAAAAGAATTTAATTAGTTAATTAAATTTTATTTATTTATTTATTTATTGGAGAGTTTTTGTTTGTTTGTTTTGTTTTTTGCTATAGGGCACATGCGCTCACCAGACAGACAGAGAGACAGAAAGTGAGAAATCACCCCCCAGGGAGGATGGCCACACCACAACAGCGACATAGCCATTCCACTAACTGCTGGTACTGATTTATTTATTTATTTTAATTTTATTATTTTATTTATTTATCTTTTAATTAATTTATTTTAATTTTAATTTGGCCAGAGAGGGACAGAAAGAGAGAGAGAAAGAGTGAGAAATCAAGCCTCCAGGTCCAGGACTTGAACTGTAGTTGACCATGTGGAAGTCCAGCACCCTTAACCACCATACAACCTGCCAGCCCTATGTATAATCTTTTGAATGTGCTGTTAGATTCAGTTTGCTAGTATTTTGTAGATGACTTTTTTTGGGGGGGGGAGGTTTTTGCTATAGGGCACGTGCACTCGCCAGAAAGAGAGAGACAGAGAGACAGAAAGCAAGAAATCACCCCCCAGGGGGGATGGCCATGCCGCAATCCCTTCTCCTCCATTCTCCTCTCGAAATCTTGGGCACACACGCACATGCGCCTGGCGTGAGTTTAAGCCACAGCGTCCGGGACTCGAACCGCAGCAATGTAGACATTACTCTAATTGCTGGTCCCTATAGAAGACTTTTACATCTATATTCGTCAATGATAGTTTTTTTTGTTGTTGTTGTTCCCTTGTCTGCTTTTGCTACCAAGGTCTTGATGGCTTCATAAAATGAGTTTGAGAGGATTCATTCTATTTGGATCCTTTTGGAGGCTATTTTTTTAAAGGCATTATTTATTTAATTTTATTCATTCATTTATTTATTTATTTTTTCAGTTTGACCAGAGAAAGACAGAGAGAGAAAGGGAAAGTGAGAAACCAAGCCATCACGTCTGAGACTCAAACCCTGGTCAGCCATGTGGGAGTCCAACACCTTAACCACTATGCCACCAGCTGGCGCCCACTGGAGGCTATTTATTACTTTTGTTGTCTTCTTTTATTTATTTATTTATTTATTAGATTTTTACTTTAGGGTGCTTATGCTCACCAAAGATACAGAGAGACAGAAAGTGAGAAATCACCCCCTGGGGGGATACCATGCTGTAGTCTCTTCTCCATTCTCCTTCTGGGATCTGGGCATGCACACATATGTACCTGGTGTGAGTTTTAAGCCACTGAGTCTGGAACTCAAATCACAGTCGACTACGTGAGAGTCCAGCAACGTAACTATTTCACCATCTGCTGTTCCTTTGTTGTCTTCATTTTTATTCATTATTTTCTTCTTTTTGGCAACTTGGACTAAATCAAAGGTTGTATCTTCCTCTCAGAGATTCTGCATGGCTGACTGACCTGTGGTTGAAACAGTCTACAGAGTTTTTTGGTTTGACTCTTTTTTTCTTTTTTGAGAGGTTTGTTTGCTATAGGCATGTGTGCTCGCCAGAAAGACAGAGAGACAGAAAGTGAGAAATCACCCACCCAGGGTGATGGCCCATTCTCCTCTGAGGATCTTGGGCATGCATGCACATTTGCCCGGCGTGAGTTTTAAGCCACCGGGTCCAGGACGCGAACCGCGGTCGACTACGTGGGAATCCAGCGACATAGCCATTATGCGGAGGAGAAGGGATTGCGGTGTGACCATCTCCCCTGGGGGGTGATTTCTCGCTTTCTGTCTCTCTGTCTCTCTCTGTCTGGCGAGTGCATGCGCCCTATAGCGAAAACCTCTCAAAAAAAAAAAAAAGATGTCTACGTCTTTATAGAATTTTTGTTCATGTCACAGAATGATTTTCTCATCTGCTAGAGTTGTTCTCGCTTACATTTCATTCAGTTATATTATAATCCATATTCTAAATCGCATTTCTGACATTTCTGTGATTTCCTGTATTTGTCCATCGTTCCTGAGCAGTTTCTGTGTTCCTGTGGGCGAGAAATATTTCCTTATGTTTTCATATTTCTTGTGGCCCTGTGTTGATTTTTGGGCATCTAGTAGAGTACTTCTTCCTGATTTATGGAGTAGAGTTTGTAATGCCTGGAGGCCGGGCAGCCCTAAGCCCCAAAGTGCATCCCTGGGAGGGTGGTCTAGGAGGGACCGGAGCTTGCCAAGACTGGAGCAGGGTTTGGTAACCTGTCTGTGGAACCTAGAGGCTGAGTGGTTTTACAGACCCAAGTGCAGCTAGCACCGTATCCAGGACGGCCTGGAGGCAAGCCTGTGAGACCCAGTAAGCAGAACAAGAGCAGTCTGTGCGGAACACTCCAGGGCAGTGCAGCTTTAAAGGCCCTGTATGTGGAACACTCCAGGGCAGTGCAGCTTTAAAGGCCTTATGTGGCCCTGGGAAGGCCGGCTGCAGAGGGAGAGGGCAAGCTGTGTCATGCCAAGGAACACCTTCTGGGTTTCAAATGCCTTCAGATTTGCCTAATTGTCATGTATTATGTCTTTCCTATATTCAGTTTGATTTACTGAGGGACTAAAGTATTTAGGACAGACATTAATTTAGACCATAAGCTACTCATTAGGTGACAGCACCATTTAGTTTTTGACTTTATTTATTTTATCTGTGTTTAGGAATGCTAAAGGGCACACGTGCAAACAGTATGTTAAATTTGCAGCTATCGCAACAAACAACTCTATCTATCAGCATTCTGAGCTGAGCACTGGGGGAAGACCAGTGGTTTACTGGGGCTGTGTTCTCTTGGCCGTGGCCTCTCAGGACCCAGGAAGACTGTTAGATACTGCGGCCTGTTAGCAGTAGTTGCAGCAGTAGCTCTAAGGTTTAACAGTGGGCTCCTCGCTTGACTTACACTTCATTTACTCATGTGACTCCTGTCTTTAGGCACAGGTTCGAGCTGGGCTAAAAAGGAGTAAAGAGACTGTACCTACACCAACAGGTAATGGAGGCTGTTCTCTGTTTCTGTTATACAAAGGCTGACTCTTGATTCAGCCTGGTGATTAAGATAGCTCGATCACACGGGTCAAGCAGGTCATTAAGGTACTGGACTCCCACATGACCAGTTATGGTTCAAGTCTCAGACCTAGTGTATTGAAAATCATGCTGGGAACCCGGCAGGTGGTGTGGTGGTTGGACACTGGAGTCCTACATGACTGACTGCGGTTCAAGTCCTGGACCTGGCAGCTTGCTTTCTTACTTCCCCTCTCTCTCTTTGTCTCTCTCTGGTAAGTGCACATGCCCTATAGCAAATTAAATAATAATAATAAATAAAATAAAATAAATAATTCTTTAAAAAAAAAAAGAAAAGGAAAGAAAATCACACCAGTGAGCATGCATGTGTGCCCAGGATCCAGGAGGAAGATGATGAAGGGACTGTGGTGTGGCCATTCTTGGGGAAGGGGGTGATTTCTTCACTTTCCCTCTCACTGTCTCTGTCTCTCTCCAGCAAAGCATGTGTCCTATGGCAAAACAAAAAAAAAAAAAGAAAGAAAAAATAGGTGGATCCTGCATAGCCTGCTACGTAGTTCCAAGTCCTGGACTCAGTGACTTCAAAAACAGACTGGGGCCAACAAGTGGCATAGTGGTTAAGGCACTGGACTCCCACATGGTTGACCTGGTTTGAGTCCTAGACCTGGAGGCTTGGGCTTGGAACACACCAGGCGTATGTGCATGCATGCCCAAAATCCCAACAGGAGAATGAAGGAGAAGGGATTGCAGCATGGCTGGGGGAGGGTGATTTCTTGCTTTCTGTCTCTCTCTGTCTCTCCAGCAAATGCATGGACACTATAGCAAAAATCACTTAAAAACTTCATTTAAGAAAAGCAAACCAGGCCCATGTGTATACATACCGTAGTCCTGAAAGGAAAAAGAAATACAGAAGAGATTGTGGCATGGCCATTCTGCATGAGGGTGCTTTCTTTAGGCACAGGTTCGAGCTGGGCTAAAAAGGAGTAAAGAGACTGTACCTACACCAACAGGTAATGGAGGCTGTTCTCTGTTTCTGTTATACAAAGGCTGACTCTTGATTCAGCCTGGTGATTAAGATAGCTCGATCACACGGGTCAAGCAGGTCATTAAGGTACTGGACTCCCACATGACCAGTTATGGTTCAAGTCTCAGACCTAGTGTATTGAAAATCATGCTGGGAACCCGGCAGGTGGTGTGGTGGTTGGACACTGGAGTCCTACATGACTGACTGCGGTTCAAGTCCTGGACCTGGCAGCTTGCTTTCTTACTTCCCCTCTCTCTCTTTGTCTCTCTCTGGTAAGTGCACATGCCCTATAGCAAATTAAATAATAATAATAAATAAAATAAAATAAATAATTCTTTAAAAAAAAAAAGAAAAGGAAAGAAAATCACACCAGTGAGCATGCATGTGTGCCCAGGATCCAGGAGGAAGATGATGAAGGGACTGTGGTGTGGCCATTCTTGGGGAAGGGGGTGATTTCTTCACTTTCCCTCTCACTGTCTCTGTCTCTCTCCAGCAAAGCATGTGTCCTATGGCAAAACAAAAAAAAAAAAAGAAAGAAAAAATAGGTGGATCCTGCATAGCCTGCTACGTAGTTCCAAGTCCTGGACTCAGTGACTTCAAAAACAGACTGGGGCCAACAAGTGGCATAGTGGTTAAGGCACTGGACTCCCACATGGTTGACCTGGTTTGAGTCCTAGACCTGGAGGCTTGGGCTTGGAACACACCAGGCGTATGTGCATGCATGCCCAAAATCCCAACAGGAGAATGAAGGAGAAGGGATTGCAGCATGGCTGGGGGAGGGTGATTTCTTGCTTTCTGTCTCTCTCTGTCTCTCCAGCAAATGCATGGACACTATAGCAAAAATCACTTAAAAACTTCATTTAAGAAAAGCAAACCAGGCCCATGTGTATACATACCGTAGTCCTGAAAGGAAAAAGAAATACAGAAGAGATTGTGGCATGGCCATTCTGCATGAGGGTGCTTTCAGTCTCTGGAGAGTATACACACCCTCTGACAAATTAAAAAAAAATAAAAAAGAAAAACTTTTTTTTCCTCCTTTTCAAAAAAATTATACTTGCAAGGGACCAGCAGTTGGCATAATGGCTATGTCGCTGGACTCCCATATAATCGACTGTGGTTATACCTTCTCCTCCATCCTCCTCTTGGGATCTTGGGCACGTATGTGCGCATGCCTGGTGTGAGTTTAAGCCACCGGGTCTGGGACTCGAACCGCGTGCGACTACATGGGAGTTTAGTGACATAGTCACTACACTAACTGCTGGTCCCAATCTCTTCACTTCTATTCCTCCAACCTGTTGGGATTTGGGGTACACATCCACTTATACACTTGGCATGTTTTTCCTGCTGCCAGCACCGGAATTTGCACTTCAGTAAGCCATATGGAACTCATGGCCTAGGGAAGAGTTCTCTTCTAGGTTACATGGCCAGCCCCTAAGACTGAGACCTAATGTGGCCAGGGTTGCTTAGTTTATGAGACCCTGCTCTCTTACTCAATAAAATTTGCCTCAGTCCTAATAATTGGCAAAGTCAACTATGGATTCTTCTATGAAATGAATGTTTGTTTGTTTATTTATTTATTCATGCTATAGGATGCATGTGCTCCCCAGAGAGAGATGGAAAGAGGGAAAGTGAGAAATCACCCTCCCTTAACGGGGATGGCCACACTGCAGTCCCTTCTCCTCTATTCTCCTCTCAGGATTTTGAGCACACACGTGCAAACACCTGGTGTGATTTTTCAAGTCACCAGGTTGAGGAATCAAACCGTGATTGGCCGTGTGGCAGTTCAGTGTCTTAACCACCGTGCCACTTGTTGGCCCCTATGAAGTGTTTTTTAAAATGTGATTTCATGAATACTAACCAATGATTGAGAGGCATTGTTTACTTTATTATAAACTTCAACAATATTCTTTTCTGTGTCCCTTTACTTGGGTCAGTAACAAAGCCAATAACCCACTGTTCTCTGTAAGCAGACCTACCTACCCTGGAAAGAGAAGTAACTGGTGGAGTGATTTTGCCTGATATTATCAGACCGGAGAGCCAGACCAGCCAACTGATGGTGCTGGATGAACACAACCAGTATGCAGTGCCTACCGTTGGGGAGGCTTTGACAGTGAGACAATTGATTTTCTACCGTGGCATGGCATTAGCCGTTTCTGTTACGACCTTTATAGCAGGAATCTTAATACGAGTTTTCAATGACCGTGGATAAAATAGAATTATCACTAGTCCACAAACTAGAAGTGGTTACTGTAAGCTGGGAGTTGACCTTGTTATATGGATGGGGGTCTCACGCTCAGCCATGGGTAGAAGAGATATCAGTGTGAGGTGTCCTTGCTTATTATGAGAAATTGCACTGTCTTACTGAAGGTCAAGAGAGGAGCTATAATTTTAGGTATGTTTTTTCTCAAATGTTATCTTTATCATGGTTTCTAAATCTGTAACGTTGATTTTCCCTGCTGCAAATGTTCTTCACTCGTTTTTAATATTATCTTTATTTCAAGAAACTGGTTGGTTCCATGCCTATAAAATATTGCTGATCCAGTTTTGTTTGTATTTCTGTTAAGTACTCAATCTTCTCAGTGAACATATATTCAGTGTCTGTTCAGTTCTATCTCAGGTATTCCATATAAGCTCTTATAAAATAAATACATTAAAGGACTGGCAGGTGGCATGGTGGTTAAGGGTGCTGGTCTCCCACATGGCTAACCTCAGCTCAGTCCTGGATCTGGTGGCTTGCTTTCTCACTTTCTCTCTCACTCTGTCCCTCTCTGGTCAAATTAAAATAAATAAATAAATAAGTTTAAATAAAATAACTCTTAAAAATTATATTAAAATTGAAAATGTGTCTGGCAATACAATAATATAATGTAATAAATAACTTTTAATGTTCTAATAACACCTTTTTGTAGCAACTTTCATGTTAATTAGACTATACACCTGTTCTCTTCTGCTGCTCTGCTCCCAGAATGCCGACAGTGGTGGCTTCACCTTTCAGACAAGAGATTTTGAGATAATTTTCTGAAGAATTTGATCAAACCAAAGGGTGTCCCCCAATACAGTACCTACCATGTACCTAAAGTGCACCTCACAGCTCAGAACCCAGGTGACCATGCCTCCCTGAGCGTATTTCTCTCCCTCTCTTGAATATGAACGAGCAGCCTAGGATTGTCAGATACCTGCATAAAAAAAAAAAAATGCAACTTACCTGAGAAAGCAGCTAGAAAGGAACAGACTTTGGGCCAGCAGGTGGCCTGGAGGTTACAGTGGATAGATCCCTCGTGGACAACTATGTGGTTCAAGTCCCAGACCCAGAGGCTTAAGAAACATGCCAGGCACATGGGCAGGTATGCCCAAAATCCTGAGAGGAGAATGGAGAAGAAGGGATGGCAGTGTGGCCATTCCCTCTGAGGGGTGATTTCTCACTCCCCCCCTCTGTCTTTATCTCTCTACTGTGAACGCACCTACCCTGCACAAACTAAAAAAAAGGAAAGTCAAGAAAGGAAAAGACTTTGTAGGGTGTAGGAAACATATCCTCAAAGAGGTAGCACTGAATATTGCAACCATGATTCGGAATAGGATGCTGTAGAATCAGACGGCAGAACACCGCGTTAAAGTTCACGTAGCATTAGGATCGACCTGGTCCAAGCGTGCGAGTCAGCGGCCTTTGGTGCGTTCACAGCGTTGCACAGCCGCCGCCTCTTTCTAGTTGCAGTAGAAACCCCAGCTGTGAGGAGCTCCCGCCCCAGCCTCCTCTCCCCAGGCACCGGGAACCATCTGCTTTCTGATCCAGCTCTCTGCATGGCAGAGGCCCTGTGAAGAGAAGCTGCAGAGATCCAGCCCATCTTTCAGGGATGAAACTAGCTCTGGTGAGCCCCAAACCCAGCCAGCTACAGAGCAGTGCCATTTCGAGAACTGAACAACTGCTGAAGGGAAACCCGCCCTAAGGATGGATGTCCTGCAAGTCTTTGCATCCCTGAGGACCCACAGAAATCCCACCAGACTTGAGTGGGTGGCTGCCGAGACTGAGAAGTAGGGCGGTGTGACCCCAGCACTCAAGCCCATGCAGCATCATACACTCCAGAATGCAGATCATCCACCTCAGTGGACTGCGGTGTAATCTGGACTGCTCTGAGGGACAGAACCTGGCGTGTGCGTGCGTCTTCCTCTCTCCTCAGAGAAGAGACTAAGGAAACCAGGCATTCTCCCGACTGCCTGCACTCACACTTTTCCTCGCCCAATACAGAACTCCAGAAATAGATCCCCATCTCCTCTATTGTCACCTGCAGTGTGCGTCTCCTGATCTCAGAGTGTAAGAGGAGAGAAGGGTGACTTATGGAGAAGAGGGTGCTATGGATTCCCCCACCTGGGCAGAGAGGAGGAGATGGGAGTTGGGGAGTGCAATGTAGAGGCTCTCCCTAGACCCCAACCCCAGCACCATGTAGGCCCATCCAGATCAGCCCCATGCCCCTAAAGGCCCCTTTAATACTGAGTGGTCCTACCCATAGCATAGCCATGCCCCTGTTGGTCCCAGCTAACCTTGCTAATGCCCTGGGAGGCTGGCCCAGAACACCCCCCACTAGCACACCACATGTCCATCCAGAACACCTCTGTGCCTCTGCAGGTCCCTACTAGTGCCCTGAAGACCTGCTCGGCATGCCTTCATGCACTCACTGGGCCCTGCTGGTGCTGTGGAAGTCCATCCAGAGATCATGCCTCCTGCCTGCACCATGGAGGCTCGCACAGAGACCTCTTCCACCTGTGTGCACTAAGGAGGTCCACTCAGGCATGAGGGAATCCACCCATTTTCCAGGAAGAATTGAGTTCCCCACCAGAGGTCTAAATATCAACACAGGGACATAAGAAATACAAAAAGACAAGGGAATATTTGTCCTCCGAAGGAATGCACTAACTCCCTACCACTAACAGATAAAATGTAGGAAATCACAGAAGTTGGAAAGGAATTTTGGAATATTGGTTATGATAAAAATCCAATGAGATACAAGAGAATATAGATGATTAACTCTAAGAGATCAGAAAAACTTTCTGTGACATGTATTTAAAAATCCAGTAGAGGGAACCAGCAGTTAGCGTAATGGCTATGTCGCTGGACTCCCACGTAGTCAACCGCGGTTCGAGTCCCGGACCCGGTGGCTTAAAACTCACGCCGGACGCGTGTGCGTATGTGCCCAAGATCCCCAAAGGAGAATGGAGGAGAAGGGACTGGATGGGACGCCGGCTGAGCCATCCCCCCCTGGGGGGTGATTTCTCGCTTTCTGTCTCTATGTCTCTCTCTGTCTGTCTGGCGAGCGCACGCGCCCTATAGCGAAAAACCTCTCCAAAAAAAAAAAAAAGAAAATCCAGTAGAGATATAGATATCTTAAAAAAAAAGAACACAAATAGAAATCCTGGTGATGAAGACTAAAATATAGGAAATAAACATTTCCGTAGAGAACATCAACAATGGGTCAGGAGCATGCAGGAGAATCTCAGAACTTGAAGACAAGCTTTTAACTAGCCCAATCCATCAGAAAGAAAAAGGAGCTGTTAAAAATAAAGAGAATATATGAGAAATTTGGAATACCATTAAGCAATCAAATATTTACATTATGAGTATCCCAGAGACAAAGAGAAGGAAAAAGGTATAGAAAAATCTATTTCATAAAATATTAGTTGAAAACTTCGCAAATCTAAAGGGTGATACAAACATCCACATCCAGGAAATTCGAAGGACACCAAAAAGATATATGAGGATTCTCTATAAAGCATATTATAATCAACATGTCAAAAATCAAAGATAAAGATAAAAGCCACAAAGTTGGCCAGAGAAAAGTGCCAAAGTTATTTATAAAGAATAACCCATTCGACTAACCTCAGACCTCTCAGCAGAGACCTTAAAGGTCAGGAGAGAGTGATAGGACATCCAAAATTCTACAACAATTTTGACCAGGAACACAACACCCAGCAAAGTATCCTTAAAATGGGAAGGAGAAATAAAATCATTCCTGGACAAACAAAAACGGAAAGAATTCACCGATACTAGATTCTTCAAGAAATATGAGAATACTACATCTGAAAATGAAAACCATCATCAACATGAAATTGTGTGAAGGTGGGAAATTCACCAGAAGAACAACTACTTAAAGAAATAGAAAGTATTTGGGCCAGCAGGTGGCATGGTGGTTAAGGTGCTGGACATTCCCACATGGCCAACCATAGTTCAAATCCCAGACCTGGTTGCTTGCTTTCTCACTTCCTCTCTAATCAAATTAAAATAAATGAATAAATAAAATAAAATAAATAACTCTTAAAGAAATAGAAAGTACTTAATTACGACCACTACAGAAATCCATGAGATAGCAAAGATAGTAATAGGAGAAAAAAAGAACACATAAAACAATCAGGAACCAATCAACAAAATGGCAGGTGTAAATCTGTACCTATCAATAATATCATTGAATGTGAATGGATTAAACTCCTCAGTCCAAAGATACAGACTAGCTGAATGGGAAACAAAACACCCAGGGCCTTTTATGTAATGCTTAAAAGAAGCACACCACATCAGTAAAGACACACACAGATTAAGAACGAAAGATTGAAAAAAGTCCTTCCATGCAAATGGAAGCCAGAAGAAAGCAGGTATAGCAATCCTAATATCAGACAAAATCGGCTTTGAGTTAAAATCTATAAAAAGAGACAAAGAAGATTGTTACGTAGTATTTAAGAGATCAACTCACTGAGAATATATAACAGTTATAAATATTTACACATCCAACGTTGGAGCACCCAAATACATAAAACAGACTGCTAAACCTGAAGGGAGACACAGACTCTAACATAGTAATTGTTGGGGATTTAAATATCCCACTTTCACTATTAGCTAAGTCATGCAGACAAAAATTAAACAAAGAAACATTGAAGTTAAATGACACCATAAACCAAATGGATCTGACATTTATAGAGCATCTCACCCAAGAAATACAGAATACACATTCCTCTCAGCCACACACGTGCCATTCTCCAAGAGCAACCATATAATATAGCACACAAAAAGCCTCCATAGATTCAAAAAATTAGAAATAAAATCTATGCTTTCTGTTCACAGTGGGATTAACACTGAAATAAAAATAAATAAAGAAGGGGCCAGCAAGTGACACAGTGGTTAAGACGCTGGACTCTCAGCTGACCAACCCTGGTTCATGTCCTGCACCCGGTGGCTTGAAACTCACGCCGGGCACATGTGCATGTGTGCCCAAAATCCCAAGAGGAGAGTGGAGAAGGGATTGCGATGTGGGCATCCCCCTTGTGGGGTGATTTTTCACTTTCTCTCTCTTCGTCTCTGTCTTTCTGATGAGTGCATGTATCCTTTAACAAAAATCTCTCCTCCACAAAAACAAAAACAAAAGCAAAAAGAACATTTGGAAACATATGAGTGCATGGAAACAAAAGAACGTGCTCGGGGCCAGCAGTTAGCGTAATGGCTATGTCGCTGGACTCCCACGTAGTCGACCACGGTTCACGTCCCAGACCCGGTGGCTTAAAACTCACACCACGCGTGTGTGCGTGCCCAAGATCCCGAGAGGAGAAGGGATTGCAGTGTGACCATCCCCCCTGGGGGGTTATTTCTTGCTTTCTGTCTCTCTGTCTCTCTGTTTGTCTGGAGAGCGCACGCACCCTATAGCAAAAACCTCTCCAAAAAAAAAAAAAAAAGTGCTCTTGAATTATTAAAATTTTTTATAAAAGGCCATTTAAGATTTTGTTGAAAAAATTAAGAGTGAATTGTTGGGGCTGGCAGGTGGCGTGGTGGTTAAGGGCACTGGATTCCCACATGGGCGACCACAGTTCGAGTCCCGGACCTGGTGGCTTGCTCTCTCTCTCTCACCAAATTAAAATAAATAAGCAAATAAAGTAAATAAAGTTAAATAAAATAATTCTTTTTTAAAAAAGAGTGAATTGTTTAAATTTCTTGAAGCTAATGAGTCTGAAAATATGACACTATGCAATCTTTTTTTTTTTTTTTTGGAGAAGTTTTCGCTACAGGGCACGTGCGCTCGCCAGACAGACAGAGAGAGACATAGAGACAGAAAGCAAGAAATCACCCCCCAGGGAGGATGGTCACGCCGCAATCCCTTCTCCTCCATTCTCCTCTCAGGATCTTGGGCACGCACGCACACGTGCCCGGCGTGAGTTTAAGCCACCGTGTCCAGGACGTGAACCACGGTTGACTATGTGGGAGTCCAGCGACATAGCCATTACACTAACTGCTGATTCCTGACACTATGTAATCTTTGAGATATATTAAAAGCAGTACTGAGAAAGAAATTTATAGTAATATAGTCCTCACAAGAAAAAGAAATTAGAAAGATGGCAAATAAACAAGCTAACAGTGCATCTCAAGGAACTGAAAAGGCAAGAACAAATGAAACACAGAAATAATAGAAGAAAGAAAATACTAAGATTAGTGCATAAATAAATAGAAAAAAGAGGAATACAAAATAAATGAAACAAAACCTTTTCTTGAGCAGATAAAATCAATAGACCACTAGCTATCCTAGACTAAGAAAAAAATAGATTCAGATAAATAAAATTAGGAATGAAAAAAGAAATATTACAAGAGATATAATAGAAATACAAAAAATAATTGGGGAATACTATGAGCATAATATGCCACCAGACTGGAAAACCTAGAAGAGATGGACAAATTTCTGGAGATATATATAATATATTCAGATTGAGTCAGGAGGAAACAAAAGACTTGAATAGACCACTAGCAAGTAATGAGACTGAATCAATTAGTCCCTCAACAAAAATGCTCAGGTCCATAGGGCTTTACTTTGGAATCTTACAAAACTTTAAAAGAAGAATTGACACCAATTTTTCTCAAACTATTTCAAAAGATGGAAATTGAAGGAACCCTCCCTAACTCATTTTGTGAAGCCACCTCACCTTGATACCAAAAGCAGACAAGAACACAACAACAAAAATAAGAAAACTACAGATCAATACCTTTGATGAATATAGATGCAAAAATTCTTCAGAAAATACTAGCAAATCAAATCCAACAACACATCTAAAAAATTATACACCTTGACCAGGGATGCAAGGATGGTTCAACATATGCAAAACAATAAATGTAGTGCACCGCATTAACAGAAGGAAAGACAAAACTCATGATCATATCAGCTGACACAGAAAAAGCAAAATACAACATCCCTTCGTGATTAAGACTCTCAACAAAACAGGCGTAGAAGGCATAGTTCTTAATACCATAAAGGCAATATATGACAGAACCACAGCTAAAGTAATACTGAATGGAGAAAAGTTGAAAGCTTTAAATGTAAACGACAAAACTATCTTAGGAAAACGCAAGGGAAACACTTCAAGATTTTGGAGTAGGTAAAGATTTCTTAATTAAGACCCCTAAAGCACAGGCAACACCAAAAAAAGATAAGTGGAATTTTATTAAGTTGGAAACTTCCGGGCAGCAAAGGAAACAATAAACAAAGTAAAGAGACAACTCACAGTATGAGAGAAAATATTTACATACTCTACTTAAATTGGTAAACAGAACATACAAGAAAGTAAAACAGCTCACCTGAAAAAAAAGCAGCTAGTAGAATTATTATCATATGTGTACAACATCATGATGTTCAATGTTGAAGATTATATATTTATATCCTTAATTATTATGCAGTATATGCATGCTTTGAAAACCATACTGTACCCCACGAAGATGTACTATGATTATTTATAAACTAGGAATTCTAGTTTAAAATTGAAAAAAATAATAATATAAATAAAAGGGCCAGCAGGTGGTGTGGTGGTTAAGGCACTAGACGCCCACATGACTGACTGTGGTTTGGGTCCCAGACCTGGTAGTTTGCTTTCTCACTTTCTCTCCCTCTCGCTGGTGAGCACAGATGCCCTATGAAATTTTTTTAAATAGTAATAATAACAAATAAAAATTAAATAAGTAATTATTTAACAAAATAAAAAAGAAAACTCCCCAAAATATAGGTAAATTTTTAAAATCAAATGTTGTACATGCACATGCACACACACAGATTTGTTGATCATTGTAGCAAGGTGTCATTTGTATGAAGATTTAGCTGGCATAAGCAGTCTACAGTGCTTAAAAATACATATATTCAGTAGCCATATAAGATGTTATTAAGAGAGACCAGCAGTTAGCATAATGGCTATGTCTCCGGACTCCCACGTAGTTGACTGCGGACCCGGTGGCTTAAAACTCACGCTGGGTGTGTGTGCATGAGTGCCCAAGATCCCGAGAGGAGAATGGAGGAGAAGGGATTGCGGCATGGCCATCTTCCCTGGGGGGTGGTTTCTCGCTTTCTGTCTCTCTGTCTGTTTGGCAAGCGCACACGCCCTATAGCAAAAAAAAAAAAAAAAAAAAAAAAAAAATGTTATTAAGAACCATGAACAGAATAGAGGATGCTTCATAAGGGGGAGGAGTGAAATATCATTGTACAGGGGTGTGATGGGAATTTTCATTATATTTGTAATACTTTATTTCTTAAGTTGAGTTATGGATATATGGGTGTTTGTTATTTTAATATTTATAAATGTTTTGAATATCTTAAAGTTGATACATTTAAAATTTCTAATCGTAGACTACTAACACATTACAAATATCTCTACTCAGGGTTGGCAGGTGCTGTGGTAGTTAAGGCATTGGATTTCCATATGACTGACTGAGGTTCAAGTCCCAGAACTGGCAGCTTAAAAATTACCCAGGCACCTGTGCGTGTGTGCCCAAAATTCCAGGAGGGGAATGGAGGAGAAGGAATTGTGGCATGGCTATCCCCTCAAGGGATGACTTCTCATTTTCCCTCTCTCTGTCTCTCCCAGCAAGCACACATGCTTTATGACAAAAACCTTTTAAAAAAAATCTGTGCTGAAGAAGAAAAAAAATAAAATAGAGAAGGCAGAAAAACTAAAGAGTAGAGAAGAGAAAAATAAGAGCAACAATTAGAAAAAGGTCACAAATACTAAACGTACTAATCTCACTATAGTAATAATAACACCTTTTTTTGAAAAAGAAAAAACAAACTTAATAAACTGGGAATAAAAGGAAACTTCCTCAATGTGATACAAGTCAAACAAAAAAAAAACAAAAAAAAAAAAGAAGAAGAAAACCAACAGGGCCAGACGGTGGCACAGCAGTAAAGTCCAACCTTCTAGAAGACAATCCCACGTGGGAATGTTTCCAGTTCGAGTCCAGAGCTCTATGGGAAGGCAGGCCACACACTTGCCCATGATCTGGGGCTGGATGAAGGATGGGTGGCATAGAGACTCTGTTGGGGGTACCATTCTCTTTCACTCCTGAAAGAAATAAATAAACTTTAAAAAGAAAGAAAAATAAGATCCTCCAGCTATCACCAAACTCAGTGGTGAAAGATTAGAAATACCCCCTCTAAGGTCAGGAACAAGACAGTGATGTCTGTGTTTCTCACTTCTATTCAGAACAGTGCAAGTTTGAGATAGCAGCTTGGCTAGAAAAAGGATAAGGTATATCCAAACTAGAAAAGAAGTAAAATTCTCTGTGTTCATAGGTAACATGATTTTATATTTAGAAAACTAAAATTCCACAAAACTGTTAGCCTTAGTAAACAAATTCAGTATAGTCACTGGATACAAATGAACACACAAAAATATTTGCAAAACTATACAGTGGCAATGAGTTATCCGAAAAGGACATTAAAACAATTAAATTTTCATTAGCATAAAAATACCTAGTTATGAGTTATTTAACCATGAGAGTGAAAAACGTATACATTCAAAAGTATAAAAAATTGTTGAGAGAGGTGCCAGTAGGTGGTGTGGTGGTTAAGAGCTCTGGACTCCAACATGACCGACCCTGGTTTGAGTTCCAGACCTGCCAGCTTGCTTTTTCATTTCATTTTCCCTCTCTCTGACCCCCTCTGGTCAAATTAAAGTAAATGAAGTTAAATAAAATAATTCTTAAAAAAGTTGTTGAAAAAAGAAACCCAGACAAATAAATGGACATGTCATATTCATGGATAGAAAGATCGAATACTGTTTAAGATGAGCAGTATTCGAACATGCTGCTGGACTCCCACATGGTTGACCATGAGACCTGCCCAGTTGACCACTGGGTGCGTGTGCGTGCATGCCCAAAATCCCACCCAGGAAGAGAATGGAGGAGAAGGGATTATGGTATGGACATCTCTCCTTGGGGGTGAATTCTTTTTTTTTTTTAAATTATTTCTTTTGGAGAGGTTTTTGCTATAGAGCGTATGCACACACACCAGAAAGACAGAGAGAGACAGAAAGACAGGAAGCGAGAAATCACCCCCCCCAGGAGGGATGGCCACGCCGCAATCCCTTCTCCTTCTTTCTCCTCTCAGGATCTTGGGCACGCATGCACATGTGCCTGGTGTGAGTTTAAGCCACCGGGTCCGGGACACGAACGGCAATCACTACATGGGAGTCCAGCGACATAGCCATTACACTAACTGCTGGTCCCCGGTGGGGAGGGGGGGTGATTTCTTACTTTCTGTCTCTCTGGCGAGCACATGCACCCTACAGCAAAAATCTCTCTTAAATAATTAATTAATTATTAAAAAGAGAAAATAATAATAAATAAAATTACATAAATTATTGTTTTTTTTTTAAAAAAAATGCTACTCCATGTCAGGTGTTGTACAATCATTTAATCCTTGTAACAATCCTATAAAGCAGGATTCTGTAATCCTGTTCCCAAACAACTAAGTAACTTGCCCAAAGTCACACAACTAAAGTACTGAGCACTAAATCTGGAATTCAGACCCTGGTAGCCTGTCTTTAGATCTAATGTCCTTCCCTACCACTCTAACTCCCTTGGTAGTATGCTCTATGTAATGGTGAGT
>NW_006159862.1:2210514-2220622 GCF_000334495.1 Tupaia belangeri chinensis | reverse complement strand
TGGCAAGCGCCCCCCCCCTAAAGAAAAAAAAAAAAAAAAAAAAAAAAAAAGATGTTATTAAGAACCATGAACAGAATAGAGGATGCTTCATAAGGGGGAGGAGTGAAATATCATTGTACAGGGGTGTGATGGGAATTTTCATTATATTTGTAATACTTTATTTCTTAAGTTGAGTTATGGATATATGGGTGTTTGTTATTTTAATATTTATAAATGTTTTGAATATCTTAAAGTTGATACATTTAAAATTTCTAATCGTAGACTACTAACACATTACAAATATCTCTACTCAGGGTTGGCAGGTGCTGTGGTAGTTAAGGCATTGGATTTCCATATGACTGACTGAGGTTCAAGTCCCAGAACTGGCAGCTTAAAAATTACCCAGGCACCTGTGCGTGTGTGCCCAAAATTCCAGGAGGGGAATGGAGGAGAAGGAATTGTGGCATGGCTATCCCCTCAAGGGATGACTTCTCATTTTCCCTCTCTCTGTCTCTCCCAGCAAGCACACATGCTTTATGACAAAAACCTTTTAAAAAAAATCTGTGCTGAAGAAGAAAAAAAATAAAATAGAGAAGGCAGAAAAACTAAAGAGTAGAGAAGAGAAAAATAAGAGCAACAATTAGAAAAAGGTCACAAATACTAAACGTACTAATCTCACTATAGTAATAATAACACCTTTTTTTGAAAAAGAAAAAACAAACTTAATAAACTGGGAATAAAAGGAAACTTCCTCAATGTGATACAAGTCAAACAAAAAAAAACAAAAAAAAAAGAAGAAGAAAACCAACAGGGCCAGACGGTGGCACAGCAGTAAAGTCCAACCTTCTAGAAGACAATCCCACGTGGGAATGTTTCCAGTTCGAGTCCAGAGCTCTATGGGAAGGCAGGCCACACACTTGCCCATGATCTGGGGCTGGATGAAGGATGGGTGGCATAGAGACTCTGTTGGGGGTACCATTCTCTTTCACTCCTGAAAGAAATAAATAAACTTTAAAAAGAAAGAAAAATAAGATCCTCCAGCTATCACCAAACTCAGTGGTGAAAGATTAGAAATACCCCCTCTAAGGTCAGGAACAAGACAGTGATGTCTGTGTTTCTCACTTCTATTCAGAACAGTGCAAGTTTGAGATAGCAGCTTGGCTAGAAAAAGGATAAGGTATATCCAAACTAGAAAAGAAGTAAAATTCTCTGTGTTCATAGGTAACATGATTTTATATTTAGAAAACTAAAATTCCACAAAACTGTTAGCCTTAGTAAACAAATTCAGTATAGTCACTGGATACAAATGAACACACAAAAATATTTGCAAAACTATACAGTGGCAATGAGTTATCCGAAAAGGACATTAAAACAATTAAATTTTCATTAGCATAAAAATACCTAGTTATGAGTTATTTAACCATGAGAGTGAAAAACGTATACATTCAAAAGTATAAAAAATTGTTGAGAGAGGTGCCAGTAGGTGGTGTGGTGGTTAAGAGCTCTGGACTCCAACATGACCGACCCTGGTTTGAGTTCCAGACCTGCCAGCTTGCTTTTTCATTTCATTTTCCCTCTCTCTGACCCCCTCTGGTCAAATTAAAGTAAATGAAGTTAAATAAAATAATTCTTAAAAAAGTTGTTGAAAAAAGAAACCCAGACAAATAAATGGACATGTCATATTCATGGATAGAAAGATCGAATACTGTTTAAGATGAGCAGTATTCGAACATGCTGCTGGACTCCCACATGGTTGACCATGAGACCTGCCCAGTTGACCACTGGGTGCGTGTGCGTGCATGCCCAAAATCCCACCCAGGAAGAGAATGGAGGAGAAGGGATTATGGTATGGACATCTCTCCTTGGGGGTGAATTCTTTTTTTTTTTTAAATTATTTCTTTTGGAGAGGTTTTTGCTATAGAGCGTATGCACACACACCAGAAAGACAGAGAGAGACAGAAAGACAGGAAGCGAGAAATCACCCCCCCCAGGAGGGATGGCCATCCGCAAAGCACTTCTCCTTCTTTCTCCTCTCAGGATCTTGGGCACGCATGCACATGTGCCTGGTGTGAGTTTAAGCCACCGGGTCCGGGACACGAACGGCAATCACTACATGGGAGTCCAGCGACATAGCCATTACACTAACTGCTGGTCCCCGGTGGGGAGGGGGGGTGATTTCTTACTTTCTGTCTCTCTGGCGAGCACATGCACCCTACAGCAAAAATCTCTCTTAAATAATTAATTAATTATTAAAAAGAGAAAATAATAATAAATAAAATTACATAAATTTTTCAAGGAAAAAGAAAAAGAACAATTGGAGAACTAAGGCGTCTTGATTTCAAAATGTATGCCAACTTATGGTGATTAAAGGCATACAGACAGACATAGGGACCAAGAGACAGAATGAGGAACCCAACAATGAACTCTTACATATATGGTTAAATGATTTCAACATGATACAAAGACCATTCAATAGAAAACGGAAAGTCTTTTCAAAAACTGGCGCTGGAAACTGATATCCGCACAGAAAGGAAGTTGGGTCTTTACCATTCACCATGTACAATATTAACTCAAAGACTAAACCTAAGGTAAAACTGAACAACTAGAAGGAAACAAGGGCAACTCTTCATGACACTGGATTTGGCAATGACTTTGTATGCGCTCACTGGAGAGAGAGGAGAAATGAGAGAGCGAGAAGAGAGAGACGGGGAAAGTGAGAAGTCCCCCCCCCACCCCGGGGGGACGATCACACTGTCATTTCCTCTCCATTTTCCCCTCCAGACTTTGGGCACACAAACACATGGGCCCAGTGTGATTTTCGAGCTGCCAGGTTCAGCTTCCCACTGTGCAGTGAGCCCTGTGGGATCCAGCCACCTTAACCTTCATGCCACTTGTTGGCCCTGGCAATAATATTTTGGATATGTCGATAGAAAATAACCAACTCTAAAAATATTAATAATTAATAATGAATGTGGCTTATTTCTAAGCAGAATATGAGTGGCCTGGAGAGGAGGCAAGCATACTTTGACAGAGGCTGCCCATGCTTACCAGAGAGAGAGTGTCGTAGTTTGATCAGCGAGAAAGAAGAGGACCTCCAGTCATAGCCAAATCACAGGAGCCTTTATTGCTGGCGGCTGTGGGAGGACTCCCGTCTCACAAAGACCCCGCAGCCCCGGTGTAGGGAGAAGGGGGAGAAGGGGGCTTATAAACGCAAAACCCACACTGGGTCTGACCTGGTGGGGGCAGTAACCGTTACTGAGGGAGTGGAGAAGAAAGGGAGGGGGATTCCTAGCCAAAGCAGTTACAGAAGCCAGACCTAGCAGGGCACTGTCTAGCCCCCTTGCCTAAACGCAGTGGAATCTTAATGGTCTTCATGGCTCAGGGCTGGGATCTGGAGATTGTTCTTAAGGTAGGAAGTTTCAGGTTATTTAGCAAAGACAGTAGGAGTGTTAATCATTGTGTTTGCTCTTGGCAAAAGGAGGAAGCAAGTTTCCAAGAAAGAGAAAAAGTTCAAAATGAAGGTGCTTCTGCTTCAGTAGCCGAGGGGAGGGCATGAGAAAGCACCTCCCACCACAGAGTGTGGTCACTCACAGTCCTTTCAGCCCCCCTCCTGTCGGGATGTTTCCACACACGCACATCACCTCCCTCCTGTCGGGATGTTTCCACACACGCACATGCACCCAGCGTGTCTCTGAAGCTGTGTGGCCCAGGCCTGGAATTGTGCAGTTGTCGTGTGGGATCTGGCTACCTTAACCTTACCAGGTGGTGGCCTGGCCCCAGCACAGTGTTCGTTTTTGTTGTTGTTTATTTATTTCCCGAGGGGATTATTAGGGAAGGAAGGAAGCCACCTTGACAAGTTCTTGGCCCCACAATCCTCCCCCAGCCCCTGCAGCCAGCCAGGATCACTGGCTCTGCTGGCTCACCCAGCACGCCCCAGTGGTCTCAGGACACAAGCCCCAGCCTTTTACCTGGCCTCCTGCCCTTCCCACCTGTGCCATTGCAGCTGGGCCTACAAAGCAGTATTATTCCCATAAAAGTAGTGAATTTTTAAAAAATGATGAAATTCAAATACATGCTATAACATGGATGTGTATTGACAACATTATGCTAATAGATATAAGCCAGATACAAAAGGGCAACTATTGTGTGATTCCACTTCTATGAGGTTGAAGCAGAAGCACCTCCATCTTAATTATCATTATTTTATTACTTTTAAAATTATTATTTATACGTTATATTTGCTTCCTCCTTTTTTTCCCAGAGTGAATAGAGTGATTAATAGTCTTACTGTCTTTGCTAAGTAACCCGAAACCTTTTTGTTCAGATTTGTTTACATGTTCTGTACCAATAGAACCCCCAGACCCCTGCCTAGAGCCATGGGGAGCATTAAACAAAGAGTGCCCTTAGAAACAGTTAACCCGCAGGTGCTGTGGTGTTGAGGTGCTGGACTCCCACATGGCTGACCGCGGTTCAAATCCCGGACCTGATGACTTGCTTTCTCCTTCTTCCTCTCTTTCTGTCTCTCTCTAGTCAAAAATTTAAATAAATACAACTAAAGAAATAATTCTTAAAAAAAAAAAAAAAGCGAGAAAGGAAAAAGAATGAAAGAAAGAAACAATTAACCTGCTTGATTCAGCTTCTGTAACAACTTTCGCATGGGAACCCCCTCCCTTTCCTCTCCACCCCTCCTCAGTTTCCATTGTAATCACCACATCAGCCCAGAACCGATGGTGATCTTTGCCTTTGTAAGTGCCCCTCTCCTTCCACTCAGGGCGGTGGGGTTTTGAGAGACATGAGTCCCCCGTATGCCAATGGCTTAATCAATAAAACTCCAATAAATTTGGCTATGTGTGGATGTCCTCTTCTTTCTCGCCGAGGAGACTCTAACAAGGTCATCTGAAATAGGAAAATTGATAGAGACAGAAGGTAGAGTAGGGGTTACCAGGAGTTAAGGAGAGTGGGAACGAGGAGTTATTATTTTATGGGTACTGAGTTTCCATTTGGGATGACAAAACATTTCTTCAACAGAGGGAAAAGCAAATGGAAGGGAACAGTACGTAGAGGTGACCAGGAGCTAAGGAGAGGGAACGAGGAGTTATTATTTTATGGGTGCTGAGTTTCCATTTGGGATGACAAAACATTTCTTCAACAGAGGGAAAAGCAAATGGAAGGGAACAGTACGCAAACTAGCAATAGATGACGGACGACCGAGTGGGTTCTCTGTCAAGAAAGCAATACTGAGATACAGCCGGGTGTGATCTGTTGCCTTGATCTGGAATCTTCAGGACAAGTGGTTTAGTTCTTAGCTCTAGGGTCACTTCCACCCCCTTCAGAATTTTGTAGACATTGTTATGTTGTCGTCTAGAAATGAACGCCGTGTAGAAGAAGCCTGCAATCCCCCTGCTTGTCTGTTTGTGTTGCTTTCGTACTGTTTTTGCTTGAAGTCTAGAAAATTCTTTATCACTGGAGAAGAGAAATAAAACCCACCGTATCTATTGTATATCGCGTACATAGTAAGCCTGGCTGGATTGCTCTTTTTTTGGGAGGGAGACGGGGCAGGGAGGATCTACTTATCAAAGAACATGATCTGTTTCAGAATATGAATCGAAATAATTCAGGAATGGGATTCTGGTAAAGATATCAAGGCAGAAATAATTCCCCCCTACACACACACACACACACACACACACACACACACACACACATTTATTTGTTGTGATTTTCAAGCTGCTGGGTCCAGGACCCATCCTGGGGAATCCAGTGCCTCAACCACCACACCACATGACGGCCGCCTCTAACTTCTTCCTCAACTTTTATTTTTTTACTTTGATAGATATTTTGATAAAATAGTATTTGTTGTGAAGAAACCTCATTTGAAACTTGAAATATAGCAATTATTTTCACTTTGGTATTTCTGTGTCATTGAATTTAAGTATAAGTAAATGATGGTTTTTACAAAAATAGTATAAATGATCTTGGCCGTGTGGTTTGTGGAGAGTGGGAGATGCTCTGCTCTGAGGCCCAGCCCCTTTGGCACCCTGGTCCCTGTGCTCTGCCGCGTATTCCGCCTTCCCTCAGGGAGTGTTGTGGGGAAGGTGCAGGGGACCAGGAGGCCTGTGACCAGGTGGCCTGCCATCTGCAGGTGGAGTTCCTGGCTGGAGCATGTTTGGGGCCTAGAAAGGGCTTGCTGCTCCTGCAGGACAGGGATGGGCCGCAGGTTCTACCCAAGAAGCACAATGGCATCTTCCTGGCAGCTGTGGGCAACCTAGCCCAGCCTGGGCAGTGGCCAGTCCAGGTCCCCTCATTCTCTGTTCACTGCTGTTGGCCCTCCTCCTCCCCCTCCTCCTCGCCATCATGGCTGGACTTCTTTCTGCATGGGCTATGGCATGGCAATTTTGAATGGCAACGTAACTGCTCTTTCAGTAATATGCTTCATGTAAACCCATACTGGAATACTGTTGGCAAAATGGAATCCTGATTGCTTTGTCATAACAAGAAAGAATTTCACTCCCAGAGGGACAGAGAGAAAAGAGAAACCACCCCCCAGTGTGGAAGCCAAGCCATCTCTTCTCATCTCTGGATTTTGGGCAAGCATTCACATATACTTGGTCATTTCAAGCCAGGTCTGGGACTCGAACCCTGGTCAGCCACCAGGGAGTTCAGCACTGTAACCACTACACCACCTACTGCCCCCCCCCATGGAAGACCTTATTTAAAAAAAATTATTTAATCTTATTTATTTATTCATTCATTTATTTTAATTTGAGCAGAAACAGAGAGAGAGAGGGAAAGTGAGAAGGCAAGCCACCAGGTCTAGGACTCGAACCATGGTTGGCCATGTGGGAATGTCCAGCGCCTTAGCCACCACGCCACCTGCTGGTTCCCCCATGGAAGATCTTTTAAAGCAGCATTCTATAATAGAGTCTTAGCATTGGGGCTATCTGATTATTAAGTTTCTAATACTTTCTTAAAAGTATAAGATGTTTGCTTGATGTTTTCTTTTTACTTTTCTGTGTGTGGTTCTTAAAATTGTAGAAAACATTTTAAGGGAATCACACTCAGAATAGAGTGATGCCTACCTTTCCCTGTATATACTACTTTTCTTTTCTTCTAAAAAATACTGATTTAATTCCCCTAGAAATATTTTTTTCTTTATACATGTTAAATTGAACTATTTTGGCCTAAAACAGCTACTGTACTCTCACACTTTGATTCCTAGGGATAAACCAAAATCCTACTTGTTAGACTGTTGTTAGCCTGAGCAGGTTGCTAGGTTACAGCCAATCACAGCAGTTAGGCTTCAGTCAATCACAGGCACCCACCTTTCAAACCACGTTAATGTAGACAATCCCTACACCAGGGGTCAGCAGATGGCAGTATGTTATTGAACTTCCACGTAGTCGACTGCAGTTTGAGTCCCAGACCTGGATACTGCCGCATACATGTGCATATGTGCCCAAAATCCTGAGAGGAGAATGGAGGAGAAGAGATTGCAGCATGGCTATATCCCTAGGGGGTGATTTCTCGCTTTCTGTCTCTCTAGTGGGAGTATGTACCCTATAGCAAAAAATCTCTGTTAAAAAAAAAAAAAGAAATCCCTGCACCAAAATGAACTCACATTTAATTTCGTGTTTCTATAAACCCCTTAAAACACTCCCATACACACAAACACACACACACAAAGACCTTACAACTTTATAGCAATTTGGTTTCTCAAAAACTTTCTTTGGAGAAGTTTTTACTATAGGGCGCATGCGCTTGCCAGAAAGAGAAAGACAGAGAAACAGAAAGCAAGGAATTACCCCCCAGGGGGGATGGCCATGCCGCAATCCCTTCTCCTCCATTCTCCTCTCAGGATCTTGGGCACACACGCACACGCGCTTGGCGTGAGTTTTAAGCCTCCAGGTCTGAGACTTGAACCAGGTTGGCTATGTGGGAATCTAGCAACATGACCTTTATGCCATCTGCTGGTCCTGATCCTAATTTTTATTTTCTAACTTAGGGTACAAAAATACTAAAACGAATTCTTAAAAGGTTTTACCATAGGGCGCATGCATTCACCAGAGAAAGAGAGAGAGAATGTGAGAAATTGCTCCCTGGAGGGGGGGAATGGCCATACCACAGTCCCTTCTCCATTCTCATAGGATTTGGAGTGCCCTCACACACGTGCCTAGTGTGATTTTTCAAGCCTCCAGGTCTGGGACTCAAACTGTGGTGGTCATGTGGGAGTTCAGTGCCTTAAACACTTGCCACCTGCTGACCCCTAAGAAAAAACATTTTTAAAGGTTTTTACCACAGGGTGTGTGCACTCACTGGAGAGATAGTAAGAGGAAAGTGAGAAATCACTCCCCAGGAGGATAGCACGCTGCAGCTCCTTCTCTATTCTCCTGGGATTTGGGGCATGCCCCTGTACCCAGTGTGAGTTTCAAGCTGCTGGGTCCATCCATGGTTGGCCATGTGGGAGTCAAGCACCTTAACACCACTACACCACCTGCTGGCACCTAAAAAGTATTTTTAAGGATTAAAATTTATAAAGATAGGAAAGTTCCCCATGGGAAATTTCAAGCTTAGGTCACCTTTTGTAAGGGGTTTTTATTCACACAAGTGTGTACAAGTTAGGATACCATGACTATCACACACAAAGCTAGCTTAGGGTGTCAGAAGGGATTATTTTCCTTGTTCTAATTCAACTTTAGATGTCTTATTTCCCATGTTTATTCACATCAAGCCAATTGAAGTAATTTAAGAAAGCAGAGGAGAAAGACCCTTTAGAATCAATACACTTGCTCCAGGGGTCAGCAGGTGGTATGGTGGTTACGGTGCTGGATTTTCACATGGCCAACTGCAATTCAAGTCCCAGACCTGGCAGCCTGAAAACCACCCCGGGCGAATGTGCATGCATTCACAAAATCCCAGGAGGATAATAGAGAAGAAGAGACTTTGGTGTGGCCATTACCCTTGGGAGGAGATTTCTTACTTCCTCCCTCTGTGTCTCTCCAGCAAGCACAGGCGCCCTATGGCAAAAAAACTTTAAAGAACCCTCCTCAAATATTAGGTTTCTCTAATTCAACTGAGCTTCACCGAAAGGGTCCAAACAGCATAGGATAGGACCATTTACCAAGGTTTTGAGAGGTCTGAGAGCAGAGAATTTCTCTAATCTTCCTCGAGGAGACGCTCAAAGTCAGGGCAGGGGACAGAGAGACCACCACAAAGATACCTGTCAACAGATTCTGATGACTCCCTAGAAGAGCCCTGGTTCCTCTCTTAGTCCCTTTGTGGTCGCCAATAAAAACTTGTCAGTGCAAATAACCAAACTCTGGTTATTAAGATATACAAGTTTCTGGGCTGGCAGGTGGAGTGGTGGTTAAGGGCACTGGAATCCGACATGGTCAACTGTGGTTTGAGTCCTGGTCTCGGTGGCTTGCTTTTTCGCGTTCCGTCTCTCTCTCTCTTGCTCTCTTTTGCTCTGTCCCTCTTTGGTCAAATATAAATAATAAAAAAATAAAGTGAAATAAAATAACTCTTTACAAAATATATACAAGTGTCTTTTGGGTGTTCAGATGCAGTGGTTTTTTTGTACTCGGTTCTGAGAGCAGGAGACAAGAGTTGCAAATCAGCATAAGGAGTCTTAACGTTGGCCTGGTCTAAAAACTAAGACATCTGGAAGGGGGAACTTGTAAAGTATAGGAAGGTTTAGAAATTTTTACATTAGTATTAGGTTGTTGGGAAACTTGCGATGTAGTTTTCTTTTTCTTAAAGAATCATTTATTTAATTGTATTTATTACTATTAACTTTGGCCAGAGAGAGAGAGAGAGAGAGCGGGAAAGTGAGAAAGCAAGCTGCCAGGTCTGGGACTCAAACTGTGGTCAGTTATATGGGAGTCTAGGGCTTTAACCACCACACCACCTGCTGTCCCCATGATATATTTGTCTATGTTTTTCTATGCAAAAATGTGTCATGACTTGGGAACCAGCAGTTAGCGTAATGGCTATGTCACTGGACTCCCACGTAGTCGACCGCGGTTCGTGTCCCGGACCCGGTGGCTTAAAACTCACGCCGGGCGCGTGTGCGTGCGTGCCCAAGATCCCGAGAGGAGAATGGAGGAGAAGGGATTGCGGCGTGACCATC
>NW_006159862.1:2206570-2210452 GCF_000334495.1 Tupaia belangeri chinensis | reverse complement strand
GGACGCGCCCTTCAGGGAAAAAACTCGTCAAAAAAAAAAAAAAATGTGTCATGACTTTACCAACAACCCAATAATTGGTTAAAAGCACACGTCTTTGTTTTCAAAAGACTTAAGAGTCGGCAAAAAGAATGCCAGTGTTTAACGGGGATAAGACTTCACTCTGTGGGAACCAGCAGTTAGCGTAATGGCTATGTCGCTGGACTCCCACGTAGTCGACCGCGGTTCGTGTCCCGGACCCGGTGGCTTAAAACTCACGCCGGGCGCGTGTGCGTGCGTGCCCAAGATCCTGAGAGGAGAATGGAGGAGAAGGGATTGCGGCGTGACCATCCCCCCTGGGGGGTGATTTCTCGCTTTCTGTCTCTATGTCTCTCTCTGTCTGTCTGGCGAGCGCACGCGCCCTACAGTGAAAAATCTCTCAAAAAAAAAAAAAGACTTCACTCTGTGTCTGATGATACCATGCCAGGGACAGGATGTAGCGAGTATCCCACCATCACTGGACCAAGTGATCTTCTAGCAGGATTACTGTGTGCACATGTGACTCCCCCCAGCCCGCCCAACCCCCTTAGCAAGTATCTTAGAACAGGAAAAGCAGTCAGAATTCTGTCCTCAGGTACGTGAGCTGGTTTTTGCCAAGAAAATGTCAATATGTTCTCTCTCTCTTTCTGTGAAGTTTTTTTTTTTAATTTTTATTTATTCATTCATTTATTTTAATTTGACCAGAGAGAGAGAGACAGAGAGGGAGAGAAAGCGGGAATGTAAGAAACCAGGTTCAGGACTTGAACCATGGTTGGCCATGTGGGAGTGCCCAGTGCCTTAACCACCATGCCACCTGCTGGTCCCTCTGTGAAGCTTTATGTCCATTGTATCTGGCAGAATTTCAGTTCCTAAGGAGTAGACGGTTGCTCCTTGGTTCTAATATGAGATATCTATTGTTGGGTAGAGTCCAATGGCTCCATCCCACATTTGAACTTACTTTGACCCCCATTAAAGCCTTATTTTTTAATATTATGACTGAACATTTTTACTTCCACATTTTTTATTTCCTATGTCCTTATTCCTTAGTTCCTATCTCTAAAATCATAGTTTTTATGTTATGTTAAAGTATAAGGCTCAGCTCTGTGTGCTGCTAAGATGCTGTGCTCTGCAGGCTAGGACCGTGCAGGAGGCCTGGGTTTGCTTCCTGCAAACCTAAAGGCCAAGTGTGGTGCGTGCCTGTAGTTTCCACTGGGTCACCGAAGCAGTCCTGCCCACAAACAAGCAAAAGCACTGAAGTGTGAGATGATGTTTCTAGAAAAGTACTCATTTTCTCTCCAAAAAACCCTTAGCAATCAGCAGAGAAAAGGACCAAAGATGGCGTAGTGGTTTTGTTCCTGGACCCCTGCTTGGCCAACTGTGGTTTGAGTCTGGACCGAGTGGCTTGAAACATGTTAGGCATGTGTGTGTGGATGCCCAGGATCCTGGAAGGAGAATAGAGAAGGGACTACAGCATGGTCATCCCCCAGGGGGATGGTTTCTCACTTTCCTCTCACTGTGTCTCTAAGGGCATGTGCCCTAGGGCAAAAAACCTCTTTAAAAAGAAAGAAAGAGAGACAGAGAGAGAGAGAGGAAGGAAGGAAGGAAGGAAGGAAGGAAGGAAGGAAGGAAGGAAGGAAGGAAGGAAGGAAGGAAGGAAGGGAGGAAGGAAGGAAGGAAGGAAAATCAACAGAAATGGCTCATTGATAGCATAATGATTACATCACTGGACTTCCACTTAGTCGACCATAGTTTGAGTACCTGGGCTTGGCAGCTTAAATTCACGTTGGTCTCATTTGCATGTGTGCCCAAAATCCCAAGAGGAGAATGGAGGAGAAGGGATTGTGGTGAGGCCATCCCCCCAGTGGGATGATTTCTCATTTTCTGTCTCTCTGGCAAACATACATGCCCTATAGCAAAAAATCTCTCTCTCAAAAAAAAAAAAAAGACAATTCTGAGTTAATCCTTGTTAACTTTATTTCAGAAAGTGGTAAATCGCTGTAGAGTACAGACCCAGTGAAGAGATCCCAGATACAAGAGGCGAAGAACTACCCAATTTAATTCAAGTATGTGACAAGCAAAGCTCGAGGGTCATATAGCCAGTATAGTCATAATTCAAAACAACCAGCAGGATTTGGAAGACTTTGGCATGTATCTTTGTTAAGGAAATGTGAAGTTCTGAAACCACTTTTGAGCCCATGGGATTTCTGGACCTTTCCCTGAAGTCTTGACCCTTAACTCTAATTCCTTATTTGAAGCTTGGAGAGCAAAACCGAGGACTATCGGAGAACTACCACACAGTGGTAGTGTGGGCCAGGAAGGGGAGAGTCTTTCCCTCCAGGGCTTGAGGATGCTGAACTACTTGAATACAGGCCTTTGTAGAACTCCCCTCAAACAAGACCCCAGGAATTTGGGAACAAAGCAGTTAGTCCTTAAGTGTGGTTATGCCACAGCTTCTGAAAGTAATTATACCTTTCAAATACAGTGTGCTACCTAGCTCTCATCATCCCCTATAAACTTTGTGTGAAATGTTTTGATGAAGAACCTTTCTGTAAATCAATTATATGAAAGCTTTTGTTAGGGATTATGTTTCCAAGGTAATTTCTAAAAGAAAATAGTAAGGATTTACTAAGTACAGGATTTTTTTTTTTTTTTTCAAAAAAGGAGCCAAAAAAGGTGTTTCTCAGTGGGAATTATCTTGGGGCTAGATTTTTTTTTTGAGATAATAAACATATTTGTTTATTTTTTTAAAGTTTAGGGGTGTTTTTTCATTTTATTTTATACATTCAATCACATTATTTAGCTTACAAAGTGAATATTTCAATATGTGAACATTTCTCCCTAGTCCAGTTGATTAAACCATAAAATAGCTTCAACAGATAATATCACATTTCTTTGTCCCATTAATGCTTTGCCTCCGTATTTTTCTCCTAAATGTCCTTCCTCAGGCCCTCCTCTTCCCCACACACTACTCTGGTATTTACACCCATTTACTGTGTTTGTATATCCTTTAGTCAATCAGTTTCAGTCATAGAGTGCGGACACTCAGTATATATTAAGTGGGGACTTACAATGTCTCTCCTTCATAGCCTGGCTTGCTTCACTCAGCAGCAGATCTTCTATATTCTTCCACTTTCTGTCAAAAGCAAGGATTTTGTTGTTATTGTTGTTTTTTATGGCTGAATAGTATTCCATAGAGTATATGTGCCACAGTTTTTCAATCCATTTATCTGTTTGGGGGCATTTCGGTTGGTTCCATGTCTTAGCAATTGTGAATAGTGCCACAATAAGCATTGATGTGCAAGCAGTTTTCCGATTAAGAATTCTTCTGTCCTTGGGGTAGATACCAAGGAGTGGGATTGCTGGATCATATGGTAGTTCCATTTGTAGAGTTTTGAGGAATCTCCAAATTGCTCTCCACAGTGGCTGGACTAATTTACATTCCCACAAGCAATGTAAGAGAGTTCCCCCTTTCACCACACCCCTGCCAACACTTATCATTTTTTTGGTTTTTTAATCTTAGACATTCTGACTGAGGTTAGGTGGTATCTCTGTTGTTTTGATCTGCATTTCCCTTACCATCGTAAGGATGTTGAGCATTTTTTCATATACCTTTTGGCTATTTGTATGTCATCCTTAGAGAGTGTTTTTCTCAACTCATTCTCCCATCTTTTAATAGGGTTGATCATCTTTTTTCCAAACAGCTGCTCAAGGGAACCAGCAGTTAGCGTAATGGCTATGTTGCTGGACTCCCACATAGTCGACCGTGGTTCGCGTCCCGAACCCGGTGGCTTAAAACTCACACCGGGCGCGTGTGCGTGCATGCCCAAGATCCCGAGAGGAGAATGGAGGAGAAAGGATTGCGGCGTG
>NW_006159862.1:2185979-2205051 GCF_000334495.1 Tupaia belangeri chinensis | reverse complement strand
TGATCTTTTTTATAAGTTGTTGAATACGATTTGCTAGTATCTTCAGAATCTTTGCGTCTATATTCATCAGGGATATTGGTCTATAGTTTTCCTTCCTGGTCCTGTCCTTATCGGTTTTGAGGATAAGGGTGATAGAGGCTTCATAGAAGGAATTAGGGAGAGATTCACCCTTTTGGAGCTTTAGAAATAACTTAAGCAGAATGGGGATTAGCTCTTCTTTGAAAGTTTTGTAGAATTCAGAGGTGAATCCATAAGGGCCAGTGCTTTTCTTTGTTGGGAGGTTATTTATTACTGATTCAATCTCCTGGCTTGTTATGGACCTATTCAGACTTTCTATATCCTCCTGGCTCATTCTTGGTAGATTATATTTGTCCAGGAATTTGTCCATCTCATCCAGATTGTCTTGTTTCTTAGCATATAGGTGTTCAAAGTATCCTCTAACGATGTTTTGAATTTCTACTATGTCTGTTATATTACCAGCTTTATTGCAGATTTTATTCATCTAGTTCCTTAATAAGTTTTCCTCCTAATAAATCTCACTAGTGGTGTATCAATTTTATTTATCTTTTCAAAGAACCAGCTTTTACTTTCATTTATTTTCTGTATAGTACGTTTGTTTTTTATTTCATTTATTTCTGCTCGGATCTTTATTATTTCCTTTCTCCTGAAGTTTTTTGGAATTTTTTGCTGTTGCTTTTCCAATTCTCTGAGGCTTGATGTTAGGTGGTCCATTAGCCTTCTTTCCATCTTCCTCTTATGTGCACTAATTGCTATGAACTTCCCTCTTATGACTGCTTTAGCAGTGTCCCAAAGACTATGGAAACTCGTGTCCTCATTGTCATTGGCTTCCATGAATCGTTTGATTTCAGACTTTATTTCTTCAGTAGTAGTGGAGTCATTCAGGAGTAGGTTATTTAGTTTCCATGTATTTGGGTATTTTTGAGGATTTCTCTTGAAATTAAAATTAAGTTTAATTCAGTCATGGTCAGAGAAGATGCTAGATATAGTTTCTATGCCTTTCCTTCACATATTTGGGTGCTTCTGTGTTAGGTGCATAGATATTTATAAGTGTTATATCTTCTTGATCTATAGAACCTTTTACTACGATATAGTGCCCTTCTTTGTCTCTTCGGACAGTTTTTGTTTTAAAGCCTATTTTGTCAGAAATTAGTATCACAACTCCAGCTCTTTTTTGGTTCCCAATTGCATGGAAGACCTTTTTCCAGCCCTTCACTTTCAGCCTATGTATGTCTTTATCCATGAAGTGGGTTTCCTGTAGGCAACAGATAGAGGGTTTCTGTTATTTTATCCATTCAGCCAGTCTGTGTCTCTTGATTGGAGAATTTAATCCATTCACATTCAATGTTATTATCAATGTTACAGGATTTGTACCAATGTTTAAGTTGGCCGTTGTCTTAGTTGCCATTTATTCCCCTTTTTCTGTCTGTTAATTCTTTAGTTTTTCTGGAACAGTACTTTCTTCAGGGTTTCTTGAAGAGCTGGTCTGGTGTTGGCGAATTCTTTCAGGTTTTGTTTGTCTGAGAAGATTTTAATCTTTTTTTTTCCCCCCATATGAAGGATAATGTTGCATGATATAATAGTCTTGGTTGAAATTGTTTCTCTCTTAACACTTTCAATACATCTTCCCATTCTTTCCTTGCTTGCATTGTTTCCGATGAGAGATCTGGTGTTAGCCTGATGGGATGGCCTTTGTAAGTTACTTTTCATTTCTCTCTTGCCAGTTTTAGTATCATGTCTTTACCTGTGGTCTTGGACAGCCTGGCTAAGATGTGCCTTGGGGAAGATCTTCTGGGGTCCATTCTATTTGGGGTCCTTTGTATTTCTTGGGTCTGGATGCTTGAGTGCCTCTCTAGACTTGGGAAATTTTCTTCCAGGGTTTCATGGAACAGATTTTCCATGCCATTATTAGTTTCTTCACCTTCTGGGATGCCAATTATTCTGATGTTTGGGCATCTAATGGAGTCTAGTATTTCTTGTATGTTATCCTCATGGGGTTTTTTTGTTATTTTCTCTATCTTTTTGGTGTTTTTTTCTAGGTCAGAAGTTTTATCTTCTACATTGGAGATTTGATCTTCAGCATGGTTTAATAGGCTCTTAATACTTTCAAGAGAGTTTTTGATTTCCTGTATTACAGATTTTCTCTCTAATAGTTCCACCTGATTCTTTCTCAGAGTGTCCATTTCGTCTTTCATATTGTGGAAGGACTTCCTAATCTCTTGTAGTTCATTGTCTCTTTTTTGTTCCAACTCGCAGAATTTGGTCACCATGAATGTTTGAAATTCTTTGTCATTTTGGTAACGTCTTCCATGTTTACGAGAAATGGAGGGGAGTTACCATTTTCTTTTGTTGGAGACATATTTCCTTGTTTATTCAGACCTGAGGCTCTTCTTCTACTTCTAGCCATTGGGAGATGTATTCGCTTTTGAAAACCTCTTAGGGGAATGTTTCTCCCACTAGGAGTAACTGTGTTTCCTTTTGACTGAGAATTGATGTTTGCTGAAGTCTCTCTTCTGTTGTTTTTACCAGTGTGCTCTCAAGAGGTGAACTCTACTGAGAAGTCTAAAAAGCAGTATCTCCTTTCTCACAGGTGGATCAGTACAAGGGAGGATCCCAGAGAAACTCACCTTACTAAGGGATTTCAGATATCTGATTCTAGACCTGTCTAGTCCCTCTGGCAGGGTGGAAAATGAACAGGAGAGGATGATATGAGACGAAATAAAAGACAACAGAGAGAAATAAAGAAAAAGTCGTGTGCCATGCGTTAGTTAGGTTAGTTAGTTAGTAAGGTGGGGGTCAGAGGTGACCCTGCCTCAATATCCCTTGCTGGACAGAGGCCTGGAGGTGGACCTTGTGCCTGCTGCCTAGGAAAGTAAAGTCTAGGCAGTGGGGTCTTGGGCTAGGGAGTCTGGAAGTAAGGTGGAGATCAGAGGTGACCCTGCCTCAATATCCCTTGCTGGACAGAAACCTGGAGGTGGACCTTGTTCCTGCTGCCGGGAAAAGGACAGTCTCTGTTATATCTTCTTGATCTATTGATTCTTTTACTACAATATAGTGCCCTTCTTTGTCTCTTCAAACAGTTTTTATTTTAAAGCCTATTTTGTCAGAAATTAGTATCGCAACTCCAGCTCTTTTTTGGTTCCCATTTGCATGGAAAACCTTTTCCCAACCCTTCACTTTCAGTCTATGTATGTCTTTATCCATGAAGTGGGTTTCCTGTAGGCAAAAGATAGAGGGTTTCTGTTTTTTTATCCATTCAACCAGTCTGTGTCTCTTGATTGGAGAATTTAATCCATTCACATTCAATGTTATTATCAATGTTACCGGATCTGTCCTGACGTGTAAGTTGGTCATTGTCTTAGTTGCCATTTATTCCCCCTTTTCTGTCTGTTAATTCTTTAGTTTTTCTGGAACAGTACTTTCTTCAGGGTTTCTTGAAGAGCTGGTCTGGTGTTGGCGAATTCTTTCAGGTTTTGTTTGTCTGAGAAGATTTTAATCTTTTTTTTTCCCATATGAAGGATAATGTTGCATGATATAATAGTCTTGGTTGAAATTGTTTCTCTCTTAACACTTTCAATACATCTTCCCATTCTTTTCTTGCGTGCATTATTTCCATTGAGAGTTCTGGTGTTAGCCTGATGGGGTGACCTTTGTAAGTTACTTCTCGTTTCTCTCTTGCCAGTTTTAGTATCATGTCTTTACCTGTGGTCTTGGACAGCCTGGCTAAGATGTGCCTTGGGGAAGATCTCCTGGAGTTGATTCTATTTGGGGTTCTTTGTATTTCTTGGATCTGAATGTTTGAGTGCCTCTCTAGACTTGGGAAATTTTCTTCCAGGATTTCATGGAACAGATTTTCCATGCCGTTATTAGTTTCTTCACCTTCTGGGATGCCAGTTATTCTGATGTTTGGGCATCTTATGGAGTTTAGTATTTCTTGTATATTATCCTCGTGGGTTTGTTGTTGTTGTTATTTTCTCTGTCTTTTTGGTATTTTTATTCTAGGTCAGAGGTTTTATCTTCTACATCAGAGATTCGATCTTCAGCATGGTTTAATAGGCTCTTAATACTTTCAAGAGAGTTTTTATTTTCTGTATTACAAACTTCATCTGTAATAGCGCCATCTGATTCTTTCTCAGGGTGTCCATTTCTTCTTTCATATTGTGGAAGGACTTCCTAATCTCCTGAAGTTCGTTGTCTCTTTTCTGTTTCAACTCATAGAATTTGGTAATCATGAATGTTCAAAATTCTTTCTCTGACATTTTGATAATGTCCTCCATTTTCACGAAAGATGGAGGGGAGTTACCATTTTTCTGTTTTGGAGACATATTTCCCTGTTTATTCAGACCTGAGGTTCTTCTACTTCTAGCCATTGGAAGATGTATTCCCTTTTGAATACCTCTTAGGAGAACGTTTCTCTGACTTAGGAGTATGTTTCCCTTTTGCTGAGAATTGACGTGTGCCGAAGTCTTTCTTTTGTTGTTTTTAGTGATGTGATCTCAAGAAAGATACTCTATTCAGGTGTGTGAAGAGCAGTGTCTCCTTTTTCACAGCTGGTTCAGTACAAGGGAGGATCCCAGAGAACCTTATACTACTAGAAAATTTCAGATCTCTGATTCTAGAGCTGCCTAGTCCCTCTTGCAAGGAGGAAGATGAGGAAGAGAAGATAATATAAGAAAAAGAAAAGAGTACAGAGGGGAATAAGAAAAAGCCGTGCACCACGACTTCAGCATGGTCTAATTGACTTGTAATACTTTGAAGAGCATTTTGTATTTCCTCTGTTATTAAAGTGCCCCTGCCTCAGTGTCCCTTACTGCCCAGAGGCCTAGAGACGGAACTGGAGGCTGCTGTGGGGAAAGGGCCGTCTGTGGGGAAAGGAAGAGAAGGGCCTTAACAAAAGAATGGAGAAGAGCAAAGAAAAGAAAAAAGAAAAAAACTGCCTACCTGCCTAGGGGTCTGGGTGGTCTTGGGCTGGGGAGCCTGGAAGTGAGGTGGTGGGGACAGTGGTGCCCCTGCCTCAATGTCCCTTACTGCCCAGAGGCCTGGAGATGGAACTGCAGGCCACTGCAGAGAAAAAGCGGGGCTAGCTTTTTGATTACAGGAAACCATTGAACAGTACAGAGGTTTTTCCTTACATAGCTCAAAATACTAGTATCACTTTGGACTCTCCTAAAACTTAGTGACTCATAGTCTGCTGTTGACTGGCAGCCTTACCGATGATATGACCAATCAATTAGCACATATTTTGTATGCTATGTATATTATATACTATATAATTAAGTAAAGTAGAGAAAAGGAAATGTCATTAAGAGAATCATAGGCAGAGAAAATACATTTCAACTATCCTATAATCGTCCAGTACACTCACTGAAAAACAAATCTGTAGATTAGTAGACCTGCACATTTCAAACCTGTGTTGTTCTAGGGTCAACTCTTTAACTCACCCTGAAATTGCGAAGTAATTTGTTTAGAAGAAGGCAGAGAAGGTGGCTGTATTCTGAAAAAGCATTTGAAATTTTTTTCATGTGAAATAATTTTTTAATCAATTTAATTAAAAACAGCCAAGGAAACTTGAAACATTTCCATTTATTCAAGTTAAATACAATCAATCAAGGGAACCAGCAGTTAGCGTAATGGCTATGTCGCTGGACTCCCACGTAGTCGACCGCGGTTCGCGTCCCGGACCCGGTGGCTTAAAACTTACGCCGGGCGCGTGTGCGTGCGTGCCCAAGATCCCGAGAGGAGAATGGAGGAGAAGGGATTGCGGCGTGACCATCCCCCCTGGGGGGTGATTTCTCGCTTTCTGTCTCTATGTCTCTCTCTGTCTGTCTGGCGAGCGCACGCGCCCTATAGCGAAAAAACCTCTCCAAAAAAAAAAGGAAACTTCAAACTTTAAAAGTCTAGCTTCCTGTGAAATGTCAGCGGAAATGTCAGCACTGATTTAACAACGCATCCACTGCTGGTTTTTTTTTCCTGGAATCAGTTCCATTTACCAACTGTTACTTGGGGACCAGCAGGTGGCGTGGTGGTTAAGGTACTGGATTCCCACATAGCTGACTGAGGAACGAGTCCTGGTGGCTTGAAAATCATGCTGGGTGCTTGCGTGTACCTGCCCAAAATCTCAGGAGAATGGAGAAAGGATTGGCCATGCCCTCTGGGGGGGGGTGTTGATTTCTCACTTTCTTTCTCTTTGTCTCTCTCTGGAGAGTGGCCATGCCCTATGGCAAAACAGAATGTTACTTTGTGCCAAGTCATGCGCTAGGTACTGAGAACAGATGTTTACATGGTGTTTACCTAGGAGGTTTACATACCAGATAATAAACAAGTAATAAAATAGATTATAAGAAGGGCTTGAAGGATGCCGGCTGAGTTCTAGTTCTAGTAGTATTTTCAGAGAATTACACGCTGATTTAACATCATGTCTGCTCCTGTGTGCACACAGGGTAGGCCTGTGAAAAGCAGTGTCATTCCTTCTAGATGGCTATGCCATGGTGGGAGGTTCCCCATCCCGGTGTGAAGGGCTACTTATTTGGATTCAAGCCCTCTCTCTTTAGACTGAAATGCCCACCCCGAAAGCCCGCCTACAGAAAGTTTGGAGTCATTGTTGATTCTACGGTGGCCCCTTCCTACTAGAGTGAGGAATGCATTATCAAACATGGAACAGAGGATCCTGGGCGTTTAGAGGAAATGGCAGCATTTTGGAAGGAGTACCTGGAAGGTGTGAGCTTCTGCCTCCCCCTCCCCCCGCATGTGGCACCTATTTTTCAGGGCAGTTGCTTTTCTTGGGAGCAGTACGGCCAAGAGGAAGAAGACTATCTTTCAGATTTCGCCTTGGAGTAGGAAGAGTTCAGGCTGCCAGAACCAGACCAGCACTTCAGAAGGTCTGAGAAGCCAGGCCCTGCGATTTCCTTAGGAAGATCTGGTGCTCCCCATTCCAACAGGGTCTGTGGCCCAAGTCTTGTCTCACTGTGGAAGGACATCAGGGGACATCTGTCACATCTGAAGGGAGAACGGAGAGGGAAAGCCTGGGAAATGGCTCGCCAGGTGGTGCAAAGCCTGTCAGGGCCCCAGCTTAGTAAAGGTTACATAAAAACCAGCCAGTCCTCACATAAGGACCTACCTCTTTTACAGCCATGTCATCCCCCCTCTTGAGCCTCCTCAAGTTTATTCTAAGAGGATCAATCAACAGCAGAACGGTGAATGTGGTTTCCTGGGGTTGCAGCAAGCATCTGGTACTTTATAGCCTCTAGGCGGGAGGTCATGAAGCGTGTGATGGGATTAAGGACACAGGATCCAAAAGCCAGGGACAAAAGGACAACTACAAAGGGCCCCAGGAGGAGTAGCAGCCATGGCCCCATTTCAAGAGCCCTTCCCCACCTGCCCAGAAATCAGCTGTTGCCTGTCGCTGTTCAGAGACTAAATCTCTAAGCTGTTGAGTCCTATCTCGAACGACTCCCAACTGTTAGTGTAGAAACAACACTCTTCCCCCAGAAATAAACAGAGCCCACCTTTTTCTACAGTTAAGAGATTGAAACCCCATCTGTTCAGTAAGACAGCTTCTGCTAGGGAATCAAGCTGGTCTTGGAGAGTTTCTATACGTTCAGCTACTTTCTGGAACCCCTCTGCCATCCCTTTACTGAGGTGTAGAAGGAGGTCGCCATGCCTCCAACTCCAGTGCCTGTGCCTGCAGAAATTCCAAGGCCGACAAGGAGGGAGATGAACGGGACAAATTGCTTCACCCGGGTTTGGGCCTCTAGAGGAACTTCCAGAGTCTCATTTTCAGAAACTATGTCAATCTGGGGAGTCAGGATGGCCCAAGTACATGCTCCTGTCCAGTTAGCCGGCAGGCACTGATAGGCAAAGACACCACAGACCAAATATATCCCCATCTCAGTGGAACAAATAGGCCCTGGTTGTCACGGGGTCTTTATCTAAGTCTGTGAGTATGACTACAGGCAAAACTGCCAGTCTCTGTTTCTCCGTGTTGGGAGATACAGTGGTGTGGTGTGGAAGAGAGGGTCACCTGAGCGAGGGGGCCCTCATGTATAGCATTTACAATTGGGGGGTTCCGGGAGGCACTGCTAGGAGATTTAATTATCAGGGTAGCATATACCAAGGGAAAGGCAGACTGTTGGGAGCAGCCTATAAGAGCAGTCTGTGCATGCTGCTTATTAGGGGGTTTATCTGGGGCTCTAGGTTGCTTTCCTACTGTAGTAGGGTTTGGGAGGATAAGGTCTCTGAGCAAGATTCCAGAGTGCCTTTTGTCTTTCCTTGAAAGGGCATTTACCCCCTCCATCTGGAAGGCCGTCCTCCCTTAGGGACGTATAACATACCCCGCTCCCGGCAGAGGGGCACTGGCAACAGGCATGGCTTCCTCGACTCCCACCCATAGAGTAGGGCTCAGTGCCATGGGTGCAAGATCAAATGGTATGACATGGAGGCAAGCTTTTTCACCTGTTCCTAAGTGTTTGCAAGCTGGATCCCTGTGGTTGAAAGAGTATGTAGCCCATAGGTCATTCTGAATCTGGGCTCCCTCCTCCCATGGGACTTCCAGAAAAGGGGATGATGTCCACACCATGGTTATACCAGTTGATACACTGGGGGCTCTCTCCTAGTGTGGGTGAGACTAGGATAACAGTCAGGACCCATGGTCCCTAGTTAGTTAATCCAAAGATCTTAGGCCTATTATGAGTCCCACCACCAGGAGGTATAACCCTGTTAGCAGAAGCCTTTTCCAGAACTTCCATTCTTGTGGGGCTACTGCACCCAGTGCAATAGAAAAGAACCATAGCTAGCATCACGAGAAGAGCTAGGGGCAGCAAATTATAGAGGTAGAGATGATACCTGTCCTCGTCCTTATCTTCCACCATGCATAAAGCAGTCCACCCACGGAGTGACTGCAGCAGGGCTGTAGATTCCTCGTCAGGTCTCGGCCCTCTGGAAAGTCACCTTGGTTGGCTGCTCGGGGTGGCTCTTCACCATCCAAGTCCTGGGGTCCTCTGGCACTGCGGCTTGCTTCACTTGTGTATGATGAATCCACGGGGCTAGCCCTGCAAGCTTAACCGCAATAGGAGTGACAAGAGCAATAACACATGGCCTCACCCAAGTGGGTTGTAATGATTTTCTCTTCCAGTTTTTAATCCACACAAGATCCCCAGGCTCATTTTTATGTACCCCGTTACCAAGGGGAATGGGGTCTCTCTCCAAGGTGGTTTGGGCTCTTTTCTTTAATGTTTTTTCCAAGGCCACCAAATACTGGGTCAAAGCCGCCTTCCCCAGCGGATATCAGTCATTCAAGTCAGGGCAACTAAGGGGGGTGGCCGGCCAAACAGAATCTCGTAAGGGGAATAACCATGTTTTTGAGGTGTACCTAGAACCCAGAGCAGGGCCAGTGGGAGAACATCTACCCAGGGGTGTCCTGTGTTTTGACAGAGCCTAGCCAGGGTGGACTCCAGAGTGCGGTTCATTCATTCAACTCTCCCAGAGCTCTGGGATTGGTAAGCAGTGTGAAGTTTCCATTTTATGTCCAAGGCTTTTGCTATTCTTTGTATGACTTCCGCCATGAAGGCAGGGCCATTGTCTGACCCGATCATAAGGCGGAGTCCAAACCGAGGTATAACATCCTTCAGAAGGACTCGTGTGACTTCCCTGGCTTTTTCAGCTCATGTAGGGAAGGCTTCCACTCATCCTGAGTAAGTGCAGACAAGGACTAATAAGTACTTATTATCTGCCTCCAGTAACTGCAGAGGAGTCGTCCTGGTAGTTTGTATTCCAGGCAGTTGAACTGGCCCCTGGGCAGGGTTATTTCTGGCCCAGGTCTCGCACCTCATGCTCATAGTTGCACACAGTGATGGTAGGTGACTTAAAAAGTAGTATCGACCTATCATGCTCTCTAGGTTAGTTTTTCCCCAGTGAGTCAGCTCGTGGTGCTGCTTCACCAATGAATATCCCAGGGACTGGGGTATGTATATTCTTTTATCTGGCAGTCTCCACCTCTGTCTTTTTCCAGGGTTGCTCCCTCCAATTTTGCCCACTGATGTTCATCGGAAGTGTACGGGGAGGTTTGGGGGAGGCTGGTGAGTGGCAACATTTTAGCCACAGCAGTCCGGGCCTGATTGGCAACAGCCTTGGCTATCTGGTCTGCCAGCTGATTTCTCAAGACAATGAGGTCTTCCCCCCTCTAGTGTCCCCTACAGTGGACGATAGCCCCTTCTTTAGGCTCCCACACAGCCTCTAATAACTGGCAAATTTCCTCCTTGTTTTTGACTGTTTTGCCCTCTGCCAAGAGGAGTCCTCTCTCTTGGTATAAAGCACCATGAACATGCATGTTAGCAAACGCATAGCTTGAGTGTGTGTAGGTGTTTACCCTCTGACCCTTAAAGCTTAGATTAATGCTTAGAGTTCAGCCCGCTGAGCAGACCATCCTTGGGGAAGTGCCCCAGCCTCAGTCACTGTGTCCTGGGAGGTAACTGCATAGCTAGCATTCTTTATGTAGCTGCTTCCATCAGTGAAGAGAGTAAGATTGGGGGCCTTCAGTGGTGTGTCCACAAGGTCAAGACACCCAGAAAAAACCTCACCACGGGCTTCTTCATAATTGTGGTCAGGAGGTCCCAGTGTGGCCGGGAGGAATCTAGCAGGGTTGAGGGTCTGCGCAGTCTGGAGTCTAATTCGGGAGTTTCAAATCAATAGGCCCTGCTAGTGGGCCATCCGAGAGCTGGCTTGCCACTTCTATCTCCTTGTGTTCATCAGTGTGGTCACTGAATAGGGGACCGAGCCTTGATAACTTGACCTAAGGTTAATTTGTCTGCCTGTTTAATCATTTCAACAGTGGCAGCGAGAGCTCATAGGCAAGGGGGCCATCCGGATGCCACTGGATCTAGTCTTTTAGACAGGTAGGCAAGAGGCCCCTCCCAAGGCCCAATGGACTGAGTCAGGACTCCCAATGCTGTCTGGCTTTTTTCACATACAAATAGGTTGAATTCCCTAGTGGCATCCGGGAGTCCTGAAGTCGGGGCTTTCCTGAGGCTTGACCTCAGATCCTGGAAAGCCTGCTCTTGGTGGGGTCCCCATACAAAGAGAGCTTCCTCTGAGCCTTTTAATAACTCATACAGTGGCTTAGCCTTTTCAGCAAACCTTGGGATCCAGATTCTGCAGAATCCTGCAACTCCTAGGAACTCACGTCGCTGCTTTTGGGTTGTGGGCTGGGGCGTCCACATACTACTTGTTTTCGTTCATGTCCAAGGACCCGATGTCCTTCAGTCAGAATGAATCCCCAAAATCACACCTTGGTGTGGCAGCTCTGGGCCTTTTTCCCTGAGACTTTGTGCCCAGCCTGGGACAGAAGCTGGAGCAGTGTTCAAGTTCCCTTCCAGCAATTTTCTCATGTCGCTCCAGCGAGCAGAAGGTCATCGACATATTGGAGGAGAGTACACCCAGTTTCCTGACTGCGGAAATCCTCTAAATCAGCAGTAAGTGCTTCTCCAAACAAAGTTGGGGACTATTTGAAGCCCCGGGGGACCCTGGACCACATGTACTCTGTTTTCTTTTGGGTGTCTGGATGTTCCCGTTCAAAGGCAAGTAATGGTTGGCTGACAGCTGCCAGCCACAGGCAAAAGAAAGTGTCCCTGAGATCCAGCCAAGTGAGCCATTCTGCGTCTACTGGGAGGGCACTCAGCAAAGTATATGGGATGGGCTCGGTGCGATGTAACATCACCGTGGCGGCATTCACAGCTCGTAAGTCCTGAACTGGCCGATAATCGCCAGAGGCACCCTTTTTCACGGGGAGGAAGGGAGTGTTCCAGGGAGACTGGCACTCGACCAGGATCCCAGCTTCTCTGATTCGGTCAATGAGTTTCTTTATAGCCAGTCTAGGGTCCTGGCGGAGGGGCACAGGCTGTGCCTGAGGTGTGTGTTCGACCACTATAGGTGGGTGGTTGATTGCTATTCCTGGTGGGTTCCCCTCCACCCAGACTGCAGGGAAGTATCTAACAAGTGAAGACAGTGCTTCGTCATCTCCACGGGGTGTCTCGGCAGCGAACATTCGCCATTCTTCAGCCTGGGGTGTTGCCACAGCCAGGATTTTGATGGGGCTGATAGTTAAAGCAATTGAGCCAAAGATGAGTCAAAGCTGATTTGTGCTTTGAACTTAGTTTGCAGGTCTCCCCAGCCGTGGAACTGGACAGTCTGGCAGGTACAAGAACTTGTGAGTAACCAAGCGTCCTCCTAACTGACAGCTTCTAGCCTGTAAGAAGGGCCGAATTTGGGTGTTTCCAGTAGCTTTCCAGACTGATGGGGGAGCCAGGGGCTGAGTTACTAAGGAATGTTCAGTGCCCGTGTCTACCGTAAATGTCATTGGTTGGCCCCCTACTCTGGCATTGACCAAGGGCTCCTGGGGGCCCAGGATCAAGGAGCTCGGTTGGTCCTATTCCAATCCCATCATGTCCAGGAGGTCATCTGGGGGCGTACTTATTCCTCCACACCGCAGTGCCCATCCCTGGTTGGTGGGGAGGCACCCTGGGATCGGTGGCTCAAAGGGCCAGTCTGATTTTCGTTTCCCAACCAACACACCAAATGTTGCGGAAAACCAGACAGCTGGGGAACAAAAAGGCAGCACTCTGGACAGACAGGGGCAACTCTTTAACTCACCAGCGGGCATGGAGGAGTTAACACTCAGAATCTCTGGCCACGCTTGGGGGTTGAGCAGTCTTTTACTGGGAAGTTTGGGGACAGGTGGTTTCCAGCAGGCTAAGGGGTTGCCTATCAGGGAGTCACAGCCCATGAGGAAGATGCAGCCCAGAGTTTGTTCTCAGGAAGAAAAGGTCAGAAAAGTGGGGTGCTGGGACCAGCATTTAGCATAATGGCTATGACGCTGGACTCCCACATAGTCGACCGTGGTTCGAGTCCCGGAGCCAGTGGCTTAAACTCACGCCAGGTGCGTGTGTGTGCGTGCCCAAGATCCCAAGAGGAGAATGGAGGAGAAGGGATTGCGGCGTGACCATCCCCCCTGGGGGGTGATTTCTCGCTTTCTGTCTCTCTTTCTCTCTTTCTGTCTGGCGAGCGCATGCGCCCTATAGCAAAAACCTCTCCAAAAAAAAAAAAAAAAAAAGGAAAGAAAAAAAAAAGCAGGGTGTTGGACTTCTCAAGGTCTCAGATTGTTTTATCACTTCAGAGGGGGAGAGGCAGAGGCAGTGAGTTCACAGAGACACAGAAGCCTGGGATGGCCATGGTCAGCCTTGGGCTATTGTGAGTTCTGGGCCCAGCCACATCAATCTTTTGTATGCTTTTTGTATGGATAGAATTATATCGTTCTAATGTAGGGTCTGATGATATCTGCTGTAAAACACATACTCTGTGGTGCCACAACACACCACGGGACATCTGCCTTTAACCACCTTGCTTATCACCCAATAGCACGTAATGACCTGGGAACAGAACTCTGCTGCAGCTAAGTAACGAGTGCTGTGAAGGCCTCATAAACAAAGGGCGGGGCAGGGCAGCGCTGGGTAGGCCCTTGGTTGCTAGGGGCTTTTGCTTATGTGGCAGAGCCTGCCATAATGGCTCAGCACCCTACTGGCTTGGGCCGCTGTGCCCAAAGCCTTCCCTTGTCATGTCCCGGCTATGCCTCTGGACATGGTACTTCCTCACGTTGCAACCATTGTGGTTGCTGATCCAACAGGTCAATCTTCAGACTGGGCCAAAGTCCCAGACAGGTGACGTCTATCTCCCAGGGGCCGACTGAGTCCTGGTCTTTTCACCCCTCCCATCATCCACCCAAATCACCCCATATTCTTAAACCCCCAGCAGACCCTGGGGATTTGACTACTGGAAGCCTTCTGGTCCTGCTCAGATGTCGGCCCACCAGGTCTTCCTCATAAGTTGGGTGAAACTTTGGCTCCATTCATGGACATGGATTCAGCTCAAGAGCTGCCCCCAGGGCCAGATTGGCTTGCTATGCCACATCAGGAAGTTCGTGACAAGTTCACCCGGCAAGAAAGACTCCCAAAGGTGTTGCCGCTAATAGACTGGGGTCAGAACCAACATCAGGATGCAGATCACCAGTGGTTTGAAATACCTGTTCCGTCTCTGGATAGTCGGAGCACAAAAACAGCAAAGTTTGTTTCATCCTCGAATCTGAAAAAGATTCTGGCTCAGCACCGTCGCTTTGCCAAGGTTGTGGTTGGATCTCCAGACCAATTTGTATCCGTACCTCAGCATCGAAGACCTACCTTGCATGATGATTATCTAGAGCCAAGCACCGACACAACTTTTTCTGGCAGCAATTACAGGTGGACTCGGATGAGTTTCCAGAGTCGTCCGAGCAAGTTGAAACTTCACAATTCCAGCTAGAAACCAAGACTCAAAATCCTGAGAAGGACCAGATCTCTTCACCCCAGAAAGATGCTCCAGCTTCACCTCCACAGCCCCTTCAAGAGGTTGAACCTTCAACCCAGCAGGAAGCCCCAACTCAGCAACCACTTGCTACTGAAGATGATGTAGCTCAGCCCTCGTTCCATGTATGGGTCTGAATGAAGCTCAGCACTTGCACTTCCTAGTGTCACAGGTAAACCTGTGGCTCTGGAGCTTGGGATATCTAGAGAGGCAGGGAACGGGGTTGAACCTACTCCAAGCCAGGAGCAGGCCCCAGCTCAGCCTCCAGAGGGCCTTGAGGGGGTGGAAGCTGTAATCCAACAGAAGGCCCCAGCTCTGCTTCCAGACCTTCCTCTGGAGGCTGAACCTCTCTCTGAGCAGGAGCAGCAGGCTGAGTCTCCTGAGGAGGCTGAAACTTCAGTCCTGCAGCAGGCCTCATCTCGGTCTCCACAGAATAATAAACCCGTCGTTAGACCTCCAGGTCACAGTCAAGCTCAGCATTCAGTCCTGCCAATGTCCTTAAACCTGCGGGTCCGGAGCTTACCACAATACAGTGCTGGTGTGGTGGGAACTTCTTCAATCCACCACGAGGCTGTATCTCAGCCCTTAGTGCCAATTAATGATGAAGAACTTTCTGGAACCCAGCATGAAGCCCCAACTCTGGCTCCAAAGCCAGAGGTACTTCAACTTTTACCAGTTAAACAGGAGGCTGTAACTCAATCTCCAGAACCTGCTAGGGATGAAAACCCTTATCCAACCCAGCAAGAGGCCACAGCTGAGCAATCACAGGCTCCTGAGGAGGATGAAGCTTCTCTAATCGAAACTTCTGTAGCGGAGCAGGAAGCCCCAGTCCAACTTTCACAGACCTTACTGAGGTCAAGCCCTTTGTAAGTCATCAGGAGGCCCCAGTTCAGCTTCCACCGTCTCCTATGGAATATACTGAGTATCCTTTCCTTAGAGATAACATTTTCACCTCTACCTCCACGTAAAATTCAGCATACCGTTTTGCTTAACACCGTAGTTAAACATGTGGCACTGGGGCTGGTAACTCCAGAACCCACTACGGAGGGTGAATATTCTCCAGTCCAGCAGAAGACCTTATTCAGCCTCTAGTTGCCACTGGGCAGGTTGAATTTCCTCCAACCCAGTCTAATCCTCTTCCCCAGCCTCCAGAACCCTGTATAAAGTTTGAATCTTTTCCAGCCCATCAAGAGGCCATAGCTCAGACTCCAGATACCTTTAAAAAGGTAGAAACTTCTCCAGACCAGGTGGCAGAGCCTTTTTCAGCCTATCAAGAGGCCCCTCCTCAGCTTCTAAAGCCTCCTAATGAGGTAAAACCCTCTTCAGCCAAGCAGGCGGCCCTTGCTCAGTCTCCAGAGTCCCCTATGATGGTAAAACCTTCTTCGGCTCAGCAGATGGCCCCATCTCTACTTCCAGAGCTCCCTGAGGAGGTGGAACCACTTCCAACCTGCAGGAGGTCACAGTTCCTCCTCCAGAGCCACTTAATAGGGTGAAATCTGCTCCAATCAAGCAAACGGCCCCGACTCAACTTTCAGAGCCACGTTAGGTGGTTGCAGCTGAGAGTCCAGCATTTGTGAGGTGACAGTTCCAACATCAGGTCAGGATGAGACTCAGTCTCCAACACTGGATTTCAGCCTTTGGATCTGATGCTTACCATAACTCATGAACCCACTGTAAGGGTTGAACAGTCTACAACCTTGAAGAGTACAACTCGACCTCCAAACCAGGTGAAGACTCAGTATCCAAACCTGAATGAAGTCACAGTTCAACCTGTGGATGTGGAAATCACAATAACTTCACAGCCTACTACAGAGGATGAACTTGCTCCAACCCTGCAGGAGACCCCAACTGGAACTCCTACAGAAGTTTTTGTACCTCGACCCCCGGTATATCAGGAGCTGACAGTTCCAATAACACCAAGTTGGGGTCAATCTCAGTATCCTACATGACCTGGAGTCACACCTCAACATTTGGACCTGGGACTTACAGTTACTCCAGAACTCAACATGGAGGCTGAACATTCTACAGGTTTGGAGGAAACTACGGCTCCTCCAAAGTACCCTGAGGCGGCACGTCCACATTCAGGTGGGGTTCAGGTTCAGAATCCAAACTTGACTGAAGTCACCATAACTCTACAACCTACTACAGAGGATGAACTTGCTCCAACCATGCAGGAGAACCCAACTGAAACTCCTACAGAAGTTTTTGTACCTCAACCCCCGGTATATCAGGAGCTGACCATTCCAATAACACCAAGTTGGGGTCAGTCTCAGTATCTAACATCACCTGGAGTCACACCTGAACATTTGGACCTGGGACTTACAGTTACTCCAGAACTCAACATGGAGGCTGAACATTCTACAGGTTTGAAGGTAACTACGGCTCCTCCAAAGTACCCTGAGGTGGCACATCCACATTCAGGTGGGGTTCAGGTTCAGAATCCAAACCTGACTGAAGTCACCAGAACTCCACAACCTACTACAGAGGATGAACTTTCTCCAGCCATGCAGGAGACCCCACCTCAACTTCCAGAGCCTCCTACGGAAGTTACTGTAACTCAACCCCCAGTAAATCAGGAGGTAACAGTTCCAACAACACCAAGTCAGGACCAATCCCAGTATCTAATCTCACCCAGTGTCACAACTACACATTTGGACCTGGGACTTACCATAAGTCCAGAATCCAGTACCTTCTCCAGTCAGGCAAGACACCCTAACACAGCCTTCAGAGCCATCTAAGGAGTCTGAATCTCAGCCTCCAGCATATTATGAAACAATAGTCCCAACCTCAGCTCAAGATCAATTGCAGCATTCAGCACCTTCCATCATCACAGTTCAACCTTTTGACCTAGCGCTTACTATAACTCCAGAATCTACTCTGGAAGTTGAACATCCTCCAGCCATGAAGAAGATTGTAGCTGCATGTCTAGGTTAGGTTCATACCCAGCCTCCAAACCTGCCTCAAGTCACAGTTCAACCTTTGGACCTGGAACATACCATAATTTCAGAATCTATTGCACAGGTTAAACCTTCTCCAACTGTGCAGGACACCCGAACTCAGCCTCTAGAGTCATCTAAGGAGGTTGTATCTCAATCTCCAGTATATTATGAAATACTCCCAACATCAGCTCAAGATCAAGCTCAGCATCCAGTGTCGTCCAGTGCCACACTTCAACCTTTGGGCCTAGTGGTTACCATATCTGCAGAGATTAAACATCCTACAACCCTGTCCAAGACTGTAGCTCCATATCTACACCAGGTTCAGACTCAGCATCCAACCCTACGTCAAGAGACACCTCAACCTTTGAATCTGGAAATTAGCATATATCAGCCACCCCAGTCTTCTGAGTCAGTCAGTCTGTCTTCAGAAACTCTGACGATGACTTCTCAAATGGATTTAAATGTGCAACCAGAAGTGATCACCACCGTGAACGCCGACCTGTGTGATCTCTGTAGCTGCATAAATGAGACATTTTCATGTGTGGGTCTCACCTCGAAGCAGAAGCTCCAGCATGTGCCTGTGCCAGACCCCAGCATTCACAATGACACCTTCGCCATCTTGTAAGAATCGCCCTTCCTCATTTGTTCTCATCCCGCCTGACCGGGCAGCAATTTCCTCTCCGCCTTCCTGGCCCGTCCTCATCTCCCCAACCTATGTTGACTGACTTTCTGTTTTTACCGTTTGCTCTTCATGCTCCTTACCGCTGTGCCTTCTCCCGTCTTTTTCCTGTGATTGCCCTTAGTCTTTCTCCATTTTTATTCAGCTCATGACATTGTTGCTCAACAACCTCTGTCCTCCCATGTTAGCTTTACAGCTGCATCTCCCTCTCCCCATCTCAGTGATAATACCACAAAGGGGGCTAAGAGTGGGTTCTGGACTCAAATTGCCTCCAGGAGTTGGAACCCATGCACGTCATTTATTAGTTTTGTGACTCTGGGCAAGTTATTTAACTCGTTGACTCAATTTCCTTATTGATAAAATGGGGAGTATGATAGTTACCATTCCATAGGATTGTTGTGAACTTCAGATGAGTGAGCATATGTAATTCGTAATCACTGTCTGCTTACGTACGAAAGTTAGCTGTCAATATTGTTATTATTCAGCCCCTCAGTTATATCCAGAACCCATCTTTGCCCCTGGTTTTCTATATATAGCACCCACTTTGACTCCAGAGATAAGTGCTGAGAGCCACGGATGGATGACATGTCTCTAGAATGTGAAGATGATAGGGGTGAAAAGGAGAGTAGGCATGAAACGGGGAGAGGGGTGACACCTAATTAAGTAAAAAGGGATGTAGACCAGGGGCACTGTAACTCCTCAGAATCTGTAAGGACTGCAATGTGGTGGTGAGGGAAAGCTAGATAAGATAAAACTTCACTGGGGCTTTCAAGAGTGCCCTTGAGGGACCAGCAGTTAGCGTAATGGCTATGTCGCTGGACTCCCACGTAGTCGACCGCGGTTTGAGTCCCGGACCCGGTGGCTTAAACACGCCGAGCACGTGTGCGTACGTGCCCAAGATCCCGAGAGGAGAATGGAGGAGAAGGGATTGTGGCGTGACCATCCCCCCTGGGGGGTGATTTCTCGCTTTCTGTCTCTCTGTCTCTCTCTGTCTGGTGAGCGCACGCACCCTAAAGCAAAAATCTCTCTCTCAAAAAAAAAAAAAAAAAAA
>NW_006159862.1:2177272-2185690 GCF_000334495.1 Tupaia belangeri chinensis | reverse complement strand
AAAAAAAAAAAGAGTGTCTATCATTTGTTAAACAAAACAATTGGGGAGAACAGCCTAGGCAAAGGTGTGGCCACAGGAATAATCAAGATTAGGTAGATCAGTATGGCTCCAAATAATTGGGTTGGGGAGCAGTATTAGATATGATTACGAACACCTTGAATATCAGCCACAGAGTTCTGAAAGTTACACAATGAGCTGGGGAGAGCCATTGAAAGTTTTCTAGCCCTGCCACCTGTAAGATAACCCATTACTATCTGTGTGTGTGTGTCCTTCCGATCTCTGTCCTTTGCATTTTTCTCTAATGAGATAATACTTTAATTTTACTCAGTAATTTATACTTTACTTCCTTTGCAATATGTCTAAGAGATCTTTACATATCAACACATCTAGTTTCTAATTGACCTTAGAAACCTTACTGCTTTTTTTTTTTTTAATGAGGTTTTTGCCTTAGGGTGCATGCACTCACCAGAGAGAGAGAGAGAGAATGAGAGGAAAAGTGAGAAATAACCCCCCAGGGGGATGGCCACATTGCTGTTCCTTGTCCTCCATTCTCCCAGGATCTTGAGCACACTTACACATGTGTCCAACAAGGTCTTTTCCTCCTCCTCCTCCTCCTTCTTTTCTTCTTCTTCTTTTCTTCTTTTTCTTCTTCTTCTTTTTCTTCTTCTTCTTCTTCTTCTTCTTCTTCTTCTTCTTCTTCTTCTTCTTCTTCTTCTTCTTCTTCTTCTTCTTCTTCTTCTTCTTCTTCTTCTTCTTCTTCTTCTTCTTCTTCTTCTTCTTCTTCTTCTTCTTCTTCTTCTTCTTCTTCTTCTTCTTCTTCTTCTTCTTCTTCTTCTTCTTCTTCTTCTTCTTCTTCTTCTTCTTCTTCTTCTTCTTCTTTTCTTCTTCTTCTTTTCTTTTCCAAGAGAGATTTTTGCTATAGGGCGCATGAGCTTGCCAGAGAGACAGAGAGAGACAGAGAAACAGAAAGTGAGAAATCACCCCCCGAGGGGATGGCCAGGCCACAATCCCTTCTTCTCCATTATCCACTTGGGATCTTGGGCATGTGTGCACACATGCCTGGCATGTGCTTTAAGCTGCCGGGTCCGGGACTTAAACTGCCGTCAACTATGTGGGAGTCCAGTGAGATAACTATTATGCCATTTGCTGGTCCCAACATCCAGCATGGTTTTCAAGCCACCAGGTCCAGGACTCGAACCATAATTGGCCTTGCGGGAGTCCAGCAACGTAACCACTATGCCATCTGCTGGCCCCAACCTTATATATACTTCTAATATTTGGCTTCAACAGAGGGCACTTAGCCAAAGCTTTGGCGTTAGCTGGCACAGGGGTTTTCTTTGCTGATAATGATAAAATTTTGCCCATTTTTCTGTTGAATTACTGATCATTTTCTTATTGGTTTGTAGAGTGGGCAATTTAGACACATAATGATTTGGGAGAAAAATACTTTCATTCTAAGTAACTAGCATTATCTATCCAAGAGTTTGGACAGAGAAGTTTAGTTTCTGGGGATATAGCTAGCTCATCATTCGTTGACAGTGACCTTTACTCTTTCTTTTTTTATTTAGTTTTTGTTGTTGTTGTTATTTTTTAATGTGACCAGAGAGAGACAGAAAGGGAAAGTGAGAAAGCAAGCCACCAGGTCTGGGACTTAAACCATGGTTGGTCATCTGGGAGGCCAGCACTTTAACCACTATGCCCCCTGCCAGTCCCCCACATTATTACTTTATGAGTGATCTAAACTGGAAGCTGAGAGCTCTGGAAATTAGAAAGCTGGTATTATTTTCTGTATTTGACTGTCTCCCATAAGATTATCATCATTCTTTATTCTGTTGATTCTTTTCCTACCTATTCAAGAATATTGTGTTTCTTCACAGAAATTCACAAGGAAACTCTATTTCCTACATCGATAAAAATGTATGAAAATCATACCATTGGACTGAAAAACTGTGAGTGTATTCTCAGAAAAAAAATACTGCATTGAAAGAGCCATCTTTGTGCAGAATTTTGAGGGGTGTGTGTGTGTGTGTTTAGAGAAAAGACCTTTTTTTACGTTTTATTTTATTATTGTTATTTTTAAATTTGATCAAAGAGAGAAAGCCTCCAGGTCCAGGACTTAAACCATGGTTGGCCATGTGGGAGTCCAGTGCCTTAACCACCATGCCATCTGCCAACCCCTTGAAGTCAACATTTGTATGAAATAGTATTTCCCTGTTCGTATCATTTCCCTCCATATTCTATATCAACTTTTTTTTTTTTTTTGGAGAGGTTTTCACTATAGGGCACGTGCGCTCGCCAGACAGACAGAGACATAGAGACAGAAAGCGAGAAATCACCCCCCAGGGGGGATGGTCACACTGCAATCCCTTCTCCTCCATTCTCCTCTCGGGATCTTGGGCACGCGCGCACACACGCCCGGCGTTAGCTTTAAGTCACCGGGTCCGGGACGTGAACCGCGATCGACTACGTGGGAGTCCAGCGACATAGCCATTACGCTAACTGCTGGTTCCCTATATCAACCTTTATTGATTGCAATTCTGTGATTATTTTTTAAATTAAATTTGGTGGACCCTTTTAAAAGTAAGACGCTATTTAAATTTACTTTCTACTATACAGCAATATATGATTATGTTCTTCATGTGTAAAAATGAAATAGGGCCAGCCAGTGGTAATAGTGGTCAAGTGGTCAAGGCAGCTGGAGCTCACATGGCCACCTGTGCAGGAAGGGTCCCAGACCCAGTAGCTTGAAAATCACACTGAGCATGTGTGCATGTGTGCCCCAGACCCCCAGAGCATGGAGAAGTGACTGCAGCATAGACAGTCTCTCTGCTTTTCTTTGGCTGTATCTTTCTGGTAACCTGCCGAAGCGTATCTTATTGGAACTTTTTTTTTTTTTTTTCAGAAAGAGATTTTTGCTGTAGGGGGCATACACCTACAGATTCAGACATAAAGTGAGAAATCACCCCCTGGGGGGACAGCCACGCTGCAATCCCTTCTCCTCCGTTCTCTTCTTGGGATTTTGGGGATGCATGTACAAGCACCTGGTGTGTGTTTTACTGCCAAGTCTGGGACTCAAATCGCTGTTGACTATGTGGGAGTCCAGTGACTTAGCCATTATGCCATCTGCTGGTCCCCATTTTTTTTTAGGAGAGATTTTTGCAGGATCAGCAGATGGTGTAATCTTTATGTCACTGGACTCCCATGTAGTCAACCATGGTTCAAGTCCCAGATCCATGGCTCAAAACTCACGCCAGGCGTGTGTGTACGTGTGCCCAAAATCCCGAGAGGAGAATGGAGGACAAGGGATTTTGGCATGGTTGTCCTCCCTAGGGGTGATTCTTCGCTTTCTGTCTCTGTCTCTCCAGTGAGCACATGTGTCTTATAGCAAAAAATCTCTCCCTAAAAAAAAAAAAAAAAAGAAAGATAGAATGTAGGTATGATAACTATTGTAATTTCAAAGTAGTGATGAGAATAAATATATTTCGAGGTAGCTACAACAAAAACATGATATGAATATATCTGTGATGCTTATTCTCCAATATTTGCCAAACCAAAAAATATTTTTGATTTGTTGCCTAAATTTGTATAAAAACAGAGATGGAATTTTATTGATTTCCCAGCCAAGTTTGGTCACCTGATTTCAATTCATTCTTTGCACAGACCTTTGCTCTAAAAGCGTGAGCCACACGTGGAAATTGCATACGCATTTTTTTAACTTGCTAGAGGGAGACAGAGGGAGAGTAGGAAAGCACCCCTCACAGGACAGGGTCATTCCACAACCCCTTGTCCTTCGTTTGTCTATCGTGTTAGAACCTGGGGCACACATGCACATGCACCAGGTATGTTTTTCAAGTCACCAGAGCTGGGTTTTGCACCATGGGGGGTATGGGTCCCTTCATGACCAGCCACAGGGCCCTGCATACACAGTTTTTGTGTATTCAAAAAGGGCCGTTTTGAAAGAGTCCATTGCATTTATGAGATTCTTAAAGGGTTGTGGGGAGAAGAAGGACATTCCTTTTTAAAAATTTGCCAGAGGGTGTGTATGCTGGAGAGAAAGAGAGAGGAGGTGAGGTTTTTTTGGTTGTTGTTATCATTATTATTATTCTTTTTTGGGGAGAGATTCTTACTTTAGGGCGCGTGCGCTTGCCAGAAAGACAGAGAGAGACGGAGAGACAGAAAGCGAGAAATCGCCCCCCCCCCCCCCGCCGCGGCAATGGCCACACCACAATCCCTTGTCCTTCATTCTCTTCTCGGGATCTTGGGCATGCACGCACACGCGCCTGTCAACTACTTGGGAGTTCAGCAACATAGGCATTACCCCAACTGCTGGTCCCTTGTTCTCATTATTAATGAGAACACTCTTCATCTGTATAATCTGTAGTTCATTTTTCTCATGGGTGTACTGTCTGCTTACATCTGAGGATACTGATTCTTCTACTCTGAAGTGCTCTTGTGCTTTCTCTGCTAATTCTGATTTGTTGGCTCTAAGCTCCTATGTTTATGCTTTTTGTTCTTAATGGAGTTGTGACTTTTTCATGTTGATTGGTCATTCCAGAGTGTAATTCATCCTTCTAGTTAAAATTCTACTGCTTCTGCTTTCCAGTTCTGGGGGGGGGGGGGGAAGGGTGAGGCTGGGATTTGGGTTCCAGATGGACTCCCCTGAGAACAGGAAGGGGTGGGAGGTGGCTCCTGAGTATCACTTCTTAAGTTGGAAAAATAATTAAACTGATTGAAATGAACCATGAGTTCCTTAGTCGCACTAGCCAGTCTCGGTACTCAGTAGCCGTGTGGAGCTAGTGTCTTCCTTCTTGAGTGTACAAACGGGCAGGGACTTGCACCGACCTCAGCTGTGTGCAGTAAGATCCTGCATTTACAAACAGATATTGACTGACAGAAGATGGAAAAGAATACCTGTAGCATGCCACCACTTGCATGAAGTACAAGAAGCAGCAAGATGGAATGACGTCATTCACAGAGTAGGTCATTGAAAAGGCAAGGAAATTGCCATCGAGTTGGGCCAGTGGTTTCCTCTAGGGGAGCGGAGAGGGCTGGGATTAGAAGGAGGCACCCTGGCTGGGGGCTTCGGGAACGCTAACAGTGTTCTTTCTTGACTTGAGAGTGCTGCGTGAGTCTTTGCTTCAGCCCCACTGAACATTCACGCTCCGTGTGATGCATGCAGACTGAAGTTCTCAAAAAACTTTAGTGGAGAAAAACAATCAGATGGCTTCACTTGCAGCCCTGACGTAGTTCCATGTGGGGCGTCCAGAATGAGGTTCGGGAAGAGAGGAGGAAGTGGCGGCTCTGCTGATCTTGGTATCTATCACCCAGAGCTGGGTTGCAGCCGGGACTTTGTGAGGGAGAGAGCCATGAGATAGAAGATCCGGTGGGAAGAGTGGTGGGGCTTGTGGGGGCAGAGGGCAGTGGAGGACAGAGAATGTGAGAAAGTCTTCATTAGAAAGAGCAGCCAGGGTCAGCCCGAGGCATTCCCTGTCAGAGTCCCAGCGGGGCTGCTCAGAAAGCACTCCGGGCCTGTATGTATGCGTGCCCAAAACTCCCAGGAGAGGCAGAGGAGAAGGAATTTCGACCGTACCCCATGGAGGACGCTTTCTCACTTTCCCACTCTCACTCTCTCTGGGGAGTACACGTGCCCTCTGGCAAATTTAAAAGAAGGGGAGAGAGCAGACATTACCATCTTGAAATGAAGTAAGAATTTGGGTTTTCAGGTGGCACTGCTACCTAGGTCTCCTCCATACACAGGAGTTGGTCTTGGATTGCAAATAGTTGGGGTTAGATTGTTTTGACCCAGAAATCACCTTTTCATTTCCTAGGATTCTCAGTCACAGTGAATTGACTGAATGACACAAGGATTCATTTGAAGGCCTGTTATCTCTCCAATATTGGTAAGTTAATTATTAATTTATTTATGAGTTTTTTGGTTTCATTATCAATGAAAATGAATAAGGGCTTCATATTAGATCATCTCTAGAATTTCTTCCTGTAATAAAATTCTGTAATTCCCCAAGTTTGTATAGAGTTTCGGCCCATCTCTAGCATTTAATACCTCCCATATATATATATATGTATCTATGTATCTATCTATATGTATATATATATAATGTAGGCAAGATATAGATAGAAAAGACTTCACTTACAGAGTAAAAGTAGTATTAAGATCTGAGCAATTACTGGCACGTTTATGAATTTGTTTTATAGGATTCATATATCATCTGCTTATGTTTATATCTAATCTATGGCTCATGGGTCAAATCCAAATCACTTTTCATCCAGCCTATAAGTTAAGTATGGTTTTTATGGGGCCAGCAGGTGGCGTGGTGGCTAAGGTGCTGGACTGTCACGTGACTGACCATAGTTCGAGTCCTGGACCTGGCAGGGTTGATATTTATGTCGGGCACATGTGTGTGTGTGTGTGTGTGTGTGTGTGTGTGTGTGCCCCAAATCCCAAGAGGATAATGGAGAAGATTTGTGGTATGGCTATCCTTCCTGGGTGGATGATTTCTCACTTTCTGTCTCTCTGTCTCTCCCATGAGCATGCACACACCCTAAAGAAAAAAAATCTCTCTCTCAAAAAAAGAGAATTTTTGCACTTTTAAAGGGCTGTAAAAGAAAAATGAAGAACATGTGACAGAGACCACATGTGTTCTGCAAAACTTAAAATATTTCCTGGCTTTTATTTTTAAAAAGGTTGAAAAGGTTGGTTTAGCAGAAAAAGAAGAATTAACCTCAGATTTTTGCCTCAAGAAAAAAAAAATACGGTCTATTTTTATTCAATTGAATGCCATTACCCTGATTTTTTGGATAATTTAACATGAATTAAATATTAAATAATTAACTAAGCGAATTATATAAATAACATTGTCAAGAATATTAAGCTACCATGACAATAGACTTAAATGCAGGAACTTAATAGTCATTTTAGAAATTAATGTTTAAAATAATGGATAAGTGATAGTTAGAAAAGTTTACGCTAAGTAAGCTATCAGAAATGAATGCCCTGCAATCATGAATGTCAGGGACAATGGAGGAGGAAGATGGGACATGGCAGAGGGTGGGGATGGGGAACCTAGGATGGCAAAACAAAAGGCAAGGTATGCAGGACACAAAAATTGGGAAATCATTTGCTGAGAACATATATGTTGATGTGCTTGATTGAGCCAATGCACAGTGTATTTTGGATGGAAAATTCATATGTGTGTTGTGATGAGAAAAAAAAATTTATAATAAAAAACAAAGTATAAAAAAAAAAAAAAGGAGAGAGAAGAGGATAAAGACAGCAGTGAACAATCGAGAGGCAGGATGTTAATGAGAAATAGATATGGTTTATTACCTGTTGATGATGACATGTATAGTATTCTCAACTGAACCGGTCTGGGAAATATTTCATGATGGGTGAAGTCTCTTTAATAAGCAAAATGAGAAATAGTGATTGACTGTTTAAAAAAATTATAATAATAATTATTGGGAAAAGCATGGAAAAGATATTGAATGATAAAGCGGGGAGATTGATATCTCTGTATTGACTGACATGCATGGCATTCCCTTTTGAAAAAGCAATGGAAGTCAATGTAAAGTTATATGTAATCTAGTGTAATAGAAAGAAGATTATGATGATAATAAAATAAAAAAAAATAATAATAAAGAAGAGAGAAAAAGAAAAAGAGCAGAGGTGGACCAGATTCAGCCATGTGGCTGAGTCCCATGTGGCTGACTGCATGGTTCCAATGTTGATCCTGATGGCTTAAATAACACATTGGGCTTGTGTGTTTGCATGTCCTAAATCCCACCAATGGGAACCAATGGGAAATTTAGGAGAAGAAATATTAATGTGCCCATCCCCTATGAGGAGTTATTTGTCACTTTCCTCTGTCTCTCTGTAGCAGGCACACACAATACAATTTGCCCTCTAACAAATTAAAAATAACAAGAAAGTGGAATCTGTTAAGTTTCACCCAAACACCTGTCCATATCCATTACATTAAATTGCCAATGATGAGAACACTGATGGCCAATTTTAAGATGTCCTAAAAAGTATGAACTGAGTGGACATTTACCTTTTCTGGAGAGAGAAAAATAACAGGGGACACTTATTGGACAATTTGATACAAAGATATAGAAAGTTTTGCATTAATTACAACATTGAACAAAGAAAGGACATTCCAGCACTGGAGATGCTCCAGTTGGCTATGGCTCAGTTACAGTAGCTGAGGTTTACCAGCTGCCTCTGGCCATCCTCACACCCATGCAGGTGGATCTCTTGAAATTACTTCCAGTTACTCTCCACATAACAGCTCTCCAACTCAGAGATTTTTTCCAGGGAAACTGTCTAATAAAAGTTTCAGGAGACATTACTGGCAAACACATTAGCTTAAGGAGAATCATGCTCTTGAAAAGTTACATTTA
>NW_006159862.1:2173167-2176968 GCF_000334495.1 Tupaia belangeri chinensis | reverse complement strand
AAAAAAATAAATAAATGGAAAAAAACCCAAAAAAAAAAAAAAGAAAGAAATGAATGCTCTGGGGCCAGTAGGTGGCATAGTGGTTAAGGGCGCTGGACTCCCACATGGCTGACCATGGTTCAAGTCCTGGACCTGGTGGCTTGCTTTCTCACTTTCTCTCTCTCTTTCTCTCTCACTCTGTCCCTCTGTGATTAAAATAAATAAATAAATAAATAAATAAATAAATAAATAAATAAATAAATAAAGCTAAATAAAATAATTCTTTAAAAAAAAAGAAATGAATGCTCTAAAGTTTCTTTGCTATGGAAACTTGATTCTTACCTTTGTCCATGGGGTCTAAAGTATGTATGTCATTAATCCATGTTAATCTAATTAATGATGTTCTTTAGCAAATGGGTTTTTCTTTCAAATGTAAAAGGCTAAAGGGGAATGAGTATAAAGAACCTCACATGACAGTAAAAACCGTCTTTCTAGGCCTTAAGGGAGTGACCACGTTTATACTGGTCTTTTCGGGCATTTCTGCCATCTGACCTCCCAAACCTTACACACACAGTTTGGAGGAAAAATTAAATACTGCTCAAAGGAGTGGGTACTTCATTACTTCTTCTGTGAAATGTTACCTAAGTTGATTATTTCATGCTAGCATATGTATTCTCATTATTTTTTAAAATGCCAGTCAACGTGTATGGCTATATCTGTATCTATGTATATATAGCTATATACAAACACAGATACATACATACACTAAGCACTGTGCCTAGTTTTAGAGGCACGAAGATGAGTAAGACAGGGTTCTTATCCTCCTAGAAGCTCATGGTCTCACAGGGGAAACAAACACACAAAGCAGAGGGGCAGAGAGGGACCATTGAATAATAAAGCTACATTTCTCTTCAAACAGTCACTGTCATCCTTTATTCAATTCCCAACTATTCGTTTATTTTATAAATATTTGAGTGAGCTTTGTATGTCCATGTGTTGGGTTTGAACATGGTGGACAGTGCATGTGAGCAAGACCTAGTCCATGTTTTCAAGGAGTTTATGCTTGGAAGAAATGAGACACAAAAGTAACTTAAAAAGAAGAGATGGATATGGGCACTTGGAGGTATAAAGGATTTCTAGAGCAGTACAGAGGAGGAAGACTTCCACAGAGACCGGGGGATGTAACTGGAGCCATGCTGTTTGAACAGGACCTCAAAGGCCATCGGGTATCATCAGACGCCTTGGTGAGACTAGTCTAGGCTTGCAAAGGCAAGTAGGAGGAAGGCAGAACGTCTTTCAGGAAGCCTTTGAGGATGCCATGGATACCTACAGAGTACAAGGACAGAAAGCAAGACGCTGGAGTGAGATACGGGCTTTTAATGCCAAGCCAAGGAGCCATGGTGGGGAACCACGTTATCTTCGCAGGGCTCCAAGACAAACGAGCCTCTGTATCATTAGTCTCATCACTTGACAGGCTCTCTAGAACTGGGTTCTGGGCCCTATCTCCACAGTAATTGATTCGGTCGGTCTGAAAGAGGATCAAGAATTTGCATCCAGTAAGTTCCCAGGTGATGCTGGTCCTTGGTGACTACTGGGCTGTCTACCTGGCGATTGTGCCGAAAGGATTCGAAAGGGAGAGATGGAGACACCTGTCAGAGGACAGTTAACCCCTCCTCCAGGTGAAAAGTGACAGGCAGGCTGGGATCCATGGGAGTAAGAGTCAACGGTAGTCCAGATGGGTGTTCTCAAATTTTATAATACCCAGTTCCATCTTGTTTTTTATTGTCCCACCACTAAACTGAAGAAGTTGTTTCCATGGAATATGAAGGTATTAAACCAGAGTGTCTTCCTATTAATACGATACAAAGTATGATTCTGAATTAGTTCAAAGTTATATATTAACTAGAGGAATAATTTCCTTTCAAACGATATGAAAAGATATATTTTATATCTTCTGGTATTGAATGACTTAGAAAAAGAGAACTAAAGTAGGAAGGTATATAAATGCAAGAAAATTCCGTTACCAGTAGAAGTCGTGTAAGTGGTGAGAAACATTGAGCCCGTAATCTAGAATTTGATGAGACTACAAAAGGTCATCTAGTCCCATTTTTCTGACCTCGGGGATGATTACTTCCTAAATCTATCAAGATCTATAGTTATATATTTTATTTATGAAGATCAATAAAGTGACAGGACCAGCAGTTAGCATAATGGCTATGTCGCTGGACTCTCACGTAGTCGACCACGGTTCGCGTCCCAGACCCGGTGGCTTAAAACTCATGCCAGGCACGTGTGCGTGCGTGCCCAAGATCCCGAGAGGAGAATGGAGGAGAAGGGATCCTGGGGGGGTGATTTCTCACTTTCTGTCTCTCTGTCTCGCTCTGTCTGGCGAGCGCACAAGCCCTATAGCAAAAACCTCTCCAAAAAAAGAAAAAAAAAAAGATCAAGAAAGTGAGACTCTTAGGAGAGGTACAGGCAGGGTTAGGGGCTCTCGAAAACTCAAATACAAGTTCAGACAAGACTATGTAGTCATTATCAGTCCTAAACTCTACTGTTATTTCTATTAATTAGATCTAATAGCTAATCAAGGCAATATCTCCTTTCTCTTTTTTCTTAGAGATTTATCCTGCAATAAAATACAGTCGATTGAGCGACATATATTTGAGTCACTACCATTTTTGAAGTTTAAGTTACCATTATAACTTTATTATAATTGAATTTTTTATAAAACTTAATTATAAACCTTTAAAAATATGATTAAAATTTTACCAGTAGGAAGTTACTAAAATGACATAGAAATCCTCTTCATCTCTAACAAAGATCAGTGTAAGAATTACACAGGTCAGAGTAAGTCATTATAGCCAGTGGTTCTCTGCTGATGTGATTTGGTACCCGGGGGACATTTGGCAATGTCTGGAGACAGGCTGGGTTGTCACAGCTCTGGCTATGCTACTGAACCCAGTAGCAGAGGCCAGGGAGGCTGCTGAACAGCCTGCAGGTAGAAGACAGACTTCTACAACAAAGAAATATCCAGACCAAAACGTTGAAGTCTTGAAGTTTTGAAATTCTGTTTTGAAAGAAATAAAGATCACTCAACACAAGTATTTATTGCGCATTCGCTGTTTCAGATCTAATGCACCACATGTGTAAATACACACGTGAAAACTGTAAGCCCGTGTCTTCCACAGTGAGATTTCTGGAGTGTACGAAGAAAGTACTAAAATGATGTTTTATCATAGATAAATTGAAAAAAATGAGATTTCTTCTTCTTTGGCTTATGTCTTTTTTGTTTGTTTGTTTTTTGTAGAAATCTCAGTTGTAATTTAATCACAGAACTGAGCTTCGGAACATTTCAGGCCTGGCGTGGGATGCAGTTTTTACACAAGGTGTAAGTGAAATCAGAGTTGAACACATGTGAAACCTATTTACGTGTAAAAGCATTATACAGTTATTGTTAGCTAGACGTTAAGTCCAGTCTGAATTCTGAAAGGGATGCCTTAAGAGTCATCCATTTTTTTTCTTTTTCTTTTCCTTTTCTTTTCTTTCTCCCTCTTTTTTTTTTTTTAAGGAAAAGGTAATTTATTAAGTAAAAGTGAAAGTACACTCCTTTTTCTTTTTTTTTTGAAGAGGTTTTTTTTGCTATAGGGCGCATGTGCTCGCCAGACAGACAGAGAGATACAGAGAGATAGAAAGCGAGAAATCACTCCTCAAGGGGGGATGGCCACACCGCAATCCCTTCTCCATTCTCCTCTCAGGATCTTGGGCACGCACGCACACGCGCCTGGCGTGAGTTTTAAGCCACCGGGTCCGGGACACGAACCA
>NW_006159862.1:2154302-2171779 GCF_000334495.1 Tupaia belangeri chinensis | reverse complement strand
ATCACTTGACAGGCTCTCTAGAACTGGGTTCTGGACCCTGCCCAGACAGTAATTGATTCAGTCGGTCTGAAGGAGGGCCAAGAATTTGCATCTTCAGTAAGTTCCCAGGTGATGCTGGTCCTTGGTGACTACTGGGCTGTCTACCTGGCGATTGTGCCGAAAGGATTCGAAAGGGAGAGATGGAGACACCTGTCAGAGGACAGTTAACCCCTCCTCCAGGTGAAAAGTGACAGGCAGGCTGGGATCCATGGGAGTAAGAGTCAACGGTAGTCCAGATGGGTGTTCTCAAATTTTATAATACCCAGTTCCATCTTGTTTTTTATTGTCCCACCACTAAACTGAAGAAGTTGTTTCCATGGAATATGAAGGTATTAAACCAGAGTGTCTTCCTATTAATACGATACAAAGTATGATTCTGAATTAGTTCAAAGTTATATATTAACTAGAGGAATAATTTCCTTTCAAACGATATGAAAAGATATATTTTATATCTTCTGGTATTGAATGACTTAGAAAAAGAGAACTAAAGTAGGAAGGTATATAAATGCAAGAAAATTCCGTTACCAGTAGAAGTCGTGTAAGTGGTGAGAAACATTGAGCCCGTAATCTAGAATTTGATGAGACTACAAAAGGTCATCTAGTCCCATTTTTCTGACCTCGGGGATGATTACTTCCTAAATCTATCAAGATCTATAGTTATATATTTTATTTATGAAGATCAATAAAGTGACAGGACCAGCAGTTAGCATAATGGCTATGTCGCTGGACTCTCACGTAGTCGACCACGGTTCGCGTCCCAGACCCGGTGGCTTAAAACTCATGCCAGGCACGTGTGCGTGCGTGCCCAAGATCCCGAGAGGAGAATGGAGGAGAAGGGATCCTGGGGGGGTGATTTCTCACTTTCTGTCTCTCTGTCTCGCTCTGTCTGGCGAGCGCACAAGCCCTATAGCAAAAACCTCTCCAAAAAAAGAAAAAAAAAAAGATCAAGAAAGTGAGACTCTTAGGAGAGGTACAGGCAGGGTTAGGGGCTCTCGAAAACTCAAATACAAGTTCAGACAAGACTATGTAGTCATTATCAGTCCTAAACTCTACTGTTATTTCTATTAATTAGATCTAATAGCTAATCAAGGCAATATCTCCTTTCTCTTTTTTCTTAGAGATTTATCCTGCAATAAAATACAGTCGATTGAGCGACATATATTTGAGTCACTACCATTTTTGAAGTTTAAGTTACCATTATAACTTTATTATAATTGAATTTTTTATAAAACTTAATTATAAACCTTTAAAAATATGATTAAAATTTTACCAGTAGGAAGTTACTAAAATGACATAGAAATCCTCTTCATCTCTAACAAAGATCAGTGTAAGAATTACACAGGTCAGAGTAAGTCATTATAGCCAGTGGTTCTCTGCTGATGTGATTTGGTACCCGGGGGACATTTGGCAATGTCTGGAGACAGGCTGGGTTGTCACAGCTCTGGCTATGCTACTGAACCCAGTAGCAGAGGCCAGGGAGGCTGCTGAACAGCCTGCAGGTAGAAGACAGACTTCTACAACAAAGAAATATCCAGACCAAAACGTTGAAGTCTTGAAGTTTTGAAATTCTGTTTTGAAAGAAATAAAGATCACTCAACACAAGTATTTATTGCGCATTCGCTGTTTCAGATCTAATGCACCACATGTGTAAATACACACGTGAAAACTGTAAGCCCGTGTCTTCCACAGTGAGATTTCTGGAGTGTACGAAGAAAGTACTAAAATGATGTTTTATCATAGATAAATTGAAAAAAATGAGATTTCTTCTTCTTTGGCTTATGTCTTTTTTGTTTGTTTGTTTTTTGTAGAAATCTCAGTTGTAATTTAATCACAGAACTGAGCTTCGGAACATTTCAGGCCTGGCGTGGGATGCAGTTTTTACACAAGGTGTAAGTGAAATCAGAGTTGAACACATGTGAAACCTATTTACGTGTAAAAGCATTATACAGTTATTGTTAGCTAGACGTTAAGTCCAGTCTGAATTCTGAAAGGGATGCCTTAAGAGTCATCCATTTTTTTTCTTTTTCTTTTCCTTTTCTTTTCTTTCTCCCTCTTTTTTTTTTTTTAAGGAAAAGGTAATTTATTAAGTAAAAGTGAAAGTACACTCCTTTTTCTTTTTTTTTTGAAGAGGTTTTTTTTGCTATAGGGCGCATGTGCTCGCCAGACAGACAGAGAGATACAGAGAGATAGAAAGCGAGAAATCACTCCTCAAGGGGGGATGGCCACACCGCAATCCCTTCTCCATTCTCCTCTCAGGATCTTGGGCACGCACGCACACGCGCCTGGCGTGAGTTTTAAGCCACCGGGTCCGGGACACGAACCACGGTCGACTACGTGGGAGTCTAGCGACATAGCCATTACGCTAACTGCTAGTCCCAAAGTAAAAGTACACTCCTGAGAGATAGGAGTGGGCCTGAGCAGATAGAGAAAGAGGAATAAAAGGCCCATTCATTTTTTAAAATGAGGAAACTAAAAAAAGGAAGGTACAAAGAGGCCGAGAGACTGGAACTTGCGTGGGACATGCCCTGCTTTCCTCAGTATTGCTCTGGGCCTGGGCCATAAAAGGCATCAAGCAAGTAGCACTCAAATCGCATTATTGTGGGAGCCCTAGCAATATGTGAATGGTACTTTTTTTTTTAAATTTCTTTAAAATTTTTTAAAATTTAATTTTATTATTGTTATTATTATTTTAATTTGCTATGGGGTGCTCATGAGAGAGAGAGAGAAAGAGAATGAGAAAGCAAGGTGCCGGGTCTGAGACTCAAACTGCAGTTGGCAATGTAGAGTCCAGCCCTTTAACCGCCATGCCACCTGCTGGCCCTGGACAGTGCTGTACTAACAGTATTGTCTTCTGCTCCATGAACTCAGAATATCTTACCGTTTATTTAGATATTTTATTTCTTTTGATACTGTTTTGTAGTTTTCAGTGTAAGGTCTTGTATCTGTTTGATCAAATTTATGTCTAAGTATTTCATTCTTTTCCACACTGTTATACAAGGAATTGTTTAATGTCATTTTGGGGTTATTCATTGTTAGTGTACAGGGGTGTGTGATGTTTTATCATAGATAAATTAGAATCACTGCCAAATGATAAACATTCTGTGTTAAATGTTTCGTGTGGATCTTTTCTGTCCTGCAGTGCAGCTGAGCTGATTTATTGGCACTAACAGTCTTTCCTTTGTATGGATTCTTTGTAGTTTTCTACATGTAAGGTCATGTCATATGCAAATGCAAGAGTTTTACTTCTCTCTTTCCAATGTGGATTTTCTTTTTCTAGTTGTCCTCGCTAGAATATCCAGCACAACATTTAACAGAAGTGGGGGCTGGCTCCGTGGCCTGCTGGTGAAGGCAGCTGGATCCCATATGACCGGCTGTGCAGTTTGACTCCCAGACCTGACAGCACGAAAAACATGCTGGGTGCACGTGTATACATGCCCCAAATCCCAAAAGAGGAACAGATCGAGAAGGGGTTGGGGTGTGACCATTCCCCATGGTGAGGATGCTTTGCCTCCCCCTCTCTCTGTCTGTCTCATGTACCTTTTTTTTTTTTTTAGAGGTTTTTGCTTTAGGGTACATGCACTTACCAGAGAGAGACAAGGACAGTGAGAGGGAAAGTGAGAAATCACCCTCCAGGGGAGAAGGCCATGCCACAATCCCTTCTCCTCCTTTCTCCTCCTGGGATCCTGTGCACATGCACACTCACACCTGGTGTGATTTTCAAGTCACTGGGTCTGGGATTCGAACCAGTCATGTGGGAGTCCAGCGACATAACTCTTATGCCATCTGCTGACCCTGTACCTTCTAACGATAACAACAAAAAATGGGAAGACAGGACATCATGCATCATTCTTAGTCTCAGGAGGATCACAGGTACACCTGGTGTGTTCACGTCAACCCAGGATCCAAACCTGGGATTGTTCCCATGTGGTTCCAGCCTCACACAATGGCACCTGTGACAGGCACCACCATGCCTGAGCCGATACTGTCTTTATTCTCACCTCTGTAGTTACCTTTACTGGTGCTTTTTAATTTTTGCATGTGGATTCAAATTACTCTCTGACGTCCTTCAGTTCAGCTTGAAGGACTCTTTAGTATTCTCTAGGGCAGTCCTTTAGCAACAAAACTCACTCAGTTTTTCTGTATCCAGGAATGCAATAAACTTAGAAGATAATTTAAAGGGACCAGAGGATGGCGTAATGGTTATGTCGCTGGACTCCCATGTAGCCAACTGTGGTTCAAGTTCCAGATTCAGAGTACTCACACCGAGTGCACGTATGTGCGTGTCCAAGATCCTCAGAGGAGAGTGGAGGAGAAGGGATGGTGGCATGGCCATCCACCCCAGGGGTGATTTCTCGCTCAGGCTCTGTTTTTGCTGATTTTCTCTCCCCGTGTATAGGCTATGCTTTGTTTCCTTGCATTTTTGTTAAAAATTGGACACTCCATTATACAATGTAGCACTTCTGGAAATCATATACCTCTCCAGGATGTGGTGTTATTGCTGCCTCTTAGAATAGTTCCTGTTTCTTGGGATCAGCAGATGACATAACAGTTACAGTGCTGTGCTCCCACATGGCTGACCGTGGTTCAAATCCCAGAACTGGTGGGTTTTTGTACATGCATGCCCAAAATCCCAAGAGGAAAATGGAGAAGGGATTGTGGCCTGGCCATCTCTCCTTGGGGGCTGATTTCTCACTTTTTGTTTTTCTGTCTCTCCACTGAGTACACGTGCTCTATAGCAAAAATCTCTCTTTAAAAAAAGTCCCCGTTTCTTTAGTGATTTTTCTGAACTAATTCTGTAAAGTCTGTGCTGTCTGTCATGTGTGGCCACTGAGGTCTCGATTTGGTTAGCTTCATGGTCGGCTAGTAACTGGCTAGAGAGTTCCTTAAATGCCTGCAGCCATCAGGTCTCCCGGGCTTCTCTCAGGCTCTGTGTGCCTGTTGGGGTGACACTCAGCCAGGAGGTTTACAGCCTTGCCTTAGCTTTCACTTCCTACTCGCGCGGAACCTCAAGAGCAACTAGAGACAAGAGTCGAGGGACTTCGTAGGACTTCCCTGACTCTGTTCACAAACCCTACACACGGCCTTCCAGATTCCCAGGACTATGGCGTACGGTCTTCCGGTTTCCCAAGGATACATGGGAGGGTTTCAGAGTTCCTATGAACATCTTGCTACTCAGCTTTTCCTATTGATCTCATTTTCCCCAACTATGATTATTCATTGCTTCACACAGCTTCCATGTTAAAATGCTTGCCTGTAGCGGTTCTCCAAAAACTCCCACTGGGGAGAGGTTTCACTGAGGTCAAATAAAGACAAGCCTTTCAAGTGAGGAGTTTCAGGGAACCAGCAGACAGATCAAATAACTGCCGTTCACTGGGAAGGAGGCTTTGAAGGAGAACCAGCCCCCTTCTGCTCCCTCCGTGCTGTGGGCGTGGGCTATTCCTCAAGGCTACCCCTGAGCGGAGGAGTAAAGAGAGTCTAGGGCAAGTTAAAACAACACAAACCTCACCATTCTTACAGAGATCCAGCCCTCGTTTCTGGAATAAGTACTCCTGGAATTGCTGCAAACCTTTGATTAAATTTCCAGAGTTTTGAAAATGTTACTCTGACCATGTTTGCCTTTTGGTTTTTGTTGTTGCTTTTTTGGATGTCTTCATATTGTCATTTTCACTGATGTCACCTGTAGCATGGTTTTAAATCTCCAAAGTCTCAATACCATAGGCTAATTAAATATTTAATCATAGGCAGTAACTAGGGTACAGGACAAGAAGAGCACTATAATTATTACAGAGGCTCTCCCAGGTGAGTAGGTAAAGTTTGAAAAGGTGTTTCTACATGTATTCCTCTCACAATTAAGGTCAAAGGAACAGCTATTATAAATCCTTTCTCTGAAGTCAGAACCGAGTTCAAATTAAGACAGGTGACATAGCTGCTCCGTGTCTCAGTGTCCTCATTTGCAAAATGGCGTAATACCTACCACATAAGGTTACTCTGAGAGTTAAATGGGAAATGGGAAGTGCTCATTACAGATGCTGGCAGCCCAATAGATAACAGCGGTAGTGACTACTTTTATAATATTGTTCCAAAGAACATGAATGAATCTTAAGTAAAATTAACCTTAAGACAGATTTTATTTTCTTCTTGTTTCTCCTCTTTTTTGTTTGCTTACTTTATTTTATTTATTTTTGGAGAGGTTTCTGCTACAGGGCACGTGCACTCACCAGAAAGACAGAGAGAGACAGAGAGACAGAAAGTGAGAAATCACCTCCCAGGGGGATGGCGGGAACGAGATCTCGCTTTTCCTATTCTCCTCTCAGGATCTTGGGCACGATGCACACGTTCCCGGCATGAGTTTAAGCCACCGGATCTGGGTCTCAAACCACAGTCGACTACATGGCAGTCCAGCGACGTAGCCATTACACCACCTGCTGGTCCCAGTGTGCATTATTTTAAAGAAAAAAAAAAAAAAAAAATAGGGGCCAGCAGGTGATGCAGGTGATGCAGTGGTTAAGGTGCTGGATTCCCACATGGCCAACCGCGGTTCAAGACCCAGACCTGGTGCCTTGAAAATCATGCTGGGCACATGTGTGTGCGTGCCCAAAATCCTGAGAAGAGAATGGAGGAGAAGGGATTGCAGTGTGGCCATCCCCCCCTGGGATGGTGGGAATGATTTCTTGCTTTTCCTCTCTCTTTCTCTGAATCATGCACCCTATAGCAAAAGTCTAAATTAAAAAAAAAGAAAAGAAAAGAAAGCGAGAAAAAACAAGTAGTGAGAAAGGTGACTGCAATATGAAAATGGACAGTAAGCTAACGGTAAAGAGCGGTGTGTGGACTGCTGCTCAGCGCCAAGGCCATCCATCGGACGGTCCGGAGAAACACATGTACTCAGTAGCAGCTCTCTAAAATGATCTTCTAGAGCAAGTAAACTTTTGGGCTAGTTTGCTTCATGGAGAAGCCAAAATTGAAGTGATCACTCAGCTCTGAAACATCTATTTTAAGAATTTTTATATGATCTTTGGGCTTTCTCCTTCAGAGACACGGGAACAACCCAAGTGTCACTTACAGTAGTTGAGAAGGCCTCATGACGACTCTTGAATTGCAAAACCTGTAAGTTTTTTTTCTTAGACTCATTTTACTACATTTAGTATTTTTCCTAAGTCCAATTTATTGAGGTATAATTTTCACCTAATAAAATTTACCCTTTTATTTTTTTTGAGATTTTTGCTATAGGACACCACTTATGCTCACTGGAGAGACAGAGAGACAGAAAGTAAGAATTCACCCCCTGGGGGGATGGTCACGCCGCAATCCCTTCTCCTCCATTTTCCCCTCAGGATCTTGGGCACGCACGCACAGGCGCCCGGCGTGAGTTTGAAGCCTCCCCGTCCAGGATTCAGACTGTGGTCGGCCATGTGGGAGTCCAACAACATAGCCATTACACCATCTGCTGGTCCCAAAACTCACCTTGTTTAAGTCGCAGTTCCATCAGTTTTGACGAGTATGTAATAACGTAACCACCACTGCATTCCTGACACAGAACATTCCTGTCACCCCAGAAGGGCCGCTCATGTCCCTCTGCAGTCAGTCCCTCCTCACCACCAGCCCCTGGCGACCACCAATGTGATTTCCAGCCCCTCCAGCTTTGCGTTTCTCAGAGTTTCTTCCAAGCTAAATCATATGTATGTAGCCTTTTGTATCCTGCTTCTTTCAGTCGGAATATTATTTTGAGATAATTTCATTATTCATGTCCTTGTGCCTATCATAATTAATTCCTTTTTATTGCTATTTCATATTCCTTTTGTATGGATATACCAGTTTGTTTATTCAATCATCAGATTATAGACATTTGAGGTGTTTCCAGTTATTTTGGCTATTGTCAATAAAGCTGCTAAAAACATTTACATGCAGGGGCTGGCAGGTGGCGTGGTAGTTGGGGTGCTGGACTCCCACATGGCTGACCACAGTTTGAGTCCCAGACCTGGTGGCTTGCTTCGGCACTTTCCCCCCTCTCTGTCTCTCTCTGGCCAAATTAAATAAATGAATGAATAAATAAGTAAAATTAAATATTCTTTTTTAAAAAAATTTACATGCAGGTCTTTGTGTGAATATATGTTTTCATTTCTTCAGGGCAAAATACCTAGGAGTGGGATTGGTATATCACATGCTAAGAGCATATTTAACTTTCTTGAGAGGTTTTCTGTTGTTGTTTTTGTTTGTTTGTTTGTTTGTTTGTTTTTTGCATTAGGGTACATGCACACGCTGGAGGGACAGAAAGTGAGAAATCGCCCCCTCATGTGGAATGGCCACTCTACAAGCTCTCCTCCCTTCTCTCAGGATTTTGAGCATGCACGCACAGGTGCCCGGCATGAGTTTCAAGCTGCCAGATCCGGGACTCAAATTGCAGTCGACCAAGTAGGAGTCCAGTGTCTTAACCACTGTACCACCTGCTGGCCCCCATATATTTTTAAAATTATTTAATTCATTATTATTATCATTATTTTTTAATTTGACCAGAGAGAGAGAAAGAAAGGGAATGTGAGAAAGCAAGCTTCCAGGCCCAGGACTCGAACTGTGTTCAGCCACGTGGGAGTCCAACTCCTTAACCACCATACTACCTGCAGGCCCCAGCCCGTATTTAACTTTATAAGAAACTGCTAAACTGTTCCTAAGATGAACATATCATTATGCATTCTCACAAGCAGTGGATGAGAGTCGCAATTGTGCCACATCTTTGCCTGACCCTTATATTATTGTTTTAGAGAGAGATTTTTGTTATAGGGCATGTGCACTCACCAGAGAGACAGAAAGTGAGAAATCACCTCCCAGGGTGGACGCCCATGCTGCAATCCCTTCTCTCCATTCTCCTCTTGAGATTTTGGGCATGAGTGCATACACACCCAGCATGAGTTTTTAAGCTACCGAGGCCTCGACTCAAACTGTGGTCAACTACATGAGAGTCTAGCAATGTAATCATTATGTCATCTGCTGTTCCCCCTTACATTACATTTTTTTAAAAAATCTAGCCTTTCTAGTAGACAGCTAATGTATCTCATTGTTTTATTTATTTTTTTTAAGAGAGATTTTTGCTATAGGGTGTATGTGCTCACCAGAGAGATAGAGAGAGACAGAGAGATACAAAGTGAGAAATCAGCCCCAGCGGAAATGGCCGCACAGCAATCCCTTCTCCTCCATTATTCTCTTGGGATTTGGGGCGTGCACGTACACAGGCCCAGTTTGAGCCTTAAACTGCCAGGTCTGAGACTCAAACCGTGGTCGGCTGAGTGGGAGTCTCACAATGTAACCACGTCGCCATCTGCTGGTCCATCATTGTGGTGTTCAGAAGCTGGCGATGCTGCGAGTCTGTTTGTGTCCACATACCTGTTTCTTTTTGGTCTCTGCCATGCTGTCTTGACCTGAAGCCTTGTAATAATCTTTAAATCTCTGCTTTGACCTAGGAGCCCATCAAAGACCAGGTGTTACATATCCTGTCTCTACTCTAAAACACTTTCCTACCGTTTTTTGGTCTTTCATGACATTCAGGACTTTTGAAGACGCTAAAACTGTTGTCTTATAAATTTCCCTCCAACTGTATTCACGTTTCCTCATGATTAAATTCAGGTTCAAAACTACAAAGGCAATTACCTTTCCTCCTTCATGTTAAATTTGATCACTTGATTACAGAGGTATCTTGTAGCTCTTTCTACTATAAAGTGATTTTTTCCTCTTGGAAATTAATCAATAATCTGTGGGGAGATACCTGAGGTCAGTGAAGATCCCACTCGCAAACGTCTTTCTCCCTCCTGTGACTCAATGGTAATTCTTGTCTGAGTCAGTTACTGCATCGGTTGTCACACAAGGACACTTTGCTATCATTTCCTCTGTTTTTATTAGCTAGCATTATTTTAGCAAAGAAAATCTCTCCCCTCTTTCTGAGTATCATAGTGAATGCACACTGGTTCTTTAATTATGCATCTTCTTCTGAATGCTCAAACTGCCCTGATTTGGCCAAAGTGATCTCTGTTATAGCTTAACCACGCAATGTGTGTTGGTTCAACTACGCTACCTTTTATATTTCACTGCCGGAGGGCGTGTCCACTCACCAAAGAGACAGAGAGAGATGGAGAGGGAGAACACTCTCCCAGTGAGGTGTGATCATGTTGCAATGTCTTCTCTTCCATTTCTCCGTCTTGTCAAGATTTGGGGGCACATGCACCCGGCATGTTTTGCAAATTGTCGAGGCTGGGATTCAAACCATAATTGACCACGCAGTATCCAGCTCCTTTCAAATACTAGGCTATGGAGCTAGCCTCTGAACTGCACTTTATGCCCAAGGTAATTTCTAGTATTTAATACTCCTAACAGGAATTGACAAAGGAACTCCAAAAGTTGGGGGAGGGCTTGTTCAAGGTACCTTCTTCCTGTGTAGTCTCAGCCCAAAGTAAGACATTTGAGTTGAGGGAAGGCATTTGAGAATTAAACTACAGACGGATGTCACCTAGTTCTGGTCCCTGTCACCTTTATTCTAGGCGGACCGTACCCAGCACTGTGCCCACTCTTCTGTTGGGCACCCCTGTCCTTCCTGTTTATTTCAGTAGTCAGAATGTAACAAGGAGCGGCAGTTACACCCAACTGTCCAGGCCACGTACCTCAAGGAGGCTTTTATGTTCAGCGCTGTGATAGCCTTGGCCTGCCTCCTGCATACTCAAGTAACCTCTTCAGCATTAATTTTTTTTTTTGAGAGAGATTTTTACTATAGGGCGCGTGCGCTCGCCAGACAGACAGAGAGAGACATTAGAGACAGAAAGCGAGAAATCACCCCCCAGGGGGGATGGTCACGCCGCAATCCCTTCTCCTCCATTCTCCTCTCAGGATCTTGAGCACGCACGCACACACGCCCGGCGTGAGTTTTAAGCCACCGGGTCCGGGACGCGAACCACGGTCGACTACGTGGGAGTCCAGCGACATAGCCATTACGCTAACTGCTGGTTCCCTTCAGCATTAATTTATTTTTCTGTGTTTCCGTTTATAGGATCTTCCCGAGCCGTATGGCCTGCTGCCTCTGCCAATTTAAAAATAATACTGAGGCTGAATGCAAGACGGTCAAGCTCCATGTGACAGCTCATGTCCGACAAACAGCACACGTCGTGAGTCTGAATTGCTTGATACGTTTGTTTACCTTATTTCGCTTACTGGTTTTAAATCTTTTAAATCAATGAGTATGAATTTTAAACTAATGATGTAATTGCTTTACTAGTATTTATTCATTCACAGCTTGATCCCCTGAATTTCTGCTGAAAGTCAGGTTCTCAGTTACATGACACAGCTCAGAAATGTAACTTCCATGTGTGGGAATGGAGGGGAGGGGATAAGATGGATGGCCACACGGGGTACTGCGCTCTGCCCGGCGCTTTCCCCCAGCGATAACTTATTTATAGAGTGCTGCTGTTTCGTTCACTGGTTTTATATGTGTTAGGTCGCGAGCGCCCCCTTCCTTATAGGGCAAGTATAGAGTATAGCAGTTTTCACTTTGTTTTTGTAATTTAATAAAGGAATACAAGGGATGTTGTTGTATTTGGAACCTAAGAATTTCTAGTTCCACAACCAGAAATTGCCACTTGACTCTTCTAAAGGAGTAAAAGGCTCTTCACCTTTAGACTGTCCAACTCTGAACTGCTCCAGATCTCCAGGTTTTCTATCCACAGAATAATCGAGGTTCCTGTAAGTGTTTTTTGACAGAGTAGGTTTATTAGCATGAACTTTGTGATGGCCAAAATGTGACTGCTTGAATACAGGTCTCTCCCAACAACCTGGGACCAAAAATCAGTAACAACACTGCTGTATCTATAAAGTTAGTGTTGCTGGGACCAGCAGATGGCGTCAGGGCTACGTCACTGGACTCGCATGTAGTGGATTGCGGTTTGAGTCCCGGACCCAGTGGCTTAAACTCACACCAGGTGCGTGTGTGTGTGTGTGTGTGTGTGTGTGCCCAAGATCCTGAGAGGAGAATGGAGAAGAAGGGACTGCAGCTTGACCATCCTCCCTGGGGGATGATTTCTTGCTTTCTGTCTGTCTCTCTCTTTCTGCCCAGCACAAGTGCCCTATAACATAAACCTCTCCAAAAAAAAATTAAATGAAAAAGTGAGTGTTTATTTTTCAAAACAACTTTTTATTATATTGATAATATAGTAAAACTATTTGATTATATTAATATAATAATATATCAACAATTATTATAACATATTAATGTTATAAAATATTGCAAAGTATTAATATTATAACAATGCCATAATTATAATATAGTAATCGATATATTAATAAATAACTAATAATATATTCATAACACAATAAATTTTGTGTTATTATGTTATTAATGATAGATTTCTTTTTTTGAGAGAGAGAGAGAGATTTTCGCTATAGGGCGCGTGCGCTCACCAGACAGACAGAGAGACAGAGAGACAGAAAGCGAGAAATCACCCTCCAGGGGGGATGGCCACGCCTCAATCCCTTCTCCTCCATTCTCCTCTCGGGATCTTGGGCACACACACACATGCGCCCAGCGTGAGTTTTAAGCCACTGGATCCGGGACGCGAACCGGGGTCAACTACGTGGGAGTCCAGCGACATAGCCATTATGCTAACTGCTGGTTCCCAATGATCGATTTCTATAATAAAATTATTTTAGCATGTTATTCATATAATAATTATTGTATTAGTCCCTTCTCCCCCAGAGGTGGACTGAGTGAGCATTTTCATCTCTTTTAGGTGAGGGAAAAAGATGAGAGGTTTTGAGTTTTGCAGTCCTAGCGTCCAGGTCTTCCATCCCCAATTTCGGGTTCTCCAGGAGCCCACGTTCCTCCTTTTTCATGATCCTTACCTCCTCCTCTGACCCTTACCACCACCAGAAGTACTTTTAACGGTTCTGGAGAAGGAGCCCAGCTATACAAGGGTGCGCTTGACCTTCAGGCAGTCAGAAACTTGGGGTGGCTCCTCAGGTGCCACAGGAAATACTCAAAATGAAATGAAAGCAAGACAGGCATTTGAGAAAAGTTGCCTTTTTCTCCTTCTAGGACCTTGAGCAGTATTTATCCAGAATTTGCTATTCCCGAGATGTAGCGAACATTCCACATACACATACGACCTGGCAAATTAAAAGTCTCTTACCCCACACTCTGCCCAGATTTAAGACACGAGACCGCTCGCCGCCCGAGTATAGGGAAGGAGCCTGAGTGGACGTAGTGTTCTGTCAGTGGAGGGCCTTCTGTGACGGAGCGGGGCTAGAAGGAGTCAAGGCCAGGGAAGGAACCGCGTGGGCAGGAGGAGAGGGGCCTGTCCAGTGAGGGCCTGTCAGCAGCGGGAGCAGGGCCGCTGCGTTGCCATGTCTGCTCTTGCTCCCTCAGTACTGTCCTGTGCTGTGGTCATCTATGATGGTAGCAAGAACACGGGTACCCTGAAGAGGTGAGAGAGGAAGCCTGGTGCTCCCTCTGTGTGAGGCAAGGTGGTCCGGGGTATGTTAACCGAGGGGGCCCTGCAGACCTAGAGGCTGGCGGAGCAGGGACGTGGTCTTCCAGCGGTGGCCTTTACTGGCCAGCATGGAGCAATTGGCCACTGAGGACCAATGAAATAATCCTACAGTTTCTACATTTCACACTGTGGAAGGTTCTGAGGAGGTAGCCGCTTTCACTAAATATGTCTTTTTCTCCTCTTGTCATTTCATAGGATTAGGTTTGGGCTTGTTTTTTCCCGGTCTAACCAGCACTCAGGTGTTTCCATCCTGAAGTCATTTGACTGCAGGGTATGGCTGCGGACTGACAGAGCATCCCATCCTTCTTCCAGTACCAAAAGGAATCTCTTCGTTTTTGACGGTTGAAGAAACATCTGCAGGGAATGCAGAGGGGGGCGTTCATGAAGGTGTTACAGGCCCGGAAGAAGAACACCAGAACAGAGCTCATCACCCAGTGGAGAAAGCCTCCTCAGACAAAAGTGGCGTCAAGCCCTCAGGCCTCATGAACAAGTCGCTAGACTTTAATGATGAAAGCGATGTGATTAGTGCACTAAATTACATAAGGCCTTATTTTTCAGAGGGAAATCTAGAAAATGTAGAACCAACATTATTACCATTTGTGGGACCAGCAGTTGGCATAATGGCTATGTCACTGGACTCCCATGTAGTAGACCGTGGTTCAAGTCCCGGACCTGGGGGCTTTAAACTCACGCCAGGTGTGTGTGTGCATGCCCAAGATACCCAGAAGAGAATGGAGAAGGAATTGTGGCATGGTCACCCCCCCGGGGGGTGATTTCTCACTTTCTACCTCTCTCTGTCTTTCTGGCCAGTGCATGCACCCTATAGCAAAAATCTCTCAAAAACAAACAAACAAAAAACATTATTACCATTCATTAAACTGCTTTTTTCAAATACACAAGACAGAGACAAGCCCTTGGGTTATTTGAAAGACAGTAGAAAGAACCCCCCTCTTAAACCTGAATTGAATGATCTGACTTATGAAAATAAACTGAGGAAGCTCTATTTTCTGGAAAATTTATTAGATGCAGAAATTCAAGAAAAAAATTGATGAGGTCAAAAAGAAAGAAAAAATTGCCATACTTTATGTAGTCTAGACTTTTAGGCCCCAAATTTAAATGCCAAAGTCTTTCAAAAGAAATGGGAGCCTGCTCAGCCATGGGGAAACAGCCTCCCAGAGAGCCGGCGTGTAGCTAACAGGCTACGGGACAGTCATCAAGGGGCCAAAGGGCATCCGGAAGAGGCAACGGAAAGAAATGAGAGATCAGAGAAACCAGAGGAGAGAGAGTGCCCAGCCTCCTGTGAGGAGTGTTGCCAAAGAATAAGGCTCAGGAGGCCCCACCCAGGGGAGCCAGAACAGCTGCACATGGCAGAAGCCTGGGAAGCTAGTGGGAAACTCCTTCCACGTGGAACCGTCCTTCTCAAAGGAACAGAAGGTCCCAGTCTCTTGGAGCTCGAAACCTCCCTTGAGGTATGGGCCTTCTGCCTCCACCAGGCCAAAATCCCCACCAGACGTTAAAAAGAAACCAAAAGGATTTAACCTACACCATGTTTGTTTTAGAAGATGCAAATGCTAGAGTTAAGAATATGAAGGTTCCTAAATGAATCTTACATTCCAAAGACAGTCACTACTTTCATAAAGCTCACTCTCGTGTGGCCCACAGAGCACCCAAGGTCAAACTGACTCGAAGGTTGAGAAAGAAACATTCACACGAGAGGCTGATGCTTGCACAAAGGCCTCCATTCTCCGGAGTGAGGAGCCTCATCCATGCCCCTTCACAAGGGGCTTTTTCATCTTCAGGAGACCTGAGTCCTCAGGAAAATCTATTCCTAGAATTCCTGGCTATTTCAGAACCTTTGTTCCAAGACGCTATTGTAGGAAAGATTACTACAAGAAATGGTTTTGAAGAAAATGTTCCTATAGCAGACACTTCTGTCCCACAAGAAGAAACTGCCCCTGATAACACAGGCCACAGGCCTGCTGCTCTAGATTCCACGGTGACCCCACACAACTTAATGCAACGGATAAACAGAGCGGTGAAGTGCAGTGGGAATACAGCAGGGGTGCTCGCTTACCCCCAAGCCCAAAGGCTTCGCCTACCCAGCGCTCTCATCCCCAAGCGATCAATTTGAAATTCAGCTGACCCAGCAGCTCAGGTCCCTCATCCCCAACAACGATGCGTGAAAGCTCATTTCTCCATCATCAGAACTCTGAAAATGGACTGCTCTGAGCCCCAGGTGCAACTGGCCTGCGCCAAGCTCATCTCCAGAACCGGCCTCCTGATGAAGCTCCTCGGCGAGCCGCAGGAAGTAAAGGTGTCCACGGCAGACTGGGACGCAGAGCAGTGGAAGACTGAGCACCACATCCGCGAGCCCGGAGGCCCTGAGTGAACGCCAGGAGCAGCAGTCAGGTGAGGTGAGGACAGCTGCCCCAACAGGAGCCGGGGCTGTTTCCGTTGCTCAGGGCATGCCGCAAGAGCACCCAGGCAGGGAGGCCGGGGCTCCGGTCCCTAGCTTGTCTCTGCCACGTAACGTTGGCCAAGACAGTGACCTCCTGCTTTGCTCCTTCAGAGAACCAAGCAGACCAAACACACAAGATAAGTAAGTTGTACTGGGAAGATGCTTAGTAATGAGCTGATGTGAGGCATTCCAAGAGCACGCTGTTTAGGGACCTGTAAAGTACGCATCTGAGAATGGGGTTTTGAATAACTAGCTTTTATCCCTTTCAACTCTTTGTTTTCTTTAAATTAAAATGTGTTGTGTTCTTTTTTTAGCTCACAAAACAGGTTCCAGGATATGGCTCTAGCAAACTCATCCTGGCAATATCTGAGACGGCAGTAGTTCTGGTTTTGCTTCTAATTTTCTGTCTCATTGAGGTAAGGACAACAATTAATCCTGGCTTCCAGAATACATCCTGTCTTGATTGTGATCAAAATTACCCATCGTGCTCGCTTCGGCAGCACATATACTAAAATTGGAACGATACAGAGAAGATTAGCATGGCCCCTGCGCAAGGATGACACGCAAATTCGTGAAGCGTTCCATATTTTGGTGATTCAATAAAATGTGGGGGGGAAAATGGTATAGAAAGCAAACATAGATAACAGAGACAGTGAGGGAGGAGAACAGGAGGTGGCAGAGGGTAAGAGAGAGGGAACCAAGGATGGGGGGAAAAAGCAAAACATACAGAAAACAAGAAATGGAAGATCATTTGTTAATAACATGTTTGTTGATGTGCTTGATTGAGACAATATACAGTGTACTCTGGATGGAAAATCTCATTTTGTATGCTGTAATGATGTACAGTGAATGAATGCAAATAAATAAATTGGAAAAAAAAAAAAAAAAAGCTTTGGGGATTTTTTTGGTTGGTTGGTTGGTTTGAAAAGGATGAAAGTGTGGTAAAATGTCTGGCCAGACTAACCAAGGGAAGGACCAGCAGATGGTGTAGTGATTATGTCGCTGAATTCCCACATGGCCGACCAAAAAAAAAAAAAAAAATTACCCATCGAGGTTTTTTCTCCCCGCCATCTTGGAGCCTGTGAAGGGCTTCTGGGTACAGGACTTCTTTTTTTTTTTTTTTTTATTTATTCATTTTCTACATTAATTCACTATACACCATCACAACACACAAATGAATTTTCCATCCAAAATACACTGTGCATTGGCTCAATCAAGCACATCAACATACATGTTCTCAGCAAATAATTTTCCAATTCTTATGTCCTGCATACCTTGCCTTTTGTTTTGCCATCCTTGATTCCCCATCCCCCACCCTCTGCTATGTCCCATCCTCCTCCCCCATTGTCCCTGGCATCCATGGTTGCCCTCCATGCCTCCCCCCCATTCAATTGTTCTGCCAATGAACTTAATTAGTGTAAATATATCCAATAGCTAGCACAGCTGACACATACCTATACATG
>NW_006159862.1:2149556-2153342 GCF_000334495.1 Tupaia belangeri chinensis | reverse complement strand
GGCGACACGCAGGCCCGGCAGTTACACGCAGGCCCGGAGGCCACACGCCAGCCCTGGAGAGGCAGCGGAGCGTGGAGCAGAACCCCGGCCGCGCGGGCCCAGCCGCGCCGCCGCCGCCACTGCTGCGCAGGCCCCCCAGGTACAGGACTTCTAAAGGCAACTATGTGTGGAAGACTATGGGCCTAGGCCATTTTTGCTGGCTGTAAGCGGGGTCTTAGGAACCACAGGGAGCACACAGCTCTTCTTAAAATTGAAGGTGTTTATGCATAAGATGAAATGGAATTCTATTTAGGCAAGAGATGTGCTTATGTGTACAAAGCAAAAAACAACACAGCGACTTCTGGTGGCAAACCAAATAAAACCAGAGTGATCTGAGGAAAGGTTGCTCGTGCCCATGGAAAGACCCCCAGAGGGTACATGTGCTCACTACAGAGAGACAGAGACAGAGGGAAAGTGAGAAGTCACCCTCTAAGGGGGATGGCCATGCGATAAGTAAATTAATAAAAATAGGGGGAAAAAAACATAGAAAAACTCAAAGTCTCTTTCCCACCAACTACTGCCTTATAGTCCTCTTCAGTCACTCAGACTGAGGTATGCTCTGCTCTTTATGGCAAAGTAAATCCCAGGGATTTTTTTTAAGAGTTGTTTTTGCAATAGAGTGCATGTGCTCGCTGGACAGAGACAAAGAGACAGAAAGCAAGGAATAATCACCCCCCAAGGGGATGGCCATGTGGCAATCCCTTCTCCTCCGTTTTCCTCTCAGGATTTTGGGCACACACGCACATGTGCCCAGCATGAGTTTGAAGCCACCAGGTCCGGGACTCAAACCGTGGGTGGCCATGTGGGAGTTCAGTGATGTAAGCATTATTCAATCTGCTGGTCCCAAATCCCAGGGATTTTTCAAAGTACCTTGTTCTGGGACCAGCAGCTGGCGTAATGGCTATGTTGCTGGATTCCCATGTAGTCGACCACGGTTTGAGTCCCAGACCCGGTGGCTTAGACTCATGCCAGGCATGTGTGCATGTGTGCCCAAGATCCCGAGAGGAGAATGGAGGAGAGGGGATTGCGGTGTGGCCATCCCTCCTGGGGGGGTGATTTCTCACTTTCTGTCTCTCTGTCTCTCTCTGTCTTTCTGGTGAGTGCACGCACCCTATAGCAAAAACTTCTCCAAAAAATAAAAACATGAAAGTACCTTGTTCTCAGGAATTCTCTGTGGAATTGAAACTAAAATAACAAGCCACTAGATTATTTTTAGAAGGTAAGTTTTAAGAACTCGAGTCGATGTGAGAGCACAATTTCTCCAACCCCAAACTATGTCCACAATTTGATGTATCAGCGATGACTTGCATTCTGCCAAATCTCATTCCTCGTTGCTGAAAGGAGGAGAGGTGTGTGATGTCCACACTCAGGGAGTTGCCATAACCCTGGGAAGAAGGGACACGCCAAAAGACAAAGGTGTCGTCTTGTAGCCTCACTGCATTTCTGTAGACTCGTTCTCCAGCCTCTAAGGCAAGTCTAGACGGGCTCATTAAACGCACCACAGCGAACTCCCGCATCACCCGCTCTCAGGCATGGCACAATTACAGCGGCCGACCCCTGTTCACTTTTGTTCAGTCCCAGGCAGGTGCTAGAATATTAAAGGAGCGATTAATAAGCAGAGGTCTTGACTACCCTGGCCATCCGACCTGATTCATTGCATGTGCCTTTTCTGCTCTCACGGCAGCCCTCTGCTCCACCTGAAGCAGCCCCTGACCACGGCTCAGTCACACCCTGTCTGCTGCCACGTTTGTCTGTGTCTTCGCCCGTCTGAAATTCCCTATTTCTCTCTGCCTGTGGAAGCCCTATGAGCCTGTCGAAAGCCTACCGCGATTTGTCGTTCTTCACGACTTCTATGTACTCCAGCCCTTCTGGGTCAGTCCCTTTCTTTGTCACCATTTCTGGAAGCCACTGTGAGACAGTCCTCCTCCCATGAGAACTAAAAATCTGGTAAACACCACTTTTTGTAAATTTTAAGAATTATTATTATGCTAACCAGCAGTTGCCATAATGGCTATGTCGCTGAACTCCCATGTAGCCGACCGCAGTTCAAGTCCCGGACCTACTGGCTTAAACTCATGCCAGGCGCATGTGCGTGCATGCCCAAGATCCCAAGAGGAGAATGGAGGAGAAGGGATTGCTGTGTGGCCATCTCCCCAGGGGGTGATTTCTCGCTTTCTGTCTCTCTGTCTGTCTGGCAAGCTCACGTGCCCTATAGCAAAAACCTCTCCAAAAAAAAAAAAGGGAATTATTATTTGCTACAGGTCATATGCACTCAAGAGAAAGACAGAAAGACAGAGAGACAGAGAAATCACCCCCCTTCTCCTCCATTCTCCTCTCAGGATCTTGGGCACGCACGCACATGTACCCGGCGTGTTTAAGCATCCGGGCCCAGGACTCGAACTGCGGTCGACTACATGGGAGTCCAGTGACATAACTGCTGGCCCCATTTTTATCATTATTTAATTTGCTGTAAGGCATGCATCCTCACCAGAGAGAGAGACAGAGAGCAAAAGTGAGAAAGCAAGCCAACAGGTTCGGTACTCAAACTATGACCAGTCAGTGGAAGTCCAGCACCTTAACCACCATGCTGCCTGCTGGCCCCTGAACTCATTTGTGTCCATCCCCTATTTTACAGTAAGGAAACTGCCAGAGTCAGGAGGAATACTTACTTACCCTTATGCTTTGCCTGGTTCTAGCAAAGTGGTTCCTCACCAAAGCCGAGTTAGATGGGACTAGCATGAATGCATCTGCTGTCCTCAGTCCTTCAAGGAAAGAGGGTGGAGGGGGAGAGGTTTGGGCTGTGCCTGCTCCTGCTGGGGTGGGCATCTGACCAGATAACAGAGGCCTTCGGAGAAGCTCTGGACAAGGGATAGAGAAGGGAAGACAACGTGGTCCTGGAGCAAGCGGGCTAGTCTCCTTCCAGCTGAGAGAAGATCAGATGTACGGGTCTTTCCTCTAAAGTGATGGAAACACCTACCTTCCCATCCTCCTGGCTTCTGACCGCCCTCCATTCCTTTATGCAAATCTCAGGATTCTAGTTGTGAGAGACGTTAGACAGTAGTTTGTCTCTCCCTTTCCTGATAAAGAAGGAGACAGGGACAATATCTTGCCCTGTAGTCATTGTTACTAGTGAGTGTCAGAAAGGATGATTCCTTTCCAGTTGGGGACTTCATTGATCGTATTGTGCTTGGGCTGTGAGCTACATTTGATATCGCATATTAGAACGCATATACTATGTACAATGTGTAAACTGTACAACTATGTACAACGTGTATACTATACACTATTTACCATGTGTATACTGTACACTATATACAATGTGTAAACTATACAAATATATACAGTGTGTATACTATACACTATATACAATGTGTATACTGTACAACTATATACAACGTGTAAACTGTACAACTATATACAATGTGTATACTGTACAACTATATACAACGTGTAAACTGTACAACTATATACAATGTGTATACTGTACTATATACAATGTGTATACTGTACAACTATATACAATGTGTATACTGTACAACTATATACAATGTGTATACTGTACTATATACAATGTGTATACTGTACAACTATATACAACGTGTAAACTGTACAACTATATACAATGTGTATACTGTACTATATACAATGTGTATACTGTACAACTATATACAATGTGTATACTGTACAACTATATACAATGTGTATACTGTACTATATACAATGTGTATACTGTACAACTATATACAA
>NW_006159862.1:2136737-2147954 GCF_000334495.1 Tupaia belangeri chinensis | reverse complement strand
ACAACTATATACAATGTGTATACTATACAACTATATACAATGTGTATACTGTACAACTATATACAATGTGTATACTGTACAACTATATACGTGTATACTATACACTATATACAACGTGTAAACTGTACAACTAAATACGTGTATAATATACACTATATACAATGTATACTGTACAACTATATACAATGTTTATACTGTACAAATATATATGTGTATACTATACACTATATACAACGTGTAAACTGTACAACTAAATACGTGTATACTATACACTATATACAATGTGTATACTATACAATTAAAAGTCATGGTTTTTTAATTAAAAACCCTCTGATTTTTTTTCTTTTTCTTTTCTTTCTTTTTTTAGAGAGATTTTTGCTATAAGGCTCACGTGCTTGCCAGAAAGACAGAGCTAGAGACAGAGAGACAGAAAGCACGAAATCACCCCCCAGAGGAGATGGCCATAACACAATCCCTTCTTCTCCATTCCTTTTTCAGGATTTGGGGCACATGCACACACATGTGCCCGGTGTGAGTTTTAAGCCTCTGGGTCCAGGACTCAAACCACAGCCGACTACTGGGAGTCCAGTGACGTAATTCTGTTCATATTCCGAAACACTATATATATATATTTAGTGATAGTCATGTACGTTCAACAGACTAAAATTTACTCATCTTCAGGGACGGGCTGTGGTATGAAAATCTGTGAGCTAGACAGCTGCTAGTTGGACTCGCATTTTCTTGATGTGATTCGACTTACAGGACAGAACAGCTAGGAAAATGAGTACCCTCTTCCCAGATCCCCAGCAAATGATGGAGGGGGATGTTAGCTCACAGCGGGCTGATGTAAAATACTTCTGGAGACACTCACGTGCTTCTGCCCAGGTTGATGGTTCAGTTTTGTTCAGTGCACAAAGGCGGCTGGCCAAGGTGAAAGCAGAGCCACCAATCCCCCACATAGTCCATGCCAACCCAGATACACAGGTCTCCCTAGAGACATTGTGGGGTCCCTCTGGACAGACACAGAGGGCTCCTGGAAATCCAGCATGCCGGGAACAGTCTCCAAGACCCCAGCTGTGGCGGTTCTGCCATTGTGATTATGGTCTGAGGTCCACGTTTTGCCCTCATTAGACCAGAGATGCACATTAGGACAGACGTGGGAAATGGCATGAATCACTATCTTTTCCATGTTCTTCCCCACCCACCCCCCCTCAGAGGAGGTTTTTCCGGTTTCTGGATAGTAGATACACATCAGAATCTGATACTCAGGTAAATTCGAAGATGATTCAATGCTGTGCTGAAGAAAGCAGGGGAAGTGCAAATTAATGTTCCCTTTCTGTTTTCTAGGAGGGTGGCTTCTTCTGGTTCAGGCGGCCACTCTGGCTTAGAGGTATGTATAGACCTCTCAATGCCACACGCAAGAAAAACATGGCAGAAGCTACATGACAAGGCTTTCTCCGATGAGGATGAGATTCTCAACAAGGATCCAGGGTAAACGATTGGAAATGGTTTAAAATTTCCTTATCTAAAATGAGCAGATAATGAAAAGTTTCATTGCTCCCATCATAAGCGAAACTTCGGGTTTGTTTTTCTTATCCCAGAGAACTCAGTGAAGTCCGAGTAGACAAGGCTGCACCTATGGGGTTGAAGAACCAGAGTGACTCCATTTTTTTTAGGGGGGGGGGACTGCATTTTGTTAAACCCATCTTGCTGAGAATCAGTGCCATCTCAAGGAGGCGAGCGATCACAGGAGAGGGTCATACTGAGAAGAACAAAAGAAATACCAGAGACCTGAAGTCACTTTTCTTGCCCAACTTAATGGTCTGAAGACCAATCAGTAAAGGACAACTTGCTTCTTGAAATCTACAGTCAATGGATAGCCGCCTGAGTGCATTCCTCAGCACCCCTCGACCCTCCCCCCCCAACAGCCAAATACAAGCCCAGCCCAACTAACACCACTGGGCTTGCAACTCTGATCTGCTGTGTCCTGAAGGGTGAGAGCCCTGGCTCGAGCCTGAATAAAAGCATAAAAGCGACCCTTGTGCATTTACATCAGAATCGGGTCCTTGTGGTCTATTGGGAATTTTGCGACTGGGGCACCCCAGGGTCGACTACGGAGGGTGAGGAAAGTGAGATAGTGGCTGAGGAGGAGAACGCAGAGTGACCCCAGCCTGTCTCAGGTTACTTTGCAGATGTTTTTCAATATCAGCTTCTCAGCATTGCTTGTAAAATTCTTAATTTTTTTATAGTAAAGTGCCTAAAATGCATAAGCAATTCTAGCCATGTGGTAAGAAATGAAAATGTATTCTGGGAAAACGTTTTCTTACATGGTTTACACACATAGGGCTTCTCTCCTGGGAGGCTCAAGCTGGGAAGTTCTTTGAATGTCCATGGATCCCCTCCTTGCTCCAACTTGAAGATCACTGCAGGTTTGGCAATGCTTTGTCCCAAAAACATCAGGTTGCTGTAGGTCTCCAGCATCACATTTATTGAACTCTCTGGACCACTTCCAGGGCCCTGCCACTCCTCCCAGGTAAAGTCCATAGCAACATCCTCAAATGATATGAACCCCAAAAATGAATTCATTTCCTTAACCCTGGATAAATACAGCAGTTTCTAAAATTATAGCGTCATGGACACCGTGTCCAGCAGAGCACGGTCAGCACAGCGGCAGGTTCCCCCCAGCGACCACGCGGAAGGCACTCAGAAATGAAAATGTAAACGGTTTAATATTAATGTCCAAATGAGGACCAGACAGACAGATGCCAGAGCCCTCATGGCAGCCAGTGCCTCCAGGCAGGCCATGGGGAGGGGCGAGGGGCTTCTTTCCCCACGCCCAGTCTCACCAGTCTCCACCAACCTAAAAGGATCACCTTCCAGTGGGGGGTGGATTTTTCAGCCCCATACCAGCTGTTCCAGAACTGTCTCCCGGTTCGTGAAGAACCAGGTTTCATCTAGCAGTCGGAGCGATCGGCTGGCTTTCTGATAAGGAAGTGGGCTTTAGAAAAGTTACACGGTGTCTGTGCGACCCTCCTGCCCTGGGAGGATGGCGTGCCATGTGAAGCCTCGCAGGGCCGGGGGGGTTGGCAGGGTATTTGGCTCACTGAACCCACCTGCACTGTGGGGCCAAGTGCTGCCTTTCTTCCCAAGCCCTCAAATTCACATCTGAATAAGAGCCCTATCTTGGTAGGGGGTTCCCTACGCTTGCAAACTAGTTTTTGTTTTTGTTTTTGTTTTCTGACCATGGAGGTTCCCACAGCCCACCTTATGTTTAATCATTTATTTGAATGACTCACAGGACCCAGAAAAACATTTTACTTACTATTGGCAGTCATCACAAAGGCTACTTGAAATAAATGAACTGTCAGATGAAGAGGTACTTAGGGTAAGGCCTGGAAGGGTCCCCTGGGGTTAGGGTGCACTGCCTGCTGGTACAGGGACATGCTTCCCAACCTGGAAACAATCTGAACCTGTCTTGTAGGCGTTTTCATGGAACCTTCCTCACATACATCGATCACATGGTAGATGATTAACTCGGTCTCCAGCTCCTCTCCTCTTCATAGAGGCAGGGCTTGGGGTTGAAAGTTCCAAGCTTCTAATCACGGCTTAATCTTTCTAGTGACCAGCCTCCACCAAGATTCACTTTGTTAGAAAAAAAAAGACGTGCCTCCCACCCAGGAAATTCCCAGTGTCACAGGCATGCCTGGTGACCAGACCCAACATCCATGTGGTTCTTATCTGATGCTCACAAAGAATTAGAGACACATACACAGGGGACAGCAAAGCAGAGTTTATTAAGAGAGGGAAGGAAGAACAGAGCTCCCAAGCGTGGAAGAGTCCTGACTAGGTTGACCGAGAGGGGGCAGGGAGTTTTTATCTAGCAGTCTGAGCAATGGGCTGGCTTTCTGATAAGGAAGTGAGCTTTAGAAAAGAATTACACGGTGTCTGAGTGATGTATTACTCTATTCTTCATGTGGCCACCAGACCGTGCAATCTGTACTGCTTATCAGAACACAGTTACTAGATAAAAACTGTGGCCCTTAGCTACAGTTGCTTTGAGTCCCACTGCAGCCAGCTTTGGGCTGTGAAAACTTGGGACCAGCAGTTACTGTAATGGCTATATCGCTGGACTCCCACGTAGTCGACCGCGGTTTGAGTCCCAGACCCGGTGGCTTAAAACTCACTCCGGGCATGTGTGCATGTGTGTCCAAGATCCTGAGAGGAGAATGGAGGAGAAGGGATTGCAGCATGGCCATCCCCCCTGGGGGGTGATTTCTCGCTTTCTGTCTGTCTGGCGAGCGCACGTGCCCTATGGCAAAAACCTCTCCAAAAAAGAAAAAAGGAAACTTAGCCACTGTGACTCCATCTTTGCTTTTCCCTGTCTGTGCTCTCAATATCCCTCTCTCCTACCTTATTAGCAAGGGGGTCATACATTCTTTAGAGACATGTAAAAAAGGTGTACACTGAACATTAACCAGACCGTAGAGGAAGAACAGAGAGATTTCATTAAATAGGAAAATATAGTGACCTCCTTTTGAGGCCTCTGTCTACCTGTACCTGGGGTCTTACTCCTATCTCACCAGGGACATTGGAGCGCCATGTCAGGAACCAGGATCAAAGAGCCAATGTTAGAACAAAGATGCTCCTAGCATCCCATCAGGAAAGTTACAAGGGTTTAAGAAGTTGTGCCAGGAACTGGGGGCAAAGAGCAAATATATGATAGTACACTGTCACAGGAAGGAGCGCTAACCACTCTAGATATTTCACATAGGGATTTTGTGCAAAAAATGTTTATCATTGGAATGTCACTGGAGAGGCTAGAGGGGGTGAAAGCTAGCAGCACTGCTCTCCGGCGGCTTCATCACTTCTGCTCTAGAGAAGTCAGAGGTCAGGAAACTTTGGGAACCCGCTGCCAAGGTCATCGCAGCCCCGCCATCCCCCGGCCAAGACCGTGGGGGAATATGGAGTCTGGCTGGCCACGACAGCTGCAGATCTGCGGCTGTACCTCCTTTCCACCTTCCCAATTGCACTCAAGTGCATCTCACTAGCAGCATCGTTCTAAAGGAGTCTGTTTGTTTTTTAAGGTTTTGGCCATAGGGCATGTGTGCTCACCAGAGAGAATCCATTCTCGTCTTGGGATTCTGGGCCTGCAAGCACACAGGCCTGGTGTGATTTTCAAGCCACCAGGTCTGAGACTCAAACTGCTGTCAGCTCACAGGGGAATCTAGTGCTTTCACCATGCCACCCGCCAGTCCCAGGGAAAGGAGTCTTGAAGTGTGGCCTCCAGCACCCGCATAGGAAGGGGTAGAAATGGGTGTCAAGAACCAAGCAGCTGTCTGCAGCACACCTCCGTATTCTGAGGGAGCCCCCCCTTCGAACTGGAGTGCCATGTATCCTGGAACTCCTACTCCTGACTTGGCCATGTCCCGTGGATTATGGAAACTCATGTACTCATTATCAATTATTCCCATACATTTTTTGATTTCAGCCTTAATTTCTTCAGTAGTGAAGAAGTCCTTCAGAAGTAGGTTGTTCAGTTTCCATGTGTTTGTATATTTTCAAGGGTGTTTCTTAAAATGAATCCTGAATTTAATTCCATCATGGTCAGAGAAGATGCTGGGTACAGTTTCTATGCCTTTGAATCGGTAAAGGCTTGATTTGTGTCCTAACATATCATATTTGGTCACTACAAATAGGGTCAATGTTTGAAAAGATTCCATGTCGGGGCGAGAAAATGTATATTTTGTGGACTTACTGCAGAAAGTTCTATAGATATCTATCAAGCCCATTCGATTTATAGTATCATTTAAGTCCTGTATCTCTCTATTTATTTTCTGCCTAAAAGATCTGTCTAAAAGAGATAATGGGGTGTTGAGATCTCCAACAATTACAGTATTTCTCCCTGCGTTCAATGTTATTGATATTTCCGGACCTGTTCCTATCATTAAGTGAGCCATTTTCTCGGTTGCTTTTTGTTCTCTTATAACTGTCCGTCTGACATTTTAGATTTCCTGGTATAGTACTCCTTTCTGAGCCTCTTGAAGAGCTGGCCTGGAATTGGTACATTCCTTCAGATTTTGTTTATCCAAGAAGGTTTTTTATCTTTTTTTCCCATATGAAAGAGAATCTTGCCAGGTATAGTATTCTTGGTTGAAATTGTTTTTCACTCAACACTTTTACTCTATTTCCCCATTCTTTCCTTGCCTGCCTCGTTTCCACCGAGAGATCCAATGTTAGCCTGATGGGGTGACCTTTGTAAGTAACTTGACGTTTCCCTCTTGCCAACTTTAGTATCTTGTCTTCGTCAGTTGTTTTTGCCCATCTGGCTATGATGTGCCTTGGAGAGGTTCTTCTTGGGTTGATTCTACTGGGAGTCCAATGTATTTCTTGGGTCTGGATATTTGAATGCCTTTCTAGGTTTGGAAAGTTTTCTTCCAGAATTTCATGGAATAAATTGTCAATGCCCTTATTATTTTCTTCCTCTTCTGGGATACCAATTATCCAGATGTTGGGGTGCTTGATGGTATCCAGTATTCTTTGCATATTATCCTCATTTTTTTTTTGGTTGTTTTCTCATTCTCTTGTTACTTTTTTCTAGGTCTGATGTTTTGTCTTCTACATTCGCGATTCGATCTTCTGCCTGATCTAATCTACTTTTAATACTTTCAAGGGAGATTTTGATTTCCTGTATCACACTCTTCATCCCTAAAATTCCATCTGGTTCTTGGTTAAGGTGTCTATTTCTTCTTTCAAGGCATGAAAGGACTTCCTCATCTGGAGCTCCTTGTCTCTTCTCCCTTCCATGTCAGTTAGTTTGGTCACTACAAATATTCTGAATTCCTTATCTGACATGTCCACGACATCCTGTGGGTGATGTGGGCTTGATGATTTCCTTGGAAGAGAGGCCTTTTGTTGGCTGCTCATATTTCTTGAGCCTCTGCGATTGTTCCCAGTCATCTGGTGATCTATATGTTTCTTCCTAACTTTTTCAACGTATCTCTGAGTGTTCAAAGGTGTACTGTAAGGGTCCAGAGATCGGTCTAACTGATGGAGACACAGAAAAGACGACAATGCAACTGCAAAAGAGGCTTTTATTTTTCCAGCTAGCTGGGGTCCAAGTTTCAGCCCGTCACAGCGGGCCTTCACAAGGACCCCGAGCCTAAGATAAAGGGATCTTTTATAGTTCAGGATGTTCTCTAGACTGTAACACACAAAGGAAGGGGGGGTATGAGAAACGAGGGTACAGCTTTCACCCCCTGTCCAGGTCTAGATAAGGGCTCTCCGCTAAGGGTTTGGATGACCTTGCCTCGGAGGTGCTGGGCCCTCCCGTTTTCCACTTATCTGAGAGTTCCCAGACTCCTGGTTCCCATCCTTGAGGCCCTAACAAAGTGGGCTCCGTCCCTGAAGACTCAACAGGGTAGCGATTAAGCTAACTTCCCCAGCATTCCCTAACACGGCGGTGATTTTGCTAATTCGGCCTAACCGTGCAGGATTAGAAAATTGGAGATTTCTCTTCTGGTCTGCCTACTTGTTGCTCACCAGTACCTGCACTATTGTCACAGGTCCTGGGTGACCGAAAGTCCTCCCTGTATCTAAGGAGTGGTGAGCCTCCAACTGACCTAACAAGCTACACCTTAAGAGCAAAGAAAATAATCGTGCGTTCTGCACTGTGCGCTATTCAAAACACTGAGATTCTGAGAGTCCAAAGGCAAGTGCAGGAGGGGTGGAGGATGAGTGATGGGTCCCAGCCTTTAGGGCCTGTAGCCACAGGCAGCCTGGTGTCTGGCACTGCCGCTGGCTTGAACCAGTCCAGATGGGGTAGGGAGGGGTGCAAGTTCGTGTTCAAGAAAAACATCTTGAGACCAGCAGTTAGCATAATGGTTATGTCTCTGAACTTCCATGTAGTTGATCGCGGTTTGAGTCCTGGACTAGTGGCTTAAACTCATGCCATGCACGTGTACGTGCATGCCCAAGATCCCGAGAGAAGAAGGGATTGCAGCGTGGCCATCCCCCCTGGGGGTTGATTTCTCACTTTCTCTCTCTGTGTTTCTCTCTGTCTCTCTGGCTAGTGCACGTGCCCTATAGCAAAAACCTCTCCCCCCACAAAAAAAAAAAAAAATCTTTAAAGGCTAGTCTTCATCATGTCATGTTTAATATGGAGTTACTCTGATTTATTTTTGCAACTTTGCTACAAATCTGCATGGTTAATCCTTTCCACTTCTATGGAATAAGTGTGGTAGTCCATATTTTGTAACTACTTCCTGCTGCACTGAGGTAAAGGTTTTGTAATAAAGATTTTTGATGATAAAAAATGTCACTTTTAGTTTTTGTTTTTGTGATAGGGTGCTTGCGTTGACCAGAGAGACACAGAGAAAATGAGAGAGAAATTGAAAAATCACCTCCCAGGGGATATGGCCACACTGCAATCTCTTCTCCTCCATTCTCCTCCTGGGATTTTGGGCATGCACACACACATGTCTGGCATGATTTTCAAGCCCCAGATCCAGGACTCAAACCACAGTTGGCCATATGGGAGTCTAGCACCTTCACCACCGTGCCGCCTGCTGGTCCTTAGTTTTCTTTCCTAAAGGAGAGAGGAATCGGTTATGTCTCTGCTCCTGTATCATTTAGGGGCCAGTAGATGGCACAGTGGTTATATCACTGGACTCCCATCTGACTGACCATGGTTCACGTCCTGGACCCAGTGACTTGAAAATCACCCAGAGTGTTTGTGTGCGTGCCTAAGATCCCAGGAGGAGAATGGAAGAGAAAAGATTGCAGTGTGGCCATACCCCCTGGGCAGTGATTTCTCTCTTTCTTTCTCACTGTATCTGTCTGTCTTTTTCTCTGGCAAGCACACATGGCCTATGGCAAAAACCTCTTTATAAAATCAGTCATTGGGACCAGTAGTTGGCATAATGGCTATGTCACTGGATTCCCATGTAGTTGACTGTGGTTCGAGTCCCGGACCCGGTGGCTTAAACTCACACTGGGCACGTGTGCGTGCGTGCCCAAGATTCCAAGAGGAGAATCGAGGAGAAGGGATTGTGGCGTGGCCATCCCCCCTGGGGGGTGATTTCTCGCTTTCTGTCTCTTTGTCTCTCTCTGTCTTTCTGGCGAATGCATGCACCCTATAACAAAAAACTCTCAAAAAAAAATTTAATCTCCCATTGTCATTTAGACTTGAGACTTTTTAACATTTAGCAATTTTTAGGAGCTGGAGGGAATGCAAAGGGCCACGCTATTTATTTATTTATTTATTTAGATTTTTGCTATAAGGCGTGTGTGTTCTCTGGAGAGACAGAGACAGAAAGTGAGAAATCACCCCCCAGGGTGGATGGCCATTCTGCAATCCCTTCTCTTCCTTCTCCGAGGACCTTGGGCATGCATGCACATGTATCCAGCGTGAGTTTCAAGCCACCAGGTCCAGGACTGGAACTCTAGCCAGCCATGAGAGAGTCCAGCGACATAACCACTACGCCATCTGCTGGCCCCTCAAGTCCCAGATTATAGGCCATTTACTGCTCTCCTGAAGAGGTAAAGTATGTAAAAAGGAATTCATTTGGGCATAAAATTGAGAACTGCATAATCTCCAAACATGCTGACCAAGGCTATTTTACACTTCTGACAGGTTAAAAAACGGAAACTGCAAATGGGGAAGAGTTTCTCTAACAGCTTTTACTGTTTTCAGGCCTGCAAGCGCAAGAAAACACTTTCTCTATGACCTCCCCGGCTCAGTTTGGTCAGGTTTGACACAAATGACTTTATTTGGATTCTTTAACACTTTCAGAAAACGTTTTCCCTCTTGGTCAAGATACTTTTCTGTAAGTATTATTGATCAATCGTCTGTGGCTTTAATTGTCCCTTGATGCCAGGATGGACTTATCCTAGTGGTTGGTGTTGTCATCTCACGTCAGAGGGAAATGATAAAAAATGTCACTTTTAGTTTTTGTTTTTGTGATAGGGTGCTTGCGTTGACCAGAGAGACACAGAGAAAATGAGAGAGAAATTGAAAAATCACCCCCCAGGGTGGATGGCCATTCTGCAATCCCTTCTCTTCCTTCTCCGAGGACCTTGGGCATGCATGCACATGTATCCAGCGTGAGTTTCAAGCCACCAGGTCCAGGACTGGAACTCTAGCCAGCCATGAGAGAGTCCAGCGACATAACCACTACGCCATCTGCTGGCCCCTCAAGTCCCAGATTATAGGCCATTTACTGCTCTCCTGAAGAGGTAAAGTATGTAAAAAGGAATTCATTTGGGCATAAAATTGAGAACTGCATAATCTCCAAACATGCTGACCAAGGCTATTTTACACTTCTGACAGGTTAAAAAACGGAAACTGCAAATGGGGAAGAGTTTCTCTAACAGCTTTTACTGTTTTCAGGCCTGCAAGCGCAAGAAAACACTTTCTCTATGACCTCCCCGGCTCAGTTTGGTCAGGTTTGACACAAATGACTTTATTTGGATTCTTTAACACTTTCAGAAAACGTTTTCCCTCTTGGTCAAGATACTTTTCTGTAAGTATTATTGATCAATCGTCTGTGGCTTTAATTGTCCCTTGATGCCAGGATGGACTTATCCTAGTGGTTGGTGTTGTCATCTCACGTCAGAGGGACATGATTGACAACTAGGTCAAAAACCCCCTCCTGCCACATCTGAGCAACAAAGCAGGCCTAGAGGGAGTGCCGTTCAGGCCAGATCTGTCTGAAACCATTTATCTTAAAGCCTTCAAGAGCACTTGTTAAGAGTCTTTTTCCTATGATGCAATTTTGAACTGTGGATAACAAAAACTTAAAATGGTCATAATTAATAACTCAATGACTAATCATTATAATAATGACATAACTGACAAAGTGAATGCAGTTATTTCTATTCCATGTAGCATTTAAAGATAGCCAGAATGTCTGATTGACATCACATCAGTACCGTTAGGGCTTTAGAATAATCTCAAGAGTATTCATGTCACCGACATATTTATGTAAATATAATCTTAAAGGATATTTAGCATGACTTTATTACTTGACAATGTTTCCTATATAAGATAAAATATTAGATAACCTTAATCAATATACATTTCTATTGAATAAGAGGTACATCTTTTGAGATTTTACAGGGTCCCAACTGGAAAATTCCAAAGTCAGATTTTAGGTCAATAATAATTTAGAATTTGACCCCAAGAAAGCCTATCAAAAATATAAAACCTGGGAACCAGCA
>NW_006159862.1:2124148-2136561 GCF_000334495.1 Tupaia belangeri chinensis | reverse complement strand
CTCTGTCTCTCTCTGTCTGTCTGGCAAGCGCATGTGCCCTATAGCAAAAACCTCTCAAAAAAAAAAATATATATATATATAAAACCTAGAGCTAGCAGGTGGCGTGGTTGTTAAGCCACTGGACACTCCCACATGGCCAACCACTGTTCCAGTCCCAGACTTGGTGGCTTGCTTTCTCACTTTCCTTCACTGTGTGTCTGTCTTTCTTTGATCAAATTAAAATAAATGAATTAATAAATAAAATTAAATAAATAATTCTTTTAATAAATATAAAACATCCTCTCAAAATATAGTCACAGTTTATTTAGGTATAATATTTATTTATTAAATCAAAATGATAAACACACAAATCCCATTTCTTAGGCAAATTACCAAAATGTGAAGAAAACTCTCTTGTAGTGTGATTGTTTCATGATTGCCGTTTACTGAGAGTAGGTCAGTACCTTCAGAAAACCATGTTTTAACACAAAGGGGGAAAATAATTCTTTGTTTAACTTTTAGAAAAGCTTAAGACCCCCTTTTTAATTTTGAAGTTCTAGCCAACTTGCCATATACAAAATACCTTTCTTAAAATTATCCCTATCAATCTTTGAAACACTTTTCAGGCCCTTTCAGATGTAACTCGGCTTCAACGACATGCATTAGACTTTCAGTATGTATCCCTTCCCATCCTTCCATTCTGAAATAATCCAGCCATTTTACTTTAGGGCAAAAATGTTACCACACAAAATTCTTTCTTTAATTAATTAATTAATTTTACATCCTTGCGATTTCCCATCCAGAACACACTCTAAAGTGGCTTAATCATACATGTTATCATCCACAAATAATTTCCCATTTCTTGTTTCTTGTGTGTGTGTGTGTGTGTGTGTGTGTATACACACATATATGTATATATGTACATATATATGTACACACACATATATATATTTATGTATACATATATATTTCTTGTTTACATTTAATCTCTCACATTGTCTCTGAAAATTCTTTTATTTTTACTAAAATTGTTTTTTCTTTTTAACTTTTCTTACCAAAATATGTATCTTTACCTTTTTACTTTCTTTTCATATCTTTTCTTTTAACCTTACTGTTTCCTTCCTTCCTTTCTTGTAAGTTTACTATTGGAACTAACCTTGAATAACCTATAATTTAGACCAAATGTTATTATTATTATTTGTTGTTGTTGTTTGTTTGTTTTTGTTTTTGGAGAGGTGTTTGCTATAGGACGCGTGCGCTCACAAGAAAGACAGAGAGAAACAGAAAGCGAGAAATCACCCCCCGGGGGGATGGTCACACCGCAATCCCTTCTCCTCCATTCTCTTCTCAGGATCTTGGGCACGCACGTACACGCACCCGACGTGAGCTTTAAGCCATCAGGCCCGGGACTCAAACTGTGGTCGACTACATGGGAATCCAGCGACATAGCCATTACGCTAACTGTTGGTCCCAAAGAGGGATGTACTCTTACAAGTACAGATTTTGATAATCTAATGGTTTAACTGGGTAAAGATTTCCATTTTCTGTGGAGAAACTAGTTGGTTTTTCGATCTGCTAAACCAACCATTAAGCAGAACCAGAATTAATCATAAAGCCAGGAGATGGCTGACAGAATTATAAGCTAAGTAGCCAATATCAAATTGTGAAGCTATGCGGACGAGCAGATGGCATAATGATTATGTCACTGGAGTCCCACATAGTCAACTGCAGTTCAAGTCACAGACTCAGAGGCTTAAAACTCACGCCAGGCGTCTGCACATGCATGCCCAAGATCCCAAGAGGAGAAGGGAGGAGAAGGGATTGTGGCATGGCCATCCCCCTGGGAGATGATTTCTCACTTTCTCTCTCTCTGTCTCTGTCTGGTGAGCGCATGCGACCTATAGCAAAAATCTCTCAAAAAACTGAAATCGTTAAGTTATGTAGTACTTTCTGGCCTACTATTGAAGATCAAAAGTAAATTGTTAAGGTCTGTAATTTAAATGAATTCCATAAAACTGATCTCAGTCAAATCAACTGATCTAAGTCCATTCTCCTCTCAGGACTTTGGGCACACATGCACACATGCCCAGTGTGAGTTTTAAGCTGCCAGGTCCAGGACTCAAACCATGGTCAACCAGCAAATGGGGTCATGGTTACATCACTGGATTCCCACATGGCCAAACACAGTTCGAGTCCCGAACCTGGTGGATTGAAATTCATTCCGGGCACTTGTGCATGTGTGCCCAAAATCCCAAGAGGAGAGTGGAGGAGAAGTGATTGCAGCATGGGCACACCCCCTGTGGGGTGATTTCTCTCTTTCTGTCTCTCCAGTGAGCACACACAAACTATAGCAAAAATATCTCTCAAAAAAAAAAAAAAAAGACTGAAATCAAAAGGTTCATAGAAACCAATGACAACAAACAAATAAGTGTTTATAACCTAGGGGACACAGCAAAAGCTGTCGTAAGAGGAAGGTTCATAACAATCAGTGCCCACAAGAAAAAAAGAGGAAAAGTTGCAAATAAACAACCTCATGACACGACTCGGAACTGGAAAAACAACAACAGAAAATCCAAAAGAGAGAAGAAATAATGAAGGTCTGAGCAGAAATAAATGGCATCGAAAAGAAACAAACTACACAGAAAATAAAGGAGACCAAAAGCTGGTTCTTTGAGAAGATAGACAGAGTTGACACACCATGAGCTAGATGACTCAAGAACAGAGAAGGGAAGGAGATCAGTCGGCACGGAAACAGGCATTAGAACAAATACAAAATATGATATCAGAGAATACTGTGAATGATTATATGCCAACGAAGAAAGCATAGATGAGATGGACAAATTTCTGGACATGGGTAACTTATCAAGATTGAGCCAGGAAGAGATAGGAAGTCTGAATAGACCCATAACAAGCATTGAGATTGAATCAGTAATAAATAGTCTCCCAAGAAAAAAGAACCCAGGCCCCATTGACTTTACCTCTGAATTCTACAAAACGTTTTTTTTTTTTACTTTTTTTTTTTTTTGGAGAGGTTTTTGCTATAGGGCGCGTGCGCTTGCCAGACAGACATAGAGAGACATAGAGAGATAGAAAGCGAGAAATCACCCCCCAGGGAGGATGGTCACACCACAATCCCTTCTTCTCCATTCTCCTCTCGGGATCTTGGGCACGCATGCACACGCACCCGGCGTGAGTTCTAAGCCACCGGGTCCAGGACGCGAACGGTGGTCGACTACGTGGGAGTCCAGCGACATAGCCATTACGCTAACTGCTGGTTCCCATGAATTCTACAAAACTTTTAAAGGAAAATTAACCCCAATTTTCCTCAAACTATTTCAAAAGATCCAAAAAGGAAGGAATCCTCCCAAATTCATTCTATGAGGCCTCTATCATCCTGATTCCAATACCAGACAAGGACATAACAAAAAAAGAAAAGAAAACTTCAGGCCCATATCCCCGATGAATACAGATGCAAAGATTCTCAACAAGATACTAGCAAATTATATTCAACAACACATTAAAAAGATTATATACCAGGACCAGCGGTTGGTGCAATGGCTATGTCACTAGACTCCCATGTAGTTGACCACAGTTTGAGTCCCGGACCCAGCGGCTTAAACTCATGCCAGGTGCATGTGTGGGCATGCCCAAGATCCCGAGAGGAGAATGGAGAAGGGACTGTGGCGTGGCCATCCTCCCTCGGGGGTGATTTCTTGCTTTCTGTTTCTCTGTCTCTCTCTGTTTTTCTGGCGAGCACACACACCTTGTAGCAAAAACCTCTCAAAAAAAAACAACAAAAAAGATTATACATCATGACCAAGTAGCTTTATTCCAGGAATGCAAGGATGGTTCAACATATGCAAACCAATAAATGTAATAAATCACATTAACAAAAGATCAAAATTGTATGATTATATCAATCAATGCAAAAAAAAAACATTCAATAAAATACAGCATCCCTTCATGATTAAGACTCCCAGCAAAATTGGCATAGAAGGGACATTCTTCAACATAATAAAAGTCATCTATGACAAACTTATAGCTAACATCATATTGAATGGGGAAAAGCAGAAAACTTTTTTACTAAAAATTGGAATAAGACATGACTGCCTACATTCTCCACTTCTTTTTTTTTTTTAGAAAGATTTTTGCTATAGGGCACGTGTGCTTGCTAGAGAGACAGAGAGAGGGAAAGCAAGAAATCACCCCCCAGGGGGATGACTATGCCACAATCCCTTTTCCTCCATTCCCCTTTCTAGATTTTGGATATGCGTGCGCATGCGCCCAGTGTGAGTTTTAAGCTGCCAGTCCTGGACAGTCGACTATGTGGGATTCCAGTGACATAAACATATTATCTGCTGGTCCCTCTCCACTCTTTTTAACCTAGTCCTGGAAATTCTGGCCAATGCAATTAGACAGGAGAGTCAGATAGAAGGCATCCAAACAGGAAAAGAAGAAGTGAAATGATCTCTATTTGCAAATGATATGATACTATGCATAGGAAATCTGAACAAAAATCTACAAAGAAACTCTTGGAAGTGATAAATGAATAAAATAAAGTCAAATACAAAGTCAACATACAAAATCTATAGCATTTTTATACACCAACAATGAACAAGCTGAGATAGAATTGAAGAAAGCAATCCCATTTACAATAGCGGCAAAACTAGTAAGATATAAAAGGATACAAAAAGTGGAAAAGCATCCCATGTTGCTGGGTTAGAAAGATGGCTATCTGACCTAAATCAATCTACAAATTCAGTGCAATTCTAATCAAACTACCAGAGATATTCCTCACAGAAAAAAAAAAAAAAAAAAAAAAAAAAAAAAAAAAAAAAAAACATAAAATTTGTCTGGAATCATAAAAGGCCCCGTATTGCCAAAGCAATGCTGGGCCAGGCCTCTTGCTTTAGAAGCCTCTCACTTCCTGACCTCAAGACATATTACAAAGCTGTGATAATTAAAACAGCATGGTATTGGCACAAAAACAGGCAGGTAGACCAATGGAACAGAATTGAGGACCCTCGAATAAACCCCAAAACATACAGCCAACTGATCCTTGACAAAGGGCACAAGACAACCAGTGGGAACAAAGAAAAATCTCTTCAGCAAATGGTGCCAAGAACTGGATACCCACCTGCAGGAGAATGAAACTGGACCCTTGTCTCTCACCACTAACTAAATCAACTCAAAATGGATTGAGGATCTAAACATGAAACCTCAAACTATAAAACTACTGGTGGAAAACACAGGAAAAGCTCTTGGAGACCTTGGAGTAGGCAAAGACTTCTTAAATAAGACCTCCAAAGCACAGGCAATAGTCCCAAAAATAGACAAATGGAACAGTATTAGGCTGAGAAGCCTCAGCACAGCAAGAGGAAAAAACAGAATGAGAAGACAACCCTCAGAGTGGGAAAATATGTTTGCAAATTATACCTCAGATAAGGGGCTGATAACCAGAATATACAGGGAACTCAAGCTGCTTACCTGGAAAAAAAAAAAAAAAAGAATCAATTAAAAGATGGGAAAATGAGCTGAACAGACAACTGTCCAAGATGACATATGAACAGCCAAAAGCATGTGAAAACGTGTTCGACATCTTATCATAAGGGAAATGCAAATCAAAATCACAGTGAGGGGGCTGACAGGCAGCATGGTGGTTAATGGCGCTGGACTCTCACATGGCCGACCACGGTTTGAGTCTTGGACCTGACAGCTTACCTTCTCACTTTGCCTATTTGTTTCTCTTGTTCTGTTCCTCTCTGGTCAAATTAAAATAAATAAATAAATACAAAAAGAATAAAGTTAAATAAAATAGTTCTTAAAAAAAAAAAAACAAAACACAATGAGATACCACTTAACCCATCAGAATGGCTGAAACAAGAAAATAATAAAAATAATAAAATAATGATCAGTGCTGGCGAGGCTGTGGTAAAAAGGGAACTCTCCTACACTGTTGGTGGGAATGTAAATTAGTACAATTGTCAAGAATGATACAGAGATTCCTCAGCATCTTACAAATAGAACTACCATGCAACCCAGTAATTCCACTCTTAGGCATTGACCCAAAGGATAAGAAAACCCTCAGTCAGAAAAACGCTTGCACGTCCATGTTTATTGCAGCACTATTTACAATTGCTAGGACATGAATCAACCCAATGTCTACAAATAGATGGGTGGATTGGAAAACTGTGACCTGTGTACTCTATGGAATACGACTCAGCCATAAAAAAACAATGAGACCCTGACATTTGATACAAAGTAAAAAACTATGGAAGACTTAATGCTGAGGGAAGAAAGCCAGACGATGAAAGACAGACTTTGTATGTCCCTGCTCCATATATATATTAGATGCCTGTGCTCTCTACAGCAGAAACGGAACAATTCAAAGGTACAATGGCAAGGAAGGCAACTGTGGATAGTAGAGATGGGGGGGGCAGGCAGTAGGGGTGGGTAACAGGGTGGGAGGGGAACAGGGGAAAAAATGCCTTTAACTGACACAAAAATGAAAAGTTATTTGCTGACGATAATGTATAGGATAATGTCTTTGTCTTGATTGATAATACACTGCATTTGCTGAGGGAGAAACATGTTTTGTATACTATAAAGATATATGGTAAGTGGGACCAGCAGTTAGCGTAATGGCTATGTCGCTGGACTCCCACGTAGTCGACTGCGGTTCGTGTCCCGGACCCGGTGGCTTAAAACTCACGCCGGGCACGTGTGCATGCGTGCCCAAGATCTCTAGAGGAGAATGGAGGAGAAGGGATTGCGGCGTGACCATCCCCCTGGGGGGTGATTTCTCGCTTTCTGTCTCTCTGTCTCTCTCTGTCTGTCTGGCAAGCGCACGCGCCCTATAGCGAAAACCTCTTCAAAAAAAATAATAAAAGATATATGGTAAGTAAATGTAAATAATAAATATATATTTTTTTAAAAGTACAGTCAGGCCAACAGGGGGTGTGGCGGTTAAGATGATGAACTCACTCCCACATATCTCTCTCTCTCATAAATGCATGTAGCCTGTAGCAAATTAAAAAGTAATGATGATGATAAATGGAATTAAACAAATAATTCTTATAAAAAGAAGCTAATGCAGAGGACCAGCAGATGATGTAATGGTTACGTTGCTGGACTCCCATGTAGTCTACCACAGTTCAAGTCACGGACCTGGTGACTTCTAACTCAGGCCGGGCGCATGTGCGTGCGTGCCCAAGATCCTGAGAAGAGAATGGAGAAGGGATTGCGGCATGGCCATCCCCCATGGAGGGTGATTTCTTGCTTTCTGTCTCTCTGTCTCTCTCTGTATGTCTGGTGAGCGCACGTGCCCTATGACAAAAATCTCTCTTTAATAAGAAAGGCATTAATTCAATCAGCAAAGTTGGGCGTTTTTCTCTTGAGTGCAGATAAAGTAAGTGGTACCAGCAAGCACCACAGAAATAAGGTTGTGTATTCTGACTTAAAAAAATGATTGTTGGCACAGTCAGGTGGAGTGGTGGTTAAGGTGGCTGGATCCTGAGACCAGCAGGTGGCATGGTTAAGACACTGGACTCCCACCTGAACGATTGTGGTTCGAGTCCTGGGCCTGGAGGTTTGAAAATCATGCTGGATACATGTGCATGCGTGCCTAAAATCCCAAGAGGAGAATGAGGGAGAAGGAACTGAGGCATGGCCATCCCTCCTGGGGTAGGGGCTGATTTCTCACTTCTCCTCTCTCTGTTGAGTACACACACCCTTTAACAAACAAACAAACAAAAACAGAAACAGAACATTCTAAGTGCTATCAAGGATACAGGAAAATTGGAAAGTTCGTGCAATGCTGATGGCAATGCAGAGCGGTGCAGCAACTGTGCAGAGCGGTTTTCCAAAGACGAAGCAGAATTCCCACAGGACCAGGCCATTCCCTCCTAGGTACATACGCAAAAGAGGCGAAAACAGGTTTTCAAACGGAAACGTGTGGTTGAATGTTCACAGCGGCACTGTTCACCACAGCCACACAGTGGAAACCTCGATGTAGAAGACCCGATACGTACATAAATGGTGACAGATCACACCATGAATCCTCATTCAGCCCTGCAAAGCCAACAGGCCCTCATTCAGCCCTGCAAAGCCAACAGGCCCTCATTCAGCCCTGCAAAGCCAACAGGCCCTCATATGTAACTACTGCCTGGATGATCTTTTTTAAAAAATGTATTTATTATTATTATTTAATTTGCTATTGGTCACATACACTCACCAGAGAGAGACAGAAAAAGTGAGAAAGCCAGCCTCCAGGCCCAGGATTTGAGCTACGGCCAATCATGTGGGAGTACAGTGCCTTAACCACCACGCCAGCTGCCGGCCCCTACTACATGGATGAGCTTAAAACACTGCACTGAGGGGCCAGCAGATAGCGTGATGGTTAAGGGTGCTGGACTCCCACATGGCTGACCACCGTTCGAGTCCCGAACCTGGCAGCTTGCTTTCTCACTTTCCCTCTCTCTCACTCTGCCCCTTTCTGTTCAAATTAAAGTTAGATAAAATAATGATTTTTTAATACCACACCGAGTGTAAAATAAGCAGGCTCTAAAGGTTACATATTGTGTGATTTCTTCAATATGAAATATCCTAAATGTTCACAGAAAACAGATTAGTGGCTGCCAGCGACTGGGGAGAGGGGGCCGGTGAGTAACAGTTTAATATATCTGGGATTTCTTCTGGGAGTAATGAAGTTTTGGAACCAGACAGAGGGTAGTGGGTATACAACTTTGTGAACTAAATGTCACTAATTAATTAATCGTATGCTTGAAAATGATTTGTGTTTTGTCACACAGATTTTATCTGAGTAAAACTTTCCGAGTGTTTTATCCTATAGCACGGTGTTCTGAATAATGGTGCAATGTTTTGTATGACCTCTTTGGGGATGTAAGGTTTCTTCTGGTAAGGTCTGTTTTATTTCTAGTTACTTCTCCATGTAATTGGCTTTTCACAGATATCTGATAACCCTAGGTTGCTTGTTCACATTCAAGACACGGAAAGATAAAGAAGTTAACGGGAGGAAGTGCCAATTGCTTGATGAGGCTTTGAACTGTGAGTTCCACTCTAGCCACTGGGTAAACTTTCTGTCAGGGAGCACCCTCTACTAGGATTTTCTTCTAAGGTTTTCTTTTGAGGGGCCAGCAGGTGGTATAGTGGTTAAGGTGTTGGACTCCCACATGGCTGACCACAGTTCAAATCCCATACCTGGTGACTTGAAACTCATTCCAGGCACATGTGTGTGTGTGTGTGTGTGTGCCCAAAATCCCAGGAAGAGAATGGGGGAGAAGGGGGTGCAGCATGGTCACCCCCCTGGCGATTTCTCATTTTCCCTCTCACTGTGCTTCTCCTCTCTGGCGAGCATATGTGCCCTATGACAAAAATCTTATAAAAAATAAAGAAAGATTTTATTTGGGGGCTAGTCTAATTCCCTAGAAAAAGCTCTAAAAATCTGTTTGGAGGAGCCAGCAGGTGGCATGATAGTTAAGACTCTGGACTCCTACATGGCCAACTACGGTTTGAGACCTAGACCTGGCGGCTCGTTTTCTCACTTTCACTTTCTCTCTCTCTCTCCATCTGGTGAGCACACATGCCATATAGCAAATTTTAAAAAGAATAATAATAAATAAAATTGAATAAATAATTCTTTTAAAAACAACCTCTGCTTGGAAGATTTAACTGCCAGCATTCTGAGAGCCAAGTACAAAACACAGACTTATTTTCTAATTAACGTGAAAGTGACCTTGACATTTGTTTAGCGAGCAATATACCAGTTATCTCCCACATTGACTTTATACCCCGGATATTGTCAACGCACTTAAATTTTAAGGGGGCTATTTTACAAAGGTTTATATGGTAATACTTGAGATAGAACCTGAGTAGAAGCTTAATATATACTCCCTGACAAGACTAAGTAATTAGCAGAGAAAAATAAACAAAACTAGAGCAACAATAACATTTTATAGGACAAGGAGCCACTTTCCTGGAAAAGAAAGGGGAAAAAAATCAAACTTAGATTTAGAAACCATGATAGAGTTAACACTTGAGAGAAAAGCATACTTAAAATGATAGCTCCTGGGGCCAGCATTTGCATGGTGTATAAGGTGTTGGACTCGCACATGGCCAACCGAGGTTCTAGTCCTGGACCTGGCAGCTCCCTTTCTCAATTTCTCTCTCTCTCTCTCTCTCTCTCTCTCTCTCTCTCTCTCTGGTGGCCCAGAGCAAATTTTAAATAATAATAATAATAATTAAATTAAATTAATATTTTTTAAAAGTGTAGCTCCTAGAGACCAGCAGATGGTGTAATGGTTACTTCACTGGACTCCCACATGGCCGACTGTTGTACGAGTTCTGGACCCAGTGGCTTGAAACTCACGCTGGGCACATTTGCATGCATGCCCAAAATCCCCATGAGGAGAATGAGGGAGGAGGAACTGTGAGGAGAATGAGGGAGAAGGAACTGTGGTGTGGCCATCCCCCTGGGGGATGATTTCTTGCTTTCTGTCTCTCTGTCTCTCTCTGTTTCTCAAGCAAGCATACACATGCACCCTGTAACAAAAATCTCTCCAAAAAAGACTATAGCTCCTTTCTAGATTTCTAACATAAAGGTGCAGTTTCTAAAAAGAATGAAGTGGCATGGTGGTTAAGGTGATGGACTCCCACTTCACCGACCACTGTTCAAGTCCCAGACCTGGCAGCTTGCTTTCTTACTTTCCCTTTCTCTCTCCCTATTTCTCCCTGGTCAAATTAAAAATTAATAATAATAACAAATAAAATGAAATAAATGATTTTTAAAAGCATAACACTGATATTTCTACTACCTACAGCCGAGAGTGAAATTATCATCCAAATAACATCACTTTCCATGCTTTATATACGGTGTAGAGTTATAATTTTTAGTTTGTAGAATGATTATAGCTCTATTTCAGCTTCATCCATTGAAGACTTGTTCAAATTCCTGCAGAAAGTCTAGCAACAGAAAGAAGTCAAACCATTCCACCAGAGGAAATCAACTGTCTCACTTTCAAGACATCCCTCAAGGACAGGCACTGCACATGAATTTTCTTTTTTCCTTTTTTTTTTTAATTGCCAGAGGACACATGCCCACACCAGAGAGAGAGAAAGCACCCCCCAGTGAGGCATGATCACACTGCAATCCCTTTTCCTCCATTTCTCCATCCTGTTGAAATTTTGGGCATGCACACGTACATGCCTGGTGTGTTTTTCAAGCCACGGGAATCAGGATTTCAGCTGCGGTCAGCCATGAGGGATCTGGCTTCCTTAACCACCAGGCTATGGGGCTGGCCCTCAGATTTTCTTTTAGTACCATCAGTTGCATGATCTGGCTCTCTGCTCTGAAGATTTTAGATAGATCACCCCATCAACCATAAAAGAAAACAATTTGTTTTAAATCATTCTACCCATTACTTCTCTTTCCAAGATAGGTAGTTCTGTTTATAGAAAAGAAGGTTGCATTTACTTCACTACTAGGTTAAGGGAATGTTATTGAAGTTTACCTAAGAATACATTGCAAATACCGCCTATCAATTGTTGGTTAATATACAGGAAGTTACATTAAAAAAAATTGGAGCCAGCAGGTGGCGTGGTGGTTAAGAAGCTGGCGGCCCACATGGTTACCGATGGTTCAAGTCCTGGACCTTGTGGCTTGCGCTCTCTCTCTCTCTCTCGTCAAAATTAAAAAATAATAATAACTAATAAAACTATTAAATAATTCCCAAAAAAAAATTTCATAGGAGAACCCAAGTTGATCTCACCAACTACTGGGGCTGAGACAAGTTTTATTGAGCAAGAGGGCAGGGCCTTATAAACTAACAGCTCTGGCCACGGTAAGTGTCAGTCTTTGTACAGCAGGAACAGAACACAAGAGAACAGCCTCCATTACCTGTTGGTGTAGGTACAGTCTCTTTACTCCTTTTCAGCCCAGCTCGAACCTGTGCCTAAAGACAGACGTCACGTGAGTAAATGAAGTGTAAGTCAAGCGAGGAGTCCACTGTTAAACCTTAGAGCTACTGCTGCAACTACTGCTAACAGGCCGCAGTATCTAACAGTCTTCCTGGGTCCTGAGAGGCCACGGCCAAGAGAACACAGCCCCAGTAAACCACTGGTCTTCCCCCAGTGCTCAGCTCAAAATGCTGATATAAAAAGCTGCTTGTTGGGACCAGCAGATGGCAGAATTGTTTACGTTGCTGCACTCCCACATGGCTGACTGCAATTCGAGTCCCAGATCTAGCGGCCTGGAACACATGCCGGGTGCATGTGTGTGTGCATGCTCAAAATCCCGAGAGAAGAATGGAGATGGGATTGGAATATGGCGGGGGACCCCCAGGGGGGTGATTTCTTGCTTCCTACCTATCTCTCTGTCTCTCCAGCAAGCACACGTGCCCTGTAGCAAACATCTATCT
>NW_006159862.1:2098563-2123910 GCF_000334495.1 Tupaia belangeri chinensis | reverse complement strand
GCAACCGCCTCTTGAAGAAAACCCCCAAAAAAAAAAAAAAAAAAAAAAAGAGAGATCTGTTTGTTGCTATAGTTGCAAATTGAACATGGTGTTTGCACACACATGTGCTCTTTAGTGTTCCTAGACACAGACAAAAGGCATAAAGTCTAAAGATAAATGGTATTGTCATCTAGTGGGTACTTCATGCTCTAACTTACTGTCCTAAGTACTGTCCCTCAGTAAGTCAAAGTGAATATAGAGAAGACCTGCTGCCTGACAATCGGGCAGACCCAAAGGATTTGAAACATAAGAAGTGGTCACGGATTAGACAGTTCGTGCACCTAAACTCGTCTTGTGTCTCCTTATGGATAACCCCTCCCTTAAGCCGACCACCATCCATCCCCATCCTAAGCCTCGAAATGATAAACAAACTCCTTCTAGACAACCCGGGGATTTGGTCCTGAAAGTACTTCCCACAGATCACAGATATATCACACACTGCTTAAAAAAAGAATAAATCATAGAAAAGAGGCAGAAAAACAGCTAACAATCAGAATAATAGGAAACAAATTGTTTCGCTGCTGTTAATTTTTTCAGAGAGTACGTGTGTTCACCAGAAAGAGAGACAGAAAGAGAGACAAGCATTCCCTACAGGGGATGGCCACGCCACAATCCATCCTCTTCTTGAAGTTTGGGCACACACATGTACATGCCCAGCGTATTCTTGAAGCCACCGGAAGTCACCCCTGTGGACTTAACCACCACATCACCATCTGGCCCTGAATCGCTAATTTTCTTTTCTTTTTTTTTTAAAGAATTATTTTATTTTATTTATTCATTTATCTTTTTTAATTGGACCAGACGGAGGCAGAGAAAGAGAGAGAGAAAGTGAGAAAGCAAGCCACCAGGTCCAGGACTTGAACCGTGGTCAACCATGTGGGAGTGTCCAGCACCTTAGCCACAATGCCACCTGCTGGTCCCCTGAAGTGCTAATTTTCTAAAACTGTATATGAAAAGAGAAAAAATCATTTTAAGTCTAATTCCTTTTCTAAAACATTGAGTCCCTCATGAATAGATATTAAATGAGCTCTGGGTTAAAAGGGAAACATGCTGAGATATGATTTTCTCTGGTTCCCCTGGGATATTAGATGTATTTCATACTTTACAGAGTCATGGTGCCAAAGGCATTTTATCATTTTGCCCCTAGAGATTCCTTACCATGCCGTGGGATCAGGCAGAACCACATTCTAAGATAACACGCTGACTGTTACCTGCTCTGCAACTCTCTCCCAGTTTGTCTTGAAGATGTACACCAAATAGAAAAGGCCTTGAAAGAAGACGCAAACCATCAATCCAGACCAGAGGCCTGTGGGCATAACAGGAATAAAGGTTAGTAACTATTGTCAGTTTCGTTCCCAGGATCATTAACATTTTTCCCTACCTAATGAATCCATAGAGTAAATCTCAGTTAAATGGGCTCCCCTAAAATGTACACAAAATTATGAACTAGGCATTAGATAATCAATCAACCAGCCAATGAACATAACAAAATACCTCCAAAATAATTTGGTGCTTTATATGTTGGGTTAACAAATATTTACCCACTTTTGTTTTATGCCAAAGTAGTAAAGATACAGAACTGAACAGGCAGACGAGGACAATGCCCCGAGGAGCTTACATTCTGGGGTTGACAGTCACAGAATAAACCAGACACTAGTTGGGTAGTTTGGACAGTGACCAGTGCCTGACAGACGTTGGGCAGAGCTATGCGTCATGACCTACAGTAGGGAGTGTGAGCAAGACAGCCAGGTGTCCTCCGAGGTGGGGAGCAGCTGTGAGGAGGTACAGACAGGCCCTGCAGGTAGAGCAGGGATGGGGCCTAGCCCCATGGGAGGAAACCCACCTGGGAGTTCAGAGAGCCTTCCCTGTTAGGAAGGAGCTTGGAGTGGGGGAGTGAACTAGCGGGGAGGGGAGACTGGGGAAGCAGCCACAGAGCACCTGGGGCTAGTCTAACCTAAAGGGGACCCGCAGGGGTGTTTCAGATGTTTGTGACATGAGCGCTGATGCTTCCAGAGGTGCACTTGGAGCACAAACTCTCTTACTGCTGCGTGGAGAAGACCATGGAGACTCCGGGAGGGCTCCGTAAGAAATACGTGCTTTAGGCTGGATCAGTGAGACTGAAAAGCAGAACAACCCAGTGAAGCAGTGCTCAGGAGTTTATTATAGGGTGTCTGGCATAAGGGTAAAGGTGGACGTAACCCCAAACACTCATAGCTTCAACACCGCCTTTCTTCCACTGCAGCACTTGGCCCTCCTTATGAGGATATGCAGCATGACTTAGATGCCAGGGGCTCCTTGGGAAACTCTGCAGGACACGGGAAACATCCTGACCCTGCCTAGGTGTTGCAATGCCTGTTCTTTATAATGTTTATGGCTTACACATTATCCTCTTTGATGCATACTCAGACAGCCTTCCTCAGAGTTGCAGAGGAACAGCATAAGTAAACTGGCTTGACCTACAACCATAACAGGATCACACATGATAATAACAAGGTCGAAAAAGATCTGCACTAAAGTCCTTATCTCTAACTGTAGAACTTCAACTGCATTCTTTTTTTTTCCTGAAAATTTTAAAGCAATGTATTTTGACCAAATGATACACAATTTCACTGTAAAAAAAAAAAAAAAAAAAAAAAAAAAAAACACTCCTATCACAGCTGTAAGGAAGCCCATCTGCTCCCTCCTCGTTATGTAAAGCTGGGTCCCCAGGGAGTGGCAAGGAGGTAGAGAGGAGGGACAGTCACAGCCCAGCTCCAGCCCAGCCTCCTCCTGTGCTTCATGCCCAGAGCACCACAGCTTGTCCTGTTGGTTCAAATGGCAGCCGTGAGCCGGCTCCGTGGGCTGGTGCCGAGGCAGCTGAGCCCCACGTGGCCGACAGTGTGGTCTGTTTCAGAACCCGCATCTTAAGAAACAGACCATGCGCATGTAAGTGCGTGCCCCCAAACCTGAGGGCAGGTGGAGGAGGAGGGACTGTGGGGTGAGCATACCCCACAGGGGAGGGCGCCCCTCGTCCTCTGATGATTCAGCTGTCAGTAGTGAAATGACCCGCCCCTCTCACTTGCAAAGAGTGGACAGAAAGCTACTGTATTTCTCTAGGACATTTACAACTGCATTCCTGAATGCTTGCAAACAGTTCACTGTGCCTGGTAAAATGTAAATAAAGAAGCTCAGCACGACTGAGCAGCACGATTTGTCTGTGTTCACCTCATCTCTGCTTCTGTGTCTTTCTTTTCTCTAACTCTTTTCTTCATAGGACCAAGCCCCGAGGGTGGATGCCAACACCTCCTCATTGGGCTTCCACCATGGGCACCACAGAAGGTCAGAGGACTGCAGATTGAGAGGCTGCCCCTGTGATTCTGTGTACACCCCACTCCCGGTACTCCACCGCACTCCAGGTACTACCCCTGCACTCCAGGTACTCCACCCCACTCCAGTACTTCACAACAGTATGTGTACTCCACCACACTCTGGGTACTCCATCTACACTCTGGGTACTTCACCACACTCCGGGTACTCTACCACATGCTGGGACTCCACCATACTCTGGGTACTCCACCTAGACTCTGGGTACCCCACCACACTCCAGGTACTCCCCTACACTCCAGGTACTCCACCCCACACTCTGTGTACTCAACTCCACCAATACTCTAGGTACAACACCCCACTCCAGGTACTACACCCCACTCTGGGTACTCCTCCACACCACTTTGGTACTCTGCCCCATTCCAGGTACTACACCTACTCCGAGTACTACACCCACCATATTTGGGGTACTCCACCCCACACTGTGTATTCCACTCCACCAACACTCCAGGTACACTATGCCACTCCAGTACTCCACCCTACTCCGTGTACTCCACCCCACTCCGGGGACTCCACCACATTCTGTGTACCTCACCCCATTCCAGGTACTCCACCCTATACTCCAGAAACTCCAGCCCACACTCCAGGTACTCCACCCTATACCTAATACTCCACAGCACTCTGGTTACTCCACTGCACTCTGGTTACTCCACCATATTCCGTGTACTCTATCACACTGCGGGTACTCTGCTACACTCTGGGTACTCCACCAATACTCTGAGTACACCACTATACCCCAGGTACTCTACCCCACACTCCAGGTACTCCACCTGACACTTTGGTTACTCCACCTCACTCTGGGTACTCCACCCACACGCTGTTACTCTACCACACTCTGGGTATTCCCCCACATTTCTGGTACTCCACCACACTCTGGTTACTCCACCCACACTCTGGGTACTTCATCACACCCACCCACATGTCTGGTACTCCACTGCACTCCAGGTACTCCACCCACAACTCCAGTACTCCACCCCCCTCTGGGTACTCTACAACATCCCAGGTACTCCACCCCACTCCGGGTACTCCACCACATCCCAGGTACTACACCCTACTCTGGGTAGTCCACCACACTCCATGTACACCACCACAGTCCCACCCACATGCCAGGGACTCCACCCCACACACCAGGGACTCTACCACACTCCAGGTACACCACTACACTTCAGGTACTACATCCTGCTCTGGGTACTCTACCACACTCCAGGCACTCCACCACACTCCGTGTACACCACCCACACTCCCACCCACACATCAGGTACTCCACCTTGCATGCCAAGTACTCCACCACACACTGGGTACTCCACCACATTCTGGGTACTCCATCCGACTCCAACCCACATGCCACGTACTCCACTCCACAAGCAGGGCACCCCACCGCACTCTGTGTACCCCACCACACTCCCGCCCACATGCCCTACTCCACTCCACGTGTGGGGCACCCCACCGCACTCTGTGTACCCCACCACACTCCCGCCCACATGCCCTACTCCACTCCACAAGCAGGGCACCCCACCGCACTCTGTGTACCCCACCACACTCCCGCCCACATGCCCTACTCCACTCTATGGAGCCACTCCCTGAACTAAGTGGGGCTGGAGCTTTCTTTTTCCTTGTACAGTTTTGTTATATGGCACCTGTGCTCCCTGGGAAGAGTGAGAGGCAGGGAGACAGAGAGAAAGGAAAGTGAGAAATCACCCCCAGTGGGGATGGCCACAGCTCAGTCTTCCATTCTCAATCCCTGCTCTTCCATTCTCCTCCGGGGAGTGAATTTCATGCTGTCATGTTCAGGACTTGAACTGCAGTCAGCCACGTGGGAGTCCAAGGTTTTTTTATTTGTTTTGTTTCAACCACCATGCCAGGTGTTGGCCCCAGGGCGGGGACTTTTAAAGAGTATTCTTGGGGACCAGCAGTTAACGCAATAGCTATGTCACTGGACTCCCATGTAGTCGACCACGGTTCAAGTCCTAGACCCGGTGGCTTAAACTCACGCCGGGCACATGTGCGTGCATGTCCAAGATCCCGAGAGGAGAATGGAGGAGAAGGGATTGTGGCATGGCCATCCCGTCTCGGGGGGGTGATTTCTCGCTTTCCATCTCTCTGTCTCTCTCTCTGTCTATCTGGCAAGCGCACGCGCCCTATAACAAAAACCTCTCCAAAATAAATAAATAAATAAATAGAGTATTCTAAAGGGGCTACACTGCTTGGGAACCGTGTCTGCAGGGAGCTGGCAGAATCACCCGTCTTTCTTCACAAAGGCCAGCAGGGCTAGTGAGGAGGAAAAGGAGGCCATTACTCTAAGTGGCCACAGCAGCAACGAGAGAAACTGGAGGCCCCAGATGTCCTCAGCGCCCATAAAGCGGGCCAGTCAGCTGCTCCTAACACGTTCACAATGCTCATCTACTTTTGAGAAACAAACTTCTTTAAAGAATAATTTTATTTAACTTTATTGATTTATTTTAATTTGGCCAGAGTGGGGAGAGAGAGAGAGAGAGAAATAGAGAGAGAGAGAGAAAGCTGCCAGGTCTGGGACTAGAACCATGGTTGGCCGAGTGGGAGTCCAGCACCCTTAACCACCACACCACCAGCCAGCCCCCTGGCACGAATTATTTTAAGCACTCTAACAAGGCCATTTATGTATCAATGAGGTCACTGCAAAGCCCTGCTGAGGCTGGACCTGAACTGCGCTGCACATTGGGAACCGTCTCGTAATTCATGTGTCACTTACCTGGGGCTTCCCACTGGCACACGCAGAGAGGCTGTGCTCGTGTTTACTCCTAGCAGGTGACAGAAAGCAGAGCCGTCTGGCCAGTCTGGAAGCAGACGGATGGTTCGTGCTCTGTGATTGGTGGGGCCATTCCCAGGACTCCCCCCAAAGAGACTGGAACAGGGTCTTCATTCACGGACCGTGGATGCTCCCGGCCGTGTTCTTTATAAAGAGGAGCAACTTAATGTTTTCTAGTGGGGAAATATTAAACGAATTATGCCAAGAAATACCAAACGAGTGCAGAGGAGATGTTCTCAGCATAACCTCCTAGCTGTAAAGAACGGAGAACACGCTGGAATAAAGTGCACTGAAAAGCACGGGTTTTATGGCGGAAAGGTAAAATTCCAGGTGTTCTTCATTTTTTTAACATCTTTTTATAAATTTTCCCAAGTTTTCTGTAATTTTTTTTTTCAAGAGGGCAATTTTTGCTATTGGGCACATGTGTTTCCCAAAGAGACAGAGAGAGACAGAGAGACAGAAACTGAGAAATCACCCCCCAGGGGGGATGGCCACACCGCAATCCCTTCTCCTCTATTCTCCTCTCGGGATCTTGGGCACGCATGCGCACATGCCCGGCGTGAGTTTAAGCCGCCGGATCCGGGACACAAACCGCGGTCAACCACGTGGGAGTCCAGCGATGTAACAGTTATGCCATCTGTTGGTCCTAGTTTTGCGTAATCTATTTTAAATTTCTTTCTCCAGTGAGACAGAGGAGGGAGAGAGAGAGGCAGGCACCCTCAACATGGTCTTCATCCCCGTTTCCCACCCCAGCCCCATCCATGGATTAGGGCATGTATGTGTCGTTGGTCATGCCCAGGGAGAAAGATTATTATTATTATTATTATTATTATTATTATTATTATTATTATTTGGCTATTGGGCACTTACTCTACTGGAGAGAGAGAGAAGGAGAAAGACAGAGAGAGAGGAAAATGAGGAAAACACCTCCCAGTGGGGAATGGCCATGCTGTAATCTCTTCTCCATTCTCGTCCTGGGATTTTTTTTTCCTTTGTTTTAGAGAGATTTTTGCTATAGAGCAGCATGCATTTGCTGGAGAGACACAGAGAGAGAGATAGAAAGCAAGAACTCACCCTCCACCCCAGGGAGGATGGCCACGCTGCAATCCCTTCTCCTCCATTCTCCTCTCAGAATCTTCGGCACGCACGCACACACAGTGTGTGTGAGTTTTAAGTCGCCAGGTCTGGGACTCGAACTGTATTAACTACATGGGAGTCCAGTGATGTAACCATTGTACCATCTGCTGGTCACCTCCTCCTGGGATTTGGGGCATGTAAGCACACACGTCTGGTGTGTTTCAAGTCACTAGGTCCAGGGCTCAAACCGTAGTCACCCATGTGGAAGTTCAGCACCTTATCCAGAACGCCACCTGCTGGCCCCAAGCTTCGAGTTCTTGTGCAGAAAGTTCCCTGAACACACTGGGCACACACATGCCCGTGATCCAAGGCTGGCTGGGGCTAGGAGTGGATCGTGACAGATACAAACTGCCCGTGATCCTGGGCTGGCCGGGGCTAGGAGTGGATCGTGACAGATACAAACAGCCAAGGAGAAGCTTGGATTTCCAAAGTGCTTGGCCCGTGGCTGGCCATCAAAGCTGGAGAGGTGGAGAAACACCCATTTCATAATAAAAAAATTTAAAAAAACAGATGCCTCCAGGCATTGGCTGAGATATTTACAGATCATTTGACTTCTCCCTTCCAACTTCGATGCCTTCTATTCCTTTATCTGCCTAATTGCTCTGTTTGGAACTTCTAGCACTGGCTGGAATCGAAGTGGCAAAACAGCCACCCTTGTCTCAAGGCTGACCTTGTGGGAACAACTCTCACCATTAACCGGGAGACTGACAGCAAGTAAATGGCCTTCGTCGGGTAGAGCCGACAGCAGACTGGGTGTATGCTGACGGTCCCGTGGGGCGGACATGCTCTACCACACGGCCTAGGGTGTGGGGCTGCCCCATCCAGGCTGGTGAAGGCACACTCCGGGCCCGTTGTGCAACAACGCGCTTCTAAAGATGGTTCATTTAAAATAAATAATAATTTTTACATATCTTTCTCTCCCACCTTATTTTTATCGTGTTAAACATAAAATGTACTGTTCTGACCACTTTTCAGTGTCCAATTCAGTGGCATTAAGTACATTCCGGCTGCTGCGTAGCCATCACCACCACTTCCGCTAGAACTTTCTGTTCTTTTCACACTACAAGAGTTAAATTTGTTAATATTTCACAAAGAAGTAGAGATTTTTCTTTCTTTCTTTCTTTTTTTCTTTCTTCCTTTTTGCTATAGGGCACGTATGCTCTCGGAGTTGGCCATCTTTTTAGACACGTCATTTGTTCAAGATTTCATACGGCAAGCATTAAACCAAGCATGGGCGTTGATTCTGGGGGCCCACATCCACATATTAAGATAAAAGCCAACTGCAACCCACGGACCTAGCTGGACTAAAGGCTCATAGTTAATCACATTAGAGTTTTTATTTTTTAAAAGAATTATTTTTATTTAACTTTATTTATTTTTAATTTGATCAGAGAGGGACAGAGAGAGAGAGAAAGAGAGAGAGAAAAAGAAAGCCACCAGGTCTAAGACTCGAACCGCGGTCGGCCATGTGGGAGTCCATTGCCTTTAACTACCATGTCACCAGCCCCCACATTGTAGTTTTCAAATTTCTACCACCTAGACCTCAGTAGTCACAGGTCTTTCAGGTCCTCTGGATGGCCCACAGCGCATCTGCCCTCTTCCTGAGTTGAGCAACCTCGTAGTCCTTCAGCTTCTGGCTGATAACACTGGTCGACCCTGAGTGTCGAGGACACGTGGAAGGTTCGGGAAGACTTCATTCTCGATGCCACACATCCCCTGCACCATGATTGACACTGGATGGATCCTGGATAGATTACTGGCTGGAATCGAAGTGGCAAAACAGCCACCCTTGTCTCAAGGCTGACCTTGTGGGAACAACTCTCACCATTAACCGGGAGACTGACAGCAAGTAAATGGCCTTCGTCGGGTAGAGCCGACAGCAGACTGGGTGTATGCTGACGGTCCCGTGGGGCGGACATGCTCTACCACACGGCCTAGGGTGTGGGGCTGCCCCATCCAGGCTGGTGAAGGCACACTCCGGGCCCGTTGTGCAACAACGCGCTTCTAAAGATGGTTCATTTAAAATAAATAATAATTTTTACATATCTTTCTCTCCCACCTTATTTTTATCGTGTTAAACATAAAATGTACTGTTCTGACCACTTTTCAGTGTCCAATTCAGTGGCATTAAGTACATTCCGGCTGCTGCGTAGCCATCACCACCACTTCCGCTAGAACTTTCTGTTCTTTTCACACTACAAGAGTTAAATTTGTTAATATTTCACAAAGAAGTAGAGATTTTTCTTTCTTTCTTTCTTTTTTTCTTTCTTCCTTTTTGCTATAGGGCACGTATGCTCTCGGAGTTGGCCATCTTTTTAGACACGTCATTTGTTCAAGATTTCATACGGCAAGCATTAAACCAAGCATGGGCGTTGATTCTGGGGGCCCACATCCACATATTAAGATAAAAGCCAACTGCAACCCACGGACCTAGCTGGACTAAAGGCTCATAGTTAATCACATTAGAGTTTTTATTTTTTAAAAGAATTATTTTTATTTAACTTTATTTATTTTTAATTTGATCAGAGAGGGACAGAGAGAGAGAGAAAGAGAGCGAGAAAAAGAAAGCCACCAGGTCTAAGACTTGAACCGCGGTCGGCCATGTGGGAGTCCATTGCCTTTAACTACCATGTCACCAGCCCCCACATTGTAGTTTTCAAATTTCTACCACCTAGACCTCAGTAGTCACAGGTCTTTCAGGTCCTCTGGATGGCCCACAGCGCATCTGCCCTCTTCCTGAGTTGAGCAACCTCGTGGTCCTTCAGCTTCTGGCTGATAACACTGGTCGACCCTGAGTGTCGAGGACACGTGGAAGGTTCGGGAAGACTTCATTCTCGATGCCACACATCCCCTGCACCATGATTGACACTGGATGGATCCTGGATAGATTTTCAGCATGGATCCGGGGAGACCAGCCACCCTTAATCCGATAGCCCAGGAGGTGACCCTCTCAGCTCGATGACTTCAGAGGCACCTTCAACGCCACTGCATGCATTCCCTTCCAACCTTCACTGTTGCTGTGCGTCCCCATTTCTGGATTCGGGTCCTGGAGGGAAACACCAGCCACATTCACTCCACTCCGCATGGACACGCTGGAGTCACCGTGTTCTCCCCAAATCCACCCATGGCAGCTGACGGGGTGAACCCCAAGTTTTTCAGCCATGGGATAGAAGAATGCAGATTATGCCCCCTTCCGATTGCATAGTGTGGGGTAGGCCAGGTAACACTGGAAACCACAGTTACGGTCAATCAGGACTGTACTCGACTTGAGGAACATTGAATGTGAAGACATTAGCGTTTCTCTGGGCCAGGTTGACACGACTTTCACCCTCCTGTTGACAGACTCCAGCAGTCACTGCCACACTCTTGGAGCTGGGGGTCAGTCCTCTTTATCTGCCACAACTGTAGGAGTCTGAAGAAATAAGCTCCTGTGCTGCCGATCCACCACTTCTCCTTTGAGCTTGTCTTCCAAAACACCCACCAGGGCACGTTCTTCAACCGGAGACTTTCCCAGAATGCTGATGGCACACGCCCTCCAACTCGTCCACCGCCCACTCCAGTGACCGTTCCTCTTCTTCTGCAACTGGGGCAATGAGTTTATCCTTAAGAGATGCCATTGTGCAAGGAAAAAAACAAAACAAAACAAAACAAACAAACAAAAAAACCCGATTGCCATTGGGTGTCAGCTGTGCACTTCTCCGCCTGCACAGGCTCTGCCCAGAACTTTCTCATCAACCCAAAAGGAAACAGTAACTCCTTGTAACCGCCACACCCCCAGCCTACTTGTTGCCACATTCTACTTTCTGTCTCTATAAATTTTACTTATTTTTTTCTATGAGAGAGACAGATGGACATCCTCAAAGGGCCCCATGCCACAATCCTGCCCCAGCCCTTTCCGCCACACAGGGTCATGGGCGTGTGCATGCTGGGTGTGTACAGGTCAACCTTCCCCATGGCTCTGGCCTTGCAGAGTGAGGGCTACTGCTGTGCCACCATAGCTGGCCCTCTGTCTCTATTCAGTTGATTATTTTCGGTCCATTATATAATCGTAAAATGCATTTTATGTAATTTTGTAAAAGTTGATGTATCTTATTTATCTCTTGTTGTTTCTCATGTGACTTTCATTGCTGTTAAGGTGTTCTTTTGTTTGTTTTTATTGCCACAGGGCATGTGTGCTCACCAGAGAGAGAGATGGACAGACAAGCAGAGAGAGAGGGAGCAAGCACCCTCCCCACAGGGGTGTGGTCACAGTGTAACCCATCAGAGCAGGCATGCTCACACAGCGGGGGGGTTTTCAAGCTGAGGGGTGGGCTTAAACAGTGCAGATGGCCATGTGGAATCCATCTCTCTCAGCCACCAGGCCACAGACTGGTCCAAGGTGTTCTTTTCTCTTCTACTTCTTTTCTGAATTTTTAAAAAGTGTTCTATTTTTTTAGCCATAGGATACATATTCTTTTATCTTCTATTTCTTTTCTGAATTTTTAACAAGTGTTCTATTTTTTTAGCCATAGGATACATGTGTTTGTGCAGAGAAACAGAGAGAGAGAGAGACAGTGAGAAGGAAAGTGAGAAGTCACCCCCCAGAGTGGACAACCATGCCACAATCTCTTCTTCATTTTCCTCCTGGGATTTTGGGCATGCACCCACACGTGTGATTTTCAAACTGCCAGGTCCAGGACTCGAATTGCATTTGGCCATGTGGGAGTCCAGCACCTTAGCCACCATACCACCTGCTAGACCCTTTCCTGAATTTTAATTACTTGTTTGCCCTCCCCTACTGTCTTACTGTTTGTTTGTTTGGTTGGTTGGTTGATTTTAAGAGGTTTTTGCTATAGTGCACATGCACTCGCCAGACAGACAGAGAGAGACAGAGAGACAGAAAGCAAGAAATCAACCCCCTAAGGGAGATGGCCATGCTGCAATCCCTTCTCCTCCATTCTCCTCTCGGGATCTTGGGCACGCACGCATGCACATGTGCCCAGCATGAGTTTAAGCCACCAGGTCTGGGACTCGAACCGCAGTCAACTACATGGGAGTCCAGCGACGTAGCCACCATGCTAACTACTAGTCCCCTGTCTTGCTGCTTTATCTGTTCTTTAAATCTCTTACAACTTTTTTTTAAGCTTTTTTTTTTTCCTTCAAAGATCATGTTTCATTCTCTCAAGAAATTGTGGGGGAGCCAATAGGTGGTACAGTAGTTAAGGTGCTGGCTACTTATATGGCTGACCATTGTTGTTCGAGTCCCAGACCTGGCAGCTCGCTTTCTCACTTTCTCTTTCAATCTCTCTCTCTCTCTCTCTCTGTGTGTGTGTGTGTGTGTGTGTGTGTGTGTGTGTGTGTGGTGTGCTCATGTGCCCTATAGCAAATATAAAATAATAATAATAAATTAAATAAATAATTCTTTTTAAAAATTATGGGAACTGTGTAGTTGCGAGTGGCTTAACAACGGAAACACTTCTGAGAAATGCACTGTTTGGCACTGAGCACAGAGTGTGTTCACTCACCGGGATGGTATAGCCCTACTCAACACCCACAACAGAGAAACGTCTTTTAACTGAACAAGGGTTTGGGAAAACATGGCGAGCAGGAAAACTACACTCACAAGGCTGCCACGTTTCCTGAGAGCAGCAGCAGGTGAGGGCTGCCCCTGGCCCGGCGCCCTGCACCGGCGACTTCACCCGCTTGCAGCTGCTCCGGTCCGGGGGCGTCCTGCGCTGGAAGGGCCCCAGCCGCAGTGGCCCGGCAGCGCTGCACTAAGCCGCGGTGCTGGAAGCCTCTCCCAGGCCTCTCCACAGGCTTGGCTCCCAACTCAACCTGAAAAACACACCAAGGAAGAGCTGGGGACAGGGATCGCAGCGTGGCCGCCAAGCACATCTCTCTCACGTCATCAATAAAATACAAACAAACCGGGACCAGCAGTTAGCGTAATGGCTATGTCGCTGGACTCCCATGTAGTCGACTGCGGTTTGCGTCCCGGACCCGGTGGCTTAAACTCACACCGGGCACGTGTGCGTGCGTGCCCAAGATCCCGAGAGGAGAATGGAGGAGAAGGGATTGTGGCGTGGCCATCCCCCCTGGGGGGTGATTTCTCGCTTTCTGTCTCTCTGTCTCTCTCTGTCTGTCTGGCGAGCGCACACACCCTATGGCAAAAACCTCTCAAAAAAATAATAACTAAAAAAAAATACAAACAAACCACAGACGGGCAAAAAACAAAATCTGAGCAGATGTTTCAACCTGCGAATGTAGTAAAACAACCCTCAGTCTTCTCTTGGCTCCATAAACACACCACTCTTCCGTTACATCATGTGGATACGTGTTTGTTGTTGGTTTGTTTGATGTGCTTTTGTATGTGCGTTTGCCAATTAGTGCGCATGCATTTACCACAGAGAGAACACATCCCCCAGTGGGATGAGGTCTGGCCGACTCGCCATATGGGATCCAGTGCCTTAATCACCAGGCCATCTGATGGTCCTGCACTGGTCTTTTTGTTGTTGTTTTTGTTTGTTTGTTTGTTTGTTTTGTTTTTTAAGAGAGAGAGATTTTTGCTATAGGGGGTGTGTGCTTACCAGGGAGAGACAGAGACAGAAAGCAAGAAATCACCCCCCGGGGGGATGGCCATACCACAATCCTTTCTCCTCCAGTCTCCTCTTGGGATCTTGGGCACGCATACACACCCACCTGGCAGAGTTTAAGCCGCTGGGTCCGGTATTCAAACCACGGTCGACTACATGGGAGTCCAGCAACATAGCCATTACGCTAACTGCTGGTCCGTCATTTTAATCAATTCTCACATTTATCCTCAACAGCAGAGCTCTTTGCTATTCAGAGATGAACGTGCATTAGGCGATGGTACCAATTCCTGTTCCAATTTTACACTGGAAGTCTGTTCGTTATTTACATTTGTTTTTGCTTTTGTTTTTTAAAGTGTAGCATGGGATCAGCAGATGGCGTAATGCTTATGTTGCTGGACTCCCAATGAAGTCAACTGCGGTTCAAGTTCCGGACCAGGTGGCTTAAAACTCACACCAGGCACATGTGTGTGCCTGCCCAGAATCCTGAGAGGAGACTGGAGGAGGAGGGATTGAGTGTGGCCATTCCCCTGGGGGGGCGGGTGGTGATTTCTAGCTTTCTGTCTCTCTGGCCAGCGCATGCGCCCTGTAGCAAAAACGCTCAAAACAAGCAAACAAAAAGGGTAGCAAGACTTGTATCTCTTTCCTAATCCTTTATATAATGTTTATTAGCTCAAAGGTTAAAACTGGTCACTCTTTTAGATCAGATAAAAAGGAATCACTGGGCATAACCTGTGGTGAACTTTGAGCTAACTTAAATGTTACATAAGTCTAGATACCAACAGGGCATGAGTTGGCACGCTCCCCAGCAATCCTCGGGTACTTCCACCGTTCACTTGAAGACGTGGCACGTGTTGGAGGCCACTGCAGTCCTGGTAATGTAAGAAGCATGCTTACTTCCTCCTGGACCTTTCACCTGAAATCGCCCAGATTTTTGCTATAGGGTGCGTGTGCTCACCAGAGAGACAGAGACAGCGAGAAATCACTCCCCAGGGAGGATGGCCATGCCACAATCCCATCTCCTCCATTCTCCTCTTGAGATTTTGGGCATACACACACATATACACACCCAGCATGTTTCAAGCCACCGAGTCCAGGACTCCAATTGTAGTCAGCCACATGGGAGTCCAGGGACATAATCACTACGCCATCTGCTGGTCCCTGGACTGGGTTTTTCTTTCTTTCTTTCTTTATTTATTTATTTATTTATTTATTTATTTATTTATTTATTTTTGGGGGGGGGAGAGATTTTCACTGTAGGGCACGTGCGCTCGCCAGACAGACAGAGAGAGACATAGAGACAGAAAGATTATGCCAACTACTGGTTTCCTGTTTTTTATTTTTTTAAATTCATGTTACGGTGTGTGTTCATGTGACAATGAGAGGGACAGACGTATCATCCACAAAGTCTGCTCACGCCACGGTCCTCCTTCCTCCAGCTCACTGGTCTCAAGCAGTAGGGCGCATGCCCAGTGTTTTTGGCAGACCAGGCTGGGGATTTGAACCATGGTTATGTGTGGCCTCCAGTGCTGCGACGTAGCACACTTCTGTCTTTGCCACTAAAGGTGGGCCTGTTTTGATAGTTTCGCTAAAAGCAGGCAAGAAAGAAGAGGTGGAGTCGCGTCTGATGGTCTTGTCAATCATCTTGTCTCACCAAGAACCTCCTCGAATAAGCCTCAAAGTACGGGCTGTTGAGGTAAAGCACAGAGGCGGGCAGTGTGCAGGCATGGCAGTGAGCGTGTGCGAACGTACACGCCACCCGTTCAGTACCTGTTTACCGGGGACTGGTTATACTGTGTAGGTACGACTGCTATCGTGAACAGACTAGACTCCCTGACCGTAAGATCTTGGGAGTGTGTGTGCACGCGTGTGTGTGGAGAGACAGACATAGTTATACTTAATCGTTCGGTACCTGTTTACTGGGGACTGCTTATACTGTGTAGGTACGACTGCTATCGTGAACAGACTCCCTGACCGTAAGACCTTGTGAGTGTGTGTGCACGCACGTGTGTGGAGAGACAGACATAGTTATACTTAAGGAAGATAAAGCAGGGCTGGTCCCAAAGCTAATGGTTAAGGGAAGCCAAAACCCACATGGCCAACCATGGTTCGAAACTTGGCCCTGATGGCTTGAAAAATACACTGGGCGTGTGTGTGTGTGCGCGCATGCGTGTGTGTGCACATGTGCCCACACCCCAAATCTGACAGTATGGAGAGATGGAGAAGGGTCTGCAGCATGACCATGCCCCACTGGGGGTGCTTTCTCCTTCTCCCTCTGTGAGTGAGTGCATGTGCTCCCTAGCAATTAAAAAGAACAAGAAAGCAGAGTGAGGGACAGAGAATAGTGCTTATATTTTATACAGACTGGTCAGGGAAGGCTCTGAGATGGAATTGAGAAAGTTAGCCGGGCACTCAGGCAAAGCAGTGCAAAATTCTTAGGGCAGAAAATGTGCTTCGAGTGTTGGGGGAATGTCAAGGAAGCTGCCCTGGCTGAATGCGCTCAGTGAGAGGGTCCTGCAGGAAAGGCTGGGGAGGGAGCCAGGACACACAGGGCTTGCGAAGTACGCTGTGGACCTTGCACTCCACCTGGAAAGTTCTGAGCTCACCATGGCCCAGGCACCTTCCGACACTGACAGCCGGTGAGTACATTTTGAGAGACCACTCTGGTCGTTTCAGCAAAGGGGATTTCAAGAGCAATGGCTGTCACAGGAAGACTGCAGTGACACTGAGAGATCGGAAACACTGTGGGTTGGAACCCAAATGTCAGCTCCTGTGCCATTTGAAGATTTGTCAGTGTCACCTTCTGTCTATGAAAGAGGTGCCATCTTGACAAGGAATACCTCAAGTCAGGTATTGCTCCCACTTCCGGGAAAGAGCCAGCAACAACCACAGTATGAAATGCAGAAGCAGAAAGTTTCTCCCTTCTCCTGTCTTCTGATCTCCTGATAGCGCCCCCTACTGGCAGAACTTCATGGGAAGCCGGCTGGTACAGGAGCCTGGAAAACCTGGCTTCCCCTGGGGGCCCTGCAGTGCAGCGTATAAAAGGGCGAGGGTAGAACTGGGAGAGAGCAGATACGCGGCCTCCACAGGAAGCGTAGCAGCAGGCAGGCCAGTAAGATGCTATCTGCTATCACGGAGGACCAACAGATGGTGTAATGGTTACGTCACAGGACTCCCATGTGGTCGACCGCGGTTCGAATCCCAGACCCAGTGTCTTAAAACTCACACTAGGTGCATGTGCATGTGTGCCCAAGATCCTTAGAGGAGAATGGAGGAGAAGGGACTGTAGCATGATCATCCCACTCCCTCGGCTGTGATTTCTTGCTTTCTTTCTCTCGGGTGAGCTCACCACCCTATAGTAAAAATGTTTCAAAAAAAAAGGACGTTCCCTTGGGCCAGCAGGTGGTGTGCTGGTTAAGGTACTGGAACTCGTATTGTCCATTCTGTGATGGGAGTTCCCGACTGGCAGCTTGAAATAAAGAAAAAAACTCCAGGTACATATGTGTGCCTGCCCCAAATCCTGTCCCAACATCCCAAGAGGAGAACAGAGGACAGGGGACTGCAGCATGACCTTCCCCACCTGCGGGTGCTTTCTCACCTCTGTCTTTCTGGTGAGCACACGTGCCCTATGGCAAAAATCTTAAGGAAAAAAAATGTTATCACTGGCCTGGTCTGGTGTCACAGTCCAAACCGTGACGGCAGCGCTGGGAGCATTATGGGTTCCAATCGCCAGGTCCATCCCAAACATGCCGGCACATACACAAATGCCCCGGACCCTGAGGGGCGGAGGGCGGGGAGGGGAGGGCAGGTGAGCAGACCCTGTGGAGGGTGTGGGCCTCCCTCCCTCTAGAGCACACGCACATGCCCCCTCTACCATGAATAAAATAAACTAGCAAAAAGGATGCCATTGCTAAAAACACTTCAGGTAAAAGACGATCATCTAGTCTGGAAGGGGTTGGATTTAGCACCTATTTTGAAGATCAGGCCCAAGAGCAGAGTGGAGAAGGACTCTGGAGACTTTGAGATAAAGGGTGGTCCTGTTTGTGGAGACACAACGCTGGACACGGTTTGCACTGTGCGCGTGTTACGGAGGAAGATGAAGCAGAAGTTGTACGCGAAGTTCACTTTAAGACGCCTAGCACAAACTGAAACGGAGATGAGTAGGCTGTAGGCTTCTCTGATCGTGGATTAGATGCGGATTAGATGTGGCTGACTGAGAAGTCCAGGGCCAAGAACTGAACCCTAGGGCACTTGAACACTTTAGACCTCAGGAAGGGGAGAGAGAGCCAGCCAGACTCGCAGGGCTGTCCATGAGCTAAAAGGAAAACCAGAAGCACAGGGGAGTGGAGAAGAAAGTTTCCAGAAGGTGGCCATGACCAGCGGGGCCAGCTGCTGGGGGAACAGAGAGCAGAGCTCTCCCTTTGGACTGGCGATAGGAGGGAGGGAGGAAAGCCTGAGTGGGGAGGTTCCCCTTGGGAGTTTTGCAGTGTGATAGACGGTAGCAGAGAAGCAGGGTGGCTAGCGGGTGACATAGAGCCACGCGTGAGTTTTCTTTTTTTGCACGTGGGTGATGACCGTGTCTGTGTGCACTACAAGTGGCCGGGCTTGCGTAAGCGGCGAAGTCCTGCTCCCTGTCCTCCAGGCACAACGGACCTGGGGGAACAGCTGAGCCCTTGCCTCCGTGCTGCAGCCCTGAGCCGGGAAAGCGGAGAGGCGGCCCCTGCCCCGGGCTTCGGCCAAGGCGGGCTGGCTCCCGGAGGCCACGGTCCCCGGTGGCGGCGCCAGGCCTCGGACTCTGTCCACCCGGCCACACCCAGAGAGCCACAAAATGGAGAAGGAAAAGCCCTCCCAGGGCGCCCTGGCTCGTGGGCCGCTTCCTGTCTAGCGCCTGCTCTCTGGGGAGCTCGCTCCCGCGTGTCCCAGCCACCTCTGGAGGACGACCTTTCTGCAGTCCCTGCAACCTCTTCTCTGCATCCCTGCCCCCGACCCTGACCCCGACCCCGCGCGCAGCGGCGACCGGAGACCGCACGGCCGACGCCCGGCTCTGCGACCTGGCAGTCCGGACGGTGGGCGGGACCCGTGCGGGCGGGGCTGGCGTGCGGCCGGGCTGACTTGGCCGGCGCGGAGGACGCAGCGGGGCGGGAGGTCAGGCATCCGAGTGAGGTGCGGCTCCGGGTCTGCAGTTGGGCCCACCGAGGCAGCGGGAGAGGGGCGGGGGTGGAGAGGCGCGCCCACCCGCATCCCTCCTTCCCGCCACGCCCCCGCTCGCGGTCCCCCAGACGAAGCCTTTCTCCCTAGGCCATGGAGCGCGAAGTCCACGGCTTCGCCAGACGTTTCGGTCTGGCCGGTCGCGACCCCTGCGGTTCCGGATCCAGCAGCTCGAGGCCCTGCGGAGGATGGTGCAGGAGCGCGAGAAGGACATCCTGGCGGCCATCGCCGCCGACCTGTGCAAGGTATGCGCGGAGGATGGGCCGCGCCCACTTGGAGATCGCATTCCGCAGAGCTCCCACCCCCCTTTTTTTGTTTGTTTGTGTTTGCTTTATGTCTGATTACGCAAGCACTGTGGGAGTATTGTCCCCGGTGCACGTCCAGCAGAAGTTTCCGCCGACTTCCTCGATCCTCCAGCCTTGCTTAGCCAGCCTCTATGGGGTGTATTTGCCGAGGCAGAAGTGTCCTGGCCTCAATCGGTCCTCTTCTGCAAATTGCCCTTTATATTTGCTTATTTTTCTGTTGCATTTAGGGTCTGTTTCCTTATGGTTTGTGGGACCTTTGAATATTGTGAGTTTCAATCATTCTTCTGCGCAAAAAGTTGCAGGTATTTTTCTCCAAGTCACGTTTAACTTTTCTTTGGTAGACAGGTTTTTGTTTTTTTTTTTTTTGGGGGGTGGATATTGTTGCACTTAAGTTTCCCTTCAGGACTAATGCACCAGCAGTCACCTGGGGATCTTGTTAAAATGCAAATCATAGTCAGCCCTGTAGGTCTGGGATAGGGTCTGAGTCCAAGTTCCTAACGAGGTCCCTGGTGAAACCAGGCTGCCTCTTATGAAAGTTTTGAGTAGTGTTTGGGGTACAAATACGTTCCTGTGGGCCTTCTAATAGTACTGTTTTTGTTTTTAACTTTGCATCTATTACATTCTATTCTTACTTTGTGTTTCTCTCTTACACATAGTCCCTTCCTGCAGTCAAAAATAATTTTAAGAAGTGGTAACAGGAGGAGTTGCAGTAGTAACTTAAAATTCACTTTAAAGTACTTTTGGTGCAGAGGGGCGGTGATGCTAAAAAAATAAAATGGGGTCACTAAGGCTCCAAAGACCGCATGAATCATTTACTCATTCTGCGGGAATCATCTGTTTATAAAGTGAGTGTGTGTGTCTATCTCCTAAGGAAAACACACTAAGTTCCCTGCCCCTGGAGGGTTTTAGACTTGGTGGGAGACAGAACATATACAGATGAAAATGTGACTATACTTTATAGTAAGTCAGTGCATTAAGGACAGAATATCAGGATGCAGGTCAAAGCATAATTGCTATGGTATGTAAAGTAATCAGGGCAGGCCGTTGTCAATCAGGGACATTTTCCTGACATGGTAGTGTTCAAGTCTGATTTTCAAGGGCTTGGACCAGAAGAGAAGTATGTAGAGGCATTGAATACATTAGAGTGGGAGTAGCAGGTCCTTGCTGAGGGTGGGGAGGGTGCGTAAGAATCTGGTAGTGGGACCAGCAGTTGGCGTCATGGCTATGTCGCTGGACTCCCATGTAGTGACCGCGGTTCGAGTCCTGGACCCAGTGGCTTAAATTCACGCCGGGTGCGTGTGTATGCATGCCCAAGATCCTGAAAGGAGAATGGAGGAGAAGGGATTGTGATGTGGCCATCCCCCCCGGGGGTGGTGATTTCTTGCTTTCTGTCTCTTGGTTTCTCTGTCTTTCTGGCGAGCACACATACCCTTTTAGCAAAAACAAAAAAAAAAGAATCTGGTGGTGACCTAGCTAGTCTGATGGGGTCAGCTGTTGTCACTGTGGGTCTAGTTGGCCAGAAGCTTCTGCCATTCAGGGCCAGCCGTGTCATACTCCTCATGCAGGGTCACTGGTTCTGTCCTCACAGAGTGAATTCAATGCATACAGTCAAGAAGTCATTACTGTCCTTGGGGAAATTGAGCACGTGCTGGAGAACCTTGCTGAATGGATTACTGCTAAGCCAGTTAAGAAGAACCTGCTCACCATGATGGACGAGGCCTATATTCAGCCAGAGCCCCTGGGAGTCGTACTGATCATCGGCGCTTGGAACTACCCCTTCGCTCTCACCATTCAGCCGCTGGTAGGAGCCATCGCTGCAGGTCTGGTGCCACCTTACGTCTTCATTGCTTTTCAGCTCTTAGCCCCACGTTATGAATTAAGAATAGCGGCAGACTCACTGAGTTTACTTGGTGGTGTGCCTTGGTTTAGACCAGCAGTGTGTTGAGAATTCGTAGGTGTCCTGTATTATTATTATTATTTTTTAATGGGCAGCAGAGGAGGATTAGCAGACTTCTTTTTGAGAGAGTTTTTGCTATAGGGTACATGCGCTTATAGGAGAGACTGAGTAAGAAAGCAAGAAATCACCCCCCGGAGGATGGCCACGTAGCAGTCTCTTCTCCATTCTCTTGGGATCTTGGGCATGCACACACATGTGCCCAGCATGAGTTTTAAGCCACTGGGTCCAGGATTCGAACCGCAGTCAACTACATGGGAGACCAGCGCCTTAATCACTACACCACCTGCAGGCTCCAACAGACTCTTGAAGCACTTGGGAAACTAACCTCTAAGGGTGTAAAAGGCATCGAAGAGGCCAGGCCCAGAGGTTTGAAGTCAGCCATTCATATGCAAATACAAGGGGACCAGTTTCTCACTTGGCAGGATCCAGATTGATAGCTTTATGTTGGCTCGGCCTGTTTACCCAGTAATTATGGGACAGAGAGGAACAGAGGCGGAAGCATGGCAAAAGTACCTGCAGTTGGAGTCCCAGTCCAGGTGGCTTCCTTTGTCACTTCCCCTCCCTCTCTGTCTCTCTGGTAAGCACGTGTATCCTATAGCAAATTAAATAATAATAATAAATAAAGTGAATAGTTGCTTTTAGAAAAAGGTGATAGAAAGCTGGAGTGAGAGAGGCCAGTGGAACCTCTGGCCAGTAATCTGACGGTAATGAGATCTACGGAGTTAACGTTTAAGAGCGAGAACGTGAGAAGGAAGAGAGGCTGAGCCGATTGCTGGCTCGGTGTGCGGAGGAACAGAGTTCAGAGCTGTCGCAGCAGTCGGAGCGCCTAGCCTGTGCTCTCTCTGCACGTCTCGGGAGCTGTTTCTGTTACTCGGCTGCTAAATGACACTCTTCTGCTTTTTACTTGGTTCAGGAAATGCTGTGATTGTCAAGCCCTCTGAACTAAGTGACAGTACAGCCAAGATCCTGGCTAAGCTTATTCCTCAGTACTTAGACAAGGTAAGAGTGTCTTGAGCCATCTTTACTGCGTCTGTTTACTGGGGAAAAGATGTTTGATTTCGCGACTGTGCCTGTCACCTCTGGCCAGGATCAGTTTGCAGTCTCCTTAAGCCTCCAACAATTGGCTTAATGAAGGCAGTTTCAGAATACACCGTAGGATCACCCAGCTGTTGTGATTTCACAACACATTTAGGTCCATGGCTTCATAACTACCCGTGCTGTTGACAGAGCTCTTCCACCATTTGGCATTTTGGACTAACCCTTGCTTCAGCTGATACGTGATTTTAGTTGTGTTCATTTATTGAATTACTTAAGGAAGGACTGGTACTGTGCTGGCTGCTAGCACATTTTTGTTACAGTCTCTTTTGCTCTAACCATATAATTTTGTATGCTTATATAAGAACACTTCTGTCTTTTTTCTTTTCTCTTTTTTTTCGGTTTTTGCCATAGTGCGCATGTGCTTGGCTGGAGAGAAACGGTGAGAGGGAAGGTGAGAAATCATCCCCTTGCCCCCGCAGTCCCTTCTCCTCCTGGGATTTTGGGCACACATGTACATGCACCCGGTGTGATTTTCAAGTCTCCAGGTCTGAGACTCGAACCGTGGTCAGCCCTGTGGGAGTCCAGCACCTTAACCACCATGCCACCTGGTGGCCCCACACTTCTGCTTTTAAAAAGGGCATGCTTGTGGCATGAAAGCTACAGAAAGAAAAGTAGGCTCCTGAACCATAGAGTGGATCCTCTGGGGTAAAGTGCTGGCATCTAAGAGTGTCAAGAGCTGAATACACAAAATGGCCTCAGCTGTGGGTGTGGCTCATCTGCCTGTCTGAATCCGAGGTTCTTGGGCCCTCCTGGGGAGGAAGTCTGTGATGCCACCATAAACGGATCCTCTAGGGTAAAGTGCTGGCATATGAGTGTCAAGAGCTGAATACACAAAATGGCCTCAGCTGTGGGTGTGGCTCATCTGCCTGTCTGAATCCGAGGTTCTTGGGCCCTCCTGGGGAGGAAGTCTGTGATGCCACCATAAACGTGAGTTTCACATGCAGTTGCTTCAGGGAGGTGTCTCCTTTAGTTTTCTCAGAAGGCGACTTTAAAATGTCCTTCGTGGGCTAGCTCATGGCCTGGTGGTTACGTGAGCTAGATCCTACTTGGCTGACTATGCAGTTCAAATCCTGGCCCCAGAGGCATGATAAAAAAAGCTGTGTATGTGCGTACATGCCCCAGATCCCAAAGAAAAGAGAAACAGAAGAGGAAGGGTTAGCATGACCATTCTCGTTGGGAGGACGGGGGAGGGGGGGGTGATTTCTTCCCCTTCCTCCCCATCTTCCCATCCCTCACCCCCACACACACGCGTGTGCCCTGGCAAATTGGGAAACCAGTATCCCACCTGCACTGTACATACTAGCTCACAGTGGCCTTGAGGGGAGCTCTGGGAACACTGTGCTCATCCTGCAGCTGTTAGGGTGGCCCCACAGACCCAGCCCTAAGAGCTGTGGTTACCTGGTCCGGAAGGCTGAACTGGGACGTAGCGAGACGTCACAGACTGAGCAGGACTTGGAACCAGAAAGTGGAGGCTTGCGGTCCTACTTTGCCCCTCACCAGGGGTAAACTCCCTCGTAGCTGACTGTCCCGATGGGGAAGGTCATTAGGCCGTACCTCTCCTGGCCAGCTGTGGGAGGTGGATATGGATGCTCTGTAGGTTAAGCCCTGGGAACGTTTCTCGCTTTCTGTGTCCCTCTGTCTCTGTGTCTCTGGCAAACGCATACATTCCTATGGCAAAAAGCTCTCAAAAACATCTTGAAATGTGGTGGGCAGTTAAACTAAAGTTAAACAAACATATTTCGTGAAATGACTGAGAACTAAGGAGCCTTTTCCATGAGCAGGGGCTCAGGCCAAACGCAGGTCCACAGCCAGCTTTTCCTTCATACTCCCCGTCAGGTTCTTCCAGCACCCCCCTCTGCCCCCTTTACCGCCTGTGGGCTGCCATTACTTTTCATGCTGTTATGTGCCGAGTGTTCTCTCTTTAACGATAGCTGCTAATGATAGCATGGTACCCATGAAGGCTTAGTCTGGGGCCAGCAGGTGGCATGGTGGTTAAGCCACTGGACTCACATGGACGACTGTAGTTCGAGTCCTGGACCTGGCAGCTTGCTTTGTCACTTTCTCTCTCTCTGTCTTTCTGGCGAGTGCATGTGCCCTATAGCAAATTTTAAAAATAATAAGTAAAATAATTCTAAAAGACTTAGTCCACAGAAGCTAAATGGATTCTCCCAGTGCCAGACCCAGAGACTGACATTCAGAGGTAGCTCGTGTAAGGTCGCATACCTAGTTGTTGGCAGAGCACGGGTTCGACCCAGATAGACTTCAGAGTGAGCATCGCTGCTGTGCTGTGTATACCGTTCACTCGGCAGACACTGGCTGGGTTCTGCCGCGGACTCAGCGCTGCTCTGTTGTGTAAGGAGAGGACACTAACAGTAAGACCTACAGTGGCACGGGCAACGCATGAGCCACGTCAGGTCCGTGTCGCGTGGGGTGATGGTTCCCAGATGCCAGCAGGTTCTGTGATCTCTACTCACCCTCGGTCCACTCCCCCTCCATCCCTCGCAGGGACTGGTCTCTCTCTTCTGCTTTTCCGGAACGTTACCGGCGTATGTTGAAGAACTTGCTGATGTGGGACAGTAGAATTGATCGGGCAATGCAAGGGTTTGTTTCTCTTTGAGGACCTGTATGCTGTTATTAACGGCGGTGTGGAAGAGACCACGGAGCTTCTGAAGCAGCGATTTGACCACATTCTCTATACGGGAAACAGCGTGGTTGGAAAAATTGTCATGGCTGCTGCCGCCAAGCATCTGACCCCTGTGACTCTCGAACTGGGAGGGAAAAGCCCGTGTTACATTGACAGAGACTGTGACCTGGACACCGTTTGCAGGTGAGACAGGCCGGCTGGGTTTTTCTGGTTTTTCCGGGGCCCGGGGTGGTTTTTTGAAT
>NW_006159862.1:2077253-2092667 GCF_000334495.1 Tupaia belangeri chinensis | reverse complement strand
CAGCTGTGGGAGATGGATATGGATGCTCTGTAGGTTAAGCCCTGGGAACGTTTCTCGCTTTCTGTGTCCCTCTGTCTCTGTGTCTCTGGCAAACGCATACATTCCTCTCAAAAACACCTTGAAATGTGGTGGGCAGTTAAACTAAAGTTAAACAAACATATTTCGTGAAATGACTGAGAACTAAGGAGCCTTTTCCATGAGCAGGGGCTCAGGCCAAACGCAGGTCCACAGCCAGCTTTTCCTTCATACTCCCCGTCAGGTTCTTCCAGCACCCCCCTCTGCCCCCTTTACCGCCTGTGGGCTGCCATTACTTTTCATGCTGTTATGTGCCGAGTGTTCTCTCTTTAACGATAGCTGCTAATGATAGCATGGTACCCATGAAGGCTTAGTCTGGGGCCAGCAGGTGGCATGGTGGTTAAGCCACTGGACTCACATGGACGACTGTAGTTCGAGTCCTGGACCTGGCAGCTTGCTTTGTCACTTTCTCTCTCTCTGTCTTTCTGGCGAGTGCATGTGCCCTATAGCAAATTTTAAAAATAATAAGTAAAATAATTCTAAAAGACTTAGTCCACAGAAGCTAAATGGATTCTCCCAGTGCCAGACCCAGAGACTGACATTCAGAGGTAGCTCGTGTAAGGTCGCATACCTAGTTGTTGGCAGAGCACGGGTTCGACCCAGATAGACTTCAGAGTGAGCATCGCTGCTGTGCTGTGTATGCCGTTCACTCGGCAGACACCGGCTGGGTTCTGCCGCGGACTCAGCGCTGCTCTGTTGTGTAAGGAGAGGACACTAACAGTAAGACCTACAGCGGGGACCTGTCCTGTGACTCCTGGCAGCAGCCACTTTGACGCCAACATGCTTCCATAGCCCCTTCCTGTGCATTTCTCTGGACACATCCAGCCCTTTGCCCTCTTCTGTGCCTTCATTGCTGAGCTCACGTGGAAACCATTAGACTCTCCAGGTCCGTGTCCCGTGGGGTGATGGTTCCCAGATGCCAGCAGGTTCTGTGATCTCTACTCACCCTCGGTCCACTCCCCCTCCATCCCTCGCAGGGACTGGTCTCTCTCTTCTGCTTTTCCGGAACGTTACCGGCGTATGTTGAAGAACTTGCTGATGTGGGACAGTAGAATTGATCGGGCAATGCAAGGGTTTGTTTCTCTTTGAGGACCTGTATGCTGTTATTAACGGCGGTGTGGAAGAGACCACGGAGCTTCTGAAGCAGCGATTTGACCACATTCTCTATACGGGAAACAGCGTGGTTGGAAAAATTGTCATGGCTGCTGCCGCCAAGCATCTGACCCCTGTGACTCTCGAACTGGGAGGGAAAAGCCCGTGTTACATTGACAGAGACTGTGACCTGGACACCGTTTGCAGGTGAGACAGGCTGGCTGGTTTTCTCTGGTTTTCCCGGTGCCGGGCATGATTTTTTGTAATAGGTGGTGGCACCCTCTACACCCGAACCCCTTGCCCTGTGACCCCAGGACAGATCATTAAGCTTTGGTGGTTCAGTCTTTCACAGACTGTCTTGGCACACCGTGAGGAGCTGCGGGATCCAGGGCCTGATGTCACGTGGTGGTTCTTAGGAGTTTTGAGAAAAAGTCTGTTATCAAGATTATAGATCTGGCAAGAAATTGAATTGTGCTGGCCAGTGAATTGGGACGTAGGCAATCCAAAGGACTGTGGGTGTCTAATAAAACCTTTAAATTCCGAGATGAAAGGGTGTCGTGAGGATCTCTTACCTGAGAGCCTTCGATGACAAAACTAGTATTACTCGTCCTTTCACTCTGAATATCACTTTGCATCTGGGAATTAGAAAATAAAAGGTTTCAGGTCATCTCTGCTAAATCAGACTTAGCGACCGGGAAGTACGAGCTCAGAGAGCCGGGTCTGTGCGCTGGGGAGTGTCTCTCCCCCCTTCAGAGGTGAGGAGCAGAGGAGGAGGCAGGCAGTCGGCCGGGGTTCTAGGTTGGCTCTGTAAGTAACTGACACAAGAAGAGCCTCTTCGTTCTTGAGTGTTCGGGTCGGCAGAACAAGAGCCTCTTCGTTCTTGAATGTTCGGGTCGTTGGCCTCTGTCCGTACATAAGAGGAGATTTCCGACTGGCTGCCAACCTGCCCTTTACCAGAACATCTGGCCAGCAGGGCCTGGAGCAACAGCTGGGAGAGGCTGAGTCAGAACCAGACACCTGCCCTCCAGGACATGCTGTCAGCTGAAGCTGGAGAGGGGAAGGATATCAGGAAGCTCTTTTTCCTCTCGTTCTGTAGCAGGCAATGGCTTTACTGCTTATTAGTACCATTTCCCATACGTTAGCGTGAGAATTTTTTGGTTCTTTGGAATATTCTACCTCAGTTGGAAATGTATTCTAACTTTTAACTCATTTAAAGGTGAGTTTTTAAGACTTTTTTTTATAAAGATTGCCAGGTATAGGAATTTATTCAAGTTGCAAAACATTCTAAAAACAGAAATGTAAATTACAAATGAATTTTTTTTTGAGAGATTTTTTGCTATAGAGCATGTACACTCACCAGAGAGAGAGAAAGCAAGAAATCACCCCCCAGTGGGATCCAGCTGCAGTCCCTTCTCCTTCATTCTCTCGGGCATGTACACACACACATGCACCCGGTGTGAGTTTTAAGCTGCCGGGTCAGGGACTTGAACCAAGGTCAACTATGTGGGAGTCCAGCGACGTAACCATTACGCCATCTGCTGGTCCCACAAACGTGTATTTGACTGAATTGTATAGCTATTCTGTTTGTCTCTCAGGCGCATAACCTGGGGAAAGTACATGAATTGTGGTCAAACTTGCATTGCTCCTGACTACATTCTCTGCGAAGCATCCCTCCAGAGTCAAATCGTGCAGAAGATTAAGGACACCGTGAAGGTTTGTGTCAACACATCTGATTCCACTGATTTCAGAAAAATAAGGGATCCAGTGAACTATTTGCAGGCAACATCCCCACTCCCTCGACCGCAGGAAAACGTCTTTAGCGTACATGACTGAATTAACTTATTGGCTAATTGAAAATGCACTGTGTACCTTTCATAGAATGTCTGCTGGGAGCAGAGCTAGGTCAGTGTTCAATCCCCTCAGACCGTCTAGGTCATTTCTCGATTGATTGCGGCATAGACTTTAAGAAAAAACGTTAAGCCGTGTGTTGCCACTCCCGTGAAGTATAATCGGAGACCTTTTGGCATAATTAGTGTTGCAGGTTCAGGGTACCAGTTCTTGTGTGTAAAGAAAGGGCTTGCAACAGCCAGTAGTCTGGAAGAGTGAGTTAATTAAATACCTGTAATACTGAACCCTTTATGCGGTGATCACTCTTTCAGCGTGTTGGAAGATCTGCAGTGAGGAAACCAGAGAAGACCACATGGTTGTGCCCTAAGTCAGCACCTGAAGGATTTAGATCAGTACAAAGGGATCGAAAGACAGGGACCAGCAGTTAGCGTAATAGCTATGTCACTGAACTCCCATGTAGCCAACCGTGGTTCGAGTCCCGCACCCGATGGCTTAAATTCACACCGGGCGCATGTGCGTGTGTGCCCAAGATCCCAAGAGGAGAATGGAGGAGAAGGGATTGCGGTGTGGCCATCCCCCGGGGGGTGATTTCTTGCTTTCTGTCTCTCTGTCTGTCTCTGTCTGGCGAGCGCAAGTGCCCTATAGCAAAAACCTCTCAAAAAAAGAAAAGAAAGGGATGGAAAGATAGTGTGATGGAGCTCAGCAGTTGATGAAGATTCACCAAACAGATGTTGACGGAGCAGAAGGATCAGAACCATATGACCAGAGAATGAAAATTACATGTGAGGGTGCTGAAGGAGAGAGTTGGCAACGTCTCAGGCAGAGTTAACGGGGTGAGGTGCTAGGGGCTAGGTGTGGGAAGCAGACATCAGTGACGGGCCTGAAGGTACACAGGGACAGAGCGTGAGGGGAGCGTCGGCAGGTTCAGGGAAGGAAGGGCGAGAGAAAGTGGTTGAAGATACTGTGAGATTGAAAATACTTGGAAATTGGAGAGGTGCTTCCTGGAGTAAGGTGAGGTGAGGAATTCAGTTTCAAAGGAATAAGGAGGAAGTGCTTAAGGCGGCTGGATCCCACGTGGCTGACTGCACTGTTTGAGTCCTGGACACGGTAACTTGAAAAAACCACTGGGCAAGTGTTTGCCCAAAATCCCAAGAGGAGAAGGGAGGAGAAGGGACTGCGGTGTGGCCATCTCTAATGGGGGGTGATTTCTCACTTTCTCTCTCTGTCTGGGGAGCACACTCACTCTTTAGCAAAACTAAAGGAGTAAGAAAGAAGAATAAGGTTCCTCTGCTGTGCTTGGAGGCGTGTATACTCAAACAGTGGTTCTCAACCAGGCTACGTGTTAGAATCAGTAGGGAGCCATTTAAAAATTAGTTTCCGGGACCAGCAGACGGCGAAGCAGTTATATTGCTAGACTCCCACATGGCCAACTGTAGTTGGAGTCCCAGACCTAGTGACTTCAAAATCACACTGGATGCTTGTGCGTGCATGTCCAAGATCCCGGGAGGAAAATGGAGAAGGGTTTGCAGCATAGCCATCCCCACTAGGGGGTGATTCATCGTTTCTCTCTCTGTCTGGCATGTGCCCTATAGCAAAAATCTCTTAAAAAAATACTAGTTTCCAATCCTTACTGCCAGAGATTCTGATTCAGTAGGTCTGGGACTCCCCCCAGGTAATTCTGTGCATGGAAAAACCACTGTTGGTGGCTCCAGTGAGGCCTTAAGAACATAGATTGCTTTTTTTCGAGAGGTTTTTGCTATAAAGGCACATACGCTCACTGGGAAGACAGACAGACAGAAAGCAAGAAGTCAACCCCCAGGGGGATGGCCATGCCGCAATCCCTTCTCCATTCTCCTCTTGGGATCTTGGGCACGCACACACACGTGTCCAGTGTGAGTTTAAGCCTCCCAGTCCGGGACTCAAACTTTGGTTGACTGACTACATGGGAGTTCGGTGACATAGCCATTACGCTCACCCCTGGTCCCAAGAACATACATTTCAACAAGCGATCTGGATGTTCCTACAGCCCAGACTTGAGAATCACTCTTTTTTGAGAGTGCGCTCGCCAGACAGAGACAGAAAGCGAGAAATCACCCCCCAGAGGGAATGGCCATGCTGCAATCCCTTCTCCATTCTCCTCTCGGGATCTTGGGCACGCACGCACATGTGCCCGGCGTGGGTTTTAAGCCACCGGGTCCGGGACGCAAACCGTGTCGACTACATGGGAGTCCAGCGACATAGCCATTATGCTAACTGCTGGTTCCCCCGAGAATCACCCTTGTGGAAGTCGCTGAACAGTGTTCATTTTGATTTGAGATTGAGTTGAAAGCCCTCACTAGGCTTTGAAGTGATTTACAGTAATTGTAATGGTAACCGCAGTAATTGTTTTGCATGATAAGTATTGATTGTCTCGTTATTGAGGTTCTTTTACTTTGGTAATTTACTAAAGCTGTGCTGTGACCTTAGCGTGGTTTCACTGTCATCTCTGACTGGTGGCAAGACCAGACCAGAAAGGACAGGAAACAACAAATACAGCCAGGTTTGGCGCACTTTTTCTGTGAAGGGCTGCGGAGAGCATACTTTAGGCTTTGCAGACCACGGGTCTTTGCTGCAGCTACCCAGCTTACTGTTTTTGGGGAGAACACCCACAAACCATGTGTGAACAAATGGGCCACCCTGATGTGAGCAAGATTTCTCACCGCCCCCAGGAGGGCCCATGGGCAGACTGCAGGAACGCTTAGCAACCCTGGAACTGTGGAAGGTGATAGGTTTTGGTTTGTGGGTGTGTCCTTTTCTGGCCCTTCATCTGCCAAAAAATTACTTGTGGGTGGGGTGTTGGTCCTGTGGATATCAAAGCAGACTGACTAGGGCATGGGTGGATTTTGTACTTAAAGACATTGAAATACGGGTCTTTGTGACAATTAATACTCCTATTGTTTTAAATAGGAATTTTATGGAGAAAACATAAAGGAGTCTCCTGATTATGAACGGATCATCAATATGCGGCATTTTAAGAGGATACTAAGTTTGCTTGAAGGACAAAAGATAGCTTTTGGTGGGGAGACCGACGAGGCCTCCCGCTACATAGGTAACGGGCATTCACTTCCTCCTTTGGGAAGGTGGCACTTGCAGGTCTTCGTTGGTTGGCCTGTCTGTCTTTTAGGTTTTTGCCACAGGGCACGTGCACTCACCATAGCAAGACAGCGAGAGGGAAAGTGAGAAATCACCCCCCGGGGGATGGCTACACCGCAGGCCCTTCTCCTCCAATCTCCTCTGGGGATTTTGGGCACACGCACACGTGCCTGGCATGATTTTCGAACACAGTTGGCCAGGTGGGAGCCCAGCTCCTTACCCACCGTCCCACCTGCTGACCCCACTCTCACAGGTTCTGCTGACACTACTTACTGACAGTAAATAAACTATTAAATATGTACCGTTAGGCAGAGCTTCCTGGTATACTGCCTTTGGGATAAAAGAATGTATGTGTGTACGTGTTCAGCACGGCCACCTGTGCTGCGTGACCACCTGTGCTCACACGTAGACTGTCTCGTCGTCTGTCTTCCCAACAACCCTGAGAAGCAGACCAGGACATTACGTTATTAACGCCAGTCTATGGAGAGGAAGGCAGCCCCAGCAAGGACGTGGTTTTGCCACAGTTCCACAACTAACCGGGGACAGTCACATTTCAGACATCATGTTTTTGTTGTTTGTTTTTTAGCTTTAAGAATTATTTTATTTAGCTTTATTTTTTTTTTTTTTAATATTTCCAGAGACACAGAGAGAAAGCGAGAAAGCAAGTCGCCAGGTCTAGGACTCAAACCACGGTCAGCCACGTGGGAGTCCAGTGCCCTTAACCACCACACCACCTGCCGGCCCCCAGCAGTCAGTTTTAATCTGTGTGCTTGACCTTATTTTTTGTTGTCTTTGTTTTATTTTTTCCATGAATATGTATCACTTTGGATTCTAAACACGTTTTTCTGAAGTAACCTAAGGTAACGGAAGTACAGATAACTTTGGCTGACAGGCTGCCCCGATAGCTTTACTTATCACCCTCTTTTTTTTTTTTGGTTTTTGCCCTAGGGCATGTGTACTCGCCAGAGCGAGACAGTGAGAGGGAGCAGGAGAAATGATCCCCAGGGGATGGCCACACTGTAATCACTCCTCCTCCTCCATTTTTCTCCTGGGATTTTGAAATGGCACATATGCACATGCACCCGGTGTGATTTTCAAGCCGTCAGGTCTGGGACTTGAACTATAGTCAGCCATGTGGGAGTCAAGCACCTTAACTGCTGTGCCACCTGCTGGCCCCCATTCGTCCCTTTTTACCAGATGGGGTGCTACAAGTCACCAAAATGCCCAACTTTTCATTTAAAAACCAAAAAGATTTAAATAATGAGAAATGTACTTTCTTATAATGAGCAACCATACGATCCTCTGGATAACTGTGGGTCAGTTGGGTTGCTCAGTGACACCATCAGAAGACTTATTAGACGCCAGCGCACCGTGGCCGCTCTGCAGTGCTGGAAGCCATATTGCTGCCGTGGTTCAGATTCCGGGTCAGCCTAAAACACACCCTCTCTCCCTCTCCTGTCTCCCCCTGCCCTGTCCTCCCCTCCCTCCCTCTCACACGCTAGTGCGTGCACTTGGTCTCATTGAAGAAAGGTTCCAGTTCTTTCCTCTTCCTGCTCTCACACCCTGAGCACGTCAGCTTTACCCACTTGTCAGGGCAAGTGTCAGGTGAGAGGTTTGCTTTTTTTTTGCCGTTTTGTCTTCTGTAGCATTTTCACTCTGTTTCTCTTCTTTTCAGCCCCAACAATACTTACGGATGTTGACCCTGACACCAAAGTGATGCAGGAAGAAATTTTTGGACCGATCCTTCCAATAGTGCCTGTGAAAAGCGTGGACGAAGCCATCCGCTTCATCAACGACCGCGAAAAGCCGCTGGCGCTCTACGTGTTTTCTCGCAACGATAAGGTGAGAGTGGGGGACAGCTGCCGGGCGTGGCTGTCAGCAGCCGTGTTCCCTGTTCGCTGTCAAACACAGGATGGTTTGTTTGTATCTGAGTCCACCAGGTTGTAGTCTTAGGTTGTTGTCTTGGGTAATGAGGCCCTGGGGTTATCCTTGCGTCCTTCCCTGCTCCCTGGGGTCAGACCCAGGTCTGCAGGGGTGAGTGTCACAGGTCGTCTGACTCACAAACATCTCTTGTTTAATTGTCAGGCTCACGTGTCCCACCCACTGGTGCTTTTCTGGCATTAGTCTGCAGGGCCTTTGGGGTAGGCATCAGCCCTACCCCTGGGATAGCAGCGACCCTCACAGCCACTCCCATGGGCGCTGTCTTGTCAATGGCTGTGGCATCCTGGCTTTCAGTTTCTCAAAAAGCGTTATGTACATTTCCCTGGATCGAGCACGCTGCCATCTCCCGTATGGCTCACGCATTTGTGTCACTGGGTGACTGGCTGCTGCAAGGGACAGTGGCCTTAAGGTGCTTGATCAGGTCTGAGTCCTTTGTTTGTTTTTTTTTGGAAAGGTTTTTGCTATAGGGCGCGTGCGCTCGCCAGATAGACAGAGAGAGAGACAGAGAGACGGAAAGCGAGAAATTACCCCCCAGGGGGGATGGTCACACTGCAATCCCCTCTCCTACCTTCTCCTCTTGGCATCTTGGGCACGCATGTGCACGTGCCCGGCGTGAGTTTAAGCCACCGGGTCCAAGACTCGAACTGCAGTTGACTAAATGGGAGTCCAGGGACATAGCCATTACTCTAACTGCTGGTCTCAGGTCTGAATCCTTTGAAGAAATGGAAAAATTAGAAAGGGAGAGGTGAGAAACCAGCAGGTGGTGTGGTGATTAAGGACTGGATTCTGACATGGTTGACTATGGTTCAAGTCCTGGACCTGATGGCTTGCTTTCTCACTTTCTCTCTCTAGTCAAATTAAAATAAATGAATGAATGAATAAATAAATAAAATTTTTAAATTAATAATGGTTTAAGAAAGGAGGAGGTGGGACCACTCAGGGTCTCAGGCATTCCTAAATCACGTGTTTTCCGGAGAACTTCTGATGGCTGCCTACCGGTAACTGCCTGACAGCTTCTGCAGCTTGTGGTGTCATTGAAATATAGGTGGCTACAGAGGCGAAGTGAGACCAAATACGAGGGGCTTGGTGACAGTTACATCCTTAACCAAACGACGGCCTCGTGTTTGAAATGACCGGAGATAACTGGGCAGGAACTCTAAGCCTGCAGTCCACTGGTCAGCGGGCACCCGGGGTCACTCCGGTTGGGACTTGACGTTCTTTCTGAGAGCCCTCAAGCCCCGGTTGGCAGCCAGGTGTAATGGCATTTACTCCTTTTTGGGTCTTAGGACGACTGCCCGCTTATTTCTTCAAAAACAGGGTTGTCACGGGGGCCGGATGGTGGCCCAGTGATAGAAAACATGGCCTCTACCAGGCCGGCCCAGCTGGGAAGGTTCCAGGTGTGTGTCCAGAGAACTCCCTGAGTACACGCCTGTGCGTGCCTGTGCCCTGGGGCTGGCGGAAGCTGGGGGTGGGGTGCAGTGCTGGTACCTTGCTGGGTGCTGTCTGTCCACTTATAGATGTCTCTCTCTGTCTCTTATGGAAGAAATTAACTTAAAAAAAAGAATGTGTCTGGTGGCATGGTGGTTAAGGGCGCTGGATTCCCACATGGCTGACCGTGGTTTGAGTCCTGGACCTGGTGCCTTGCTTTTGCCCTCACCCTTTCTGTCTCTCTCTGTTCAAATTTTTTAAAAAAAATAATAACAAGTGGAATTAAATAAATAAATTATTTTAAAAAATAGGATGTGTAACCTAAAATCTTAAGTATTTTTTGCATTTCATAAAGACTGTGTAATACTAATTGTGTTCTACCACTTAGAGCAGAGAGGCTGAGAGCTGCCCCCTTGAAGTACCAGGTGCCCCTGGGAAGATGGAGATCAGTCGCGTTTGCTCGGTTAATCACAGTTCAGGTTGTTTCAGAGGTTGGCACGCTGCCCTCCAACTTGAGAACTCGCTCTGACACACAAAGCCGGGCTGTGCCCTGGGGAGGGAGGAGCCACTGTTACTGACCTGCACGCCCTGGTTCTGCCCCATAGCTCATCAGACGGGTGATTGCCGAGACGTCCAGTGGCGGCGTCACGTGCAATGACGTCATCATGCACTTCACGCTCAGCGGCTTTCCCTTTGGAGGAGTGGGTGAGTACCGCCCTGTCCCGCTCCTACGTGTGTCGAGGGCACCGTGTCTGCGTGACCCGTGCAGGCTGTTGGAATTGCTGCTGCTTACCCTGCAGGGGGCTGGCTGGCTGGCTGGCCCCTCCTGAGAGAGGCTTTCCCGGCCATCAGGAGACAGTGGTTTCTGGCTTCCCACCTGCCCCGCCCCCCTCTGGCGTCAGCAGCAGTGGCTGCTTTGTCCTCCCAGGTTTAGGACATCTGGGGACCAGGATTCGGGTCTGAAAATAACGAAAGATCTCTTTTTTTCCCCTTCTCTCCTTGAAAGTGAAAAACAGCTTGAAAAACACACTGGGTGCGTGTGTGCCCAGAATCTCAGTAGAATGGAGGAGAAGGGATTGCAGCATGGCCATTCTCCTCAAGAGGATGCTTTCTCACTTTGTCTGTCTGTCTCTCTGGCAAATGCATGCACCATACGGCAAAAACCTAAAAAAAAAAAAAAAAGCCCTGCTTTATCACTCTCCCTTTGTCATGGTATCAATTAATTACTGCATGGGAGGGAATGGCCTGGTTTGGCAGAACCATCCGTTCCTGGTTAAGAAAGCCTTGCCCCGCGGCCAAGGGGCGCCAGCAGGCTGGGTCTGGTGGCCATGATTGCCGCAGGCCCCTGCCAGGCTGTGGCTGCTGAGCTGCACGGTGCCTGGCATGCGGGTGCAGGGCAGGCGAGAGGGCAGACCAGATCCAGGATGGAGAGATGGAGGAAAGGGAGTGGATGGATATTCCTGGGGCTAAGCAATAGGATTTGCTATTCAAGTGACTGTGGGGTGAGTGGGTGGATGGAAGAGAGGGTAGGATTTGTGTTGTAGTAATTGTTATTTTACAAACTTTTTTATTTAGGATTTTGCCATAGGGCGCATGTACTCACCAGAGACAGACAGAGCGGGGAAGTGAAAAGTCACCCTCTAGGGTGCATGGCCACACAGTAGTCTCTTCTCCATACTCCTCTCAGGATTTTGGGCACATGTGCCCAGCATGTTTTTCAAGCTGCCGGGTCCAGGACTCGAACTACAGAGTCGGCCGTGTGGGATCCAGCACCTTAACTGCCATGTCACCTGCTGGCACAGAATTTGTTACATTTGTATAACATGTTTGTTGGAGTTTGGGTAATGGGGGTCATAGGGGTCATGTTTTGGAATTTGGACCGAGTGGTGATTGGATCATACAGGCGCTGCCCTCCTAAATGGATTAGTGCTGTCCAGTGTGAGGCTTGGGGGTGAGAAGGGGTTGAGAGTGGAGTGTTACAGAGAGAGTCGGTATCTGTCACTCTTCATGCGCCTGCCAGTGACCACTGGCTGTGTGGTCAGCTGGCCTTGTCAGCCCCACACCTTTGGACTTCCAGCCACCGGAATCACAGTCACATGGGCCTCCACTTTGTAAACTATCCAGCCTCGCTTGTCTGTTAGCAGCTCACTAGCAGGCTAAGACAGCATCTTTGTGTGACTTCTGATGACTTCTTTAGGAAAAATGTCTAGAAGTGTGATTACTGTTAGAAAAGCTTATGCTTTTTTTTCTAAAGATGAAAATGCTTTTCTCTTCTAATTCTGAAAGTAATATATACTCGGAAAAAATTGGAATGATTAAGCAAATAAAACTCTACAGACAGTTAAAAGGAAAAATGTAACAATCTTTCAGGCATTAACACTTACTATTTTGTTACATAGTTTAGGTTTTTCTTGGAAGGGTGTATCTTTGTTCTTTTTTTGCTATAGGGGTTATGCGCTCACCAGAGAGTGAGTGAGAAAGAGAGAAAGTAAGAAAGAATCCCCAACCCCTCAAGCCACAATCCCTTTTCCTCCATTCTCCCGGGATTTGGGGCACGCATGTGCAGGCAGCCGATGTATTTTTTGAACCATGCAGTTGGCCGTGTGGGATCCAGACACCTGCTCCACCACACCACCTGCTGGAGAAGGGCATAGCTTGAAGGCTTTTGATGCATGTTGCTGAATATCCTTGTAGAGGCCTGCCACTCCACATTCTCATGAACAGCATATGAGGTTCACTTTCTTTTTTTGAGAGACTTTTTGCCATAGGGCGCGTGCGCTCACCAGACTTAGAGAAAGAGACATAGAAACAGTGAGAAATCACCCCCCGGGGGGGATGGTCACGCCGCAGTCCCTTCTCCATTCTCCTCACGGGATCCTGGGCACGCACGCACCCACGCCCGGCATGAGTTTTAAGCCACCGGGTCCAGGACGTGAACCGCGGTCGACTACGTGGGAATCCAGCGACATAGCCATGACGCTAACTGCTGGTTCCCGAGGTTCACTTTCTAATACCCCTAATTCTGTTTATTCCATTACTAGAGGAGAAAAGATCTCATTTTGATTAGCATTTCTGTGATTATTAGTGGTCAGTTATCTCATAAATTTCCTACTTACATCCTTTGATATTTTTGCCACATCCACCTCTCCTTTATCAATATGTAAGTGGCCTTTTTTCTAAGTAAGAAAATGAATCCTTGGTCATACCTCTAATAAATATTTCTTTCTAGATTGTAATTTATCTTTTAATTTTATCTATGATTTCAAAGTTTTGTATAGTCAGGCCTCTGAGATCTTTTGCTTTATGGGTTTGTGGTTGGGAAGTAGGCTTTTTTTTTTTTTTGCTATAGAGCTCGTATGCTTGCCAGAAAGACAGAGAGACAGGAAGTGAGAAATCACCCCCTAGGGAGGATGGCCACTCCACAATCCCTTCTCCCCCATTCCCCTCTCAGGATCTTAGACACACATGCACATAGGCCTGGCGTGAGTTTAAGCCACCAGGTCTGGGACTTGACTACGTGGGAGTCCAGAGACATAGCCATTACGCCAACTGCTGTTAGGAAGTAGGCTTTAAAAAGTCTTCTCTACTTCAGCATTAGATAAAATACTCATCTGTAATTTCTTTACATTTTCTGATTTCTTTTTTACGTCAAACTCTGGAGTTGGTTTTAGAATGGTGCATAATATAAGAATCCTTTTTTCCCTCTACACTGAACCATTGAATGCCGGCACCCTTTTTTTTGATTAAACCGCCTGGTACCATCTATCTATACTGTGAACGCATCCTTGGCTCTCTCTCCAGTTTCATTGCTTTTGTGGGCGGTTTTCCTGGGCTCGTGCCAGTCTCAGGTGTAGTAGCCTAAGCCAGCCGGAGCCAGCGCGTGCGCGTTTGCCAAGTGCTGTTGTTGGGCCCACGCGCTCAGAAACTGGCAGCTAGGAAGTCGGAGAGCCAGGAACGAAGCCCAGGGCGCCTGTCTCTAAAACCCATGTCTTCAACCAGCCCACGAGTTCACTCTTCAGCACATAGTACTATTTCAGAAATGCTATTCCTCATTTTGATTTTTTCATTGTTTTCTTGGCTGTACTGACAGCTGAAGTTTTTCCTTCATGGTGAATTTTAGAATCACTCGCCACCTTCTACTCAAAGAAAGAAAGAAAAATCCCTCTGAAATCTTCCTGGGATTTTTATTAAAATTGCTGTAAACTATAATAAATTATTTAGGGAAGAGGTTTTTTTTTCTTTTTTTTTAAGTCTCTTTATTTCTTCTGTGAGAGAGAAACAGGGGTACCCTGTTAGAATTCGCAAGCCACCATCGTTCCCACGCCAGCCGGCAAGGATCCAGGCACACCTGTCCATGCCTGGTGTCCTCAGGGAGGTATCAGGACGGGGACCTGGGACCTTTCCATGTGGGTCCACTTGCAGCACCACTGGGCTGTCACTTGGCCCATTTGGGGAAAAATTTATATTTTTAAAATGTGAAGTCTTGGGACCAGCAGTTGGCGTAATGGCTATGTCACTGGACTCCCATGTAGTCCACCACGGTTCAAGTCCTGGACCCGGTGGCTTAAACTCACGCCCAGCACATGTGCGTGCGTGCCCAAGATCCCAAGAGGAGAATGGAGGAGAAGAGATTGCTGTGTGGCCATGCCCCCTGGGGGGTGATTTCTCCCTTTCTGTCTCTCTGTGTCTTTCTGGTGCACGCATGCGTCCTATAGCCAAAAAAAAAAAAAAGAAACCTTAATGGGAACATGTTACATCTCACTTATCTCACTTATATAACTCCTTTACCTCCTTCAATAAAGCGTCATAGTTTCCTTTATATTAATTCTTTACCTTCATTTTCATCTTATGATTTTAAGTATTTCTTTACCCAGTTTTTCTTCCTTCAGCTTTTTTTTTTTTTTTTTTTTTTTTGCTATAGGGTGCATGTGCTTGCGGGAGAGAGGCAGAGAGAGAGTGAGTGTGAGAGGGAAAGTGAGAGATCACTCCCCAGGGGGTGCCATGCAATGCCTTCTGCAATCCTTTCTCAGCAACGTCCTACCTTGCTCATGTCTTTGGCCCCTCTTCCACTGCCCTCCCCCAATGTCAGGGCTGCTCAGCGCGGCTGTGGCCCCCCGGGGGTTGATTTCTTACTTTCTGTCTCTCTGTCTCTGTCTCTCTCTCACTGGCGAGCACACACGCCCTATAGCAAAAGTCTCTCCTTCTGAAAACAAGCAAACAGAAGAGAAGGTGGAGCGTCACACTGCGGCTCATCACCCAGCTGCATAGCTCTGCACCCTGACCTTTGCTGCTTTCTAGGGGCATACAGGAAGCGCGTGGGTGAGGGCCTGCGGGTTAGGAAGGCCACGTGGGATGGCGGGAAGAGACGGGGCACTTAGAGTCCGCATTCGGACCTTGCTGCTTCCCAGCCATGTGACCTCAGGCGCCCTGCTCTCTGGAAACCGGGCTCACGGTCCTTTGTGCAGCGGGGCTGAGGAGAGGATTAACCGGGCGGAGGCATTAAACTCAGCACGGGCCGTGGCGGAACGGTCTGCAGCCCTCAGAGAGCTGCATGTTCTTGCCCCGCTCTCAGGGACACCCTATTTGGCAGGGAGAGTGGCCGTGCCTGGGACCCTGGGCGCGTTTCCTGAAGCCACACCTGTGCAGGCAGCAGGGGTGAACGCATGAGGCTCTCTGGGTCACGTGTGGGTGGAGAGAGCCTGTGTCACTCACAGTGACTGTCCCCTTTATTTCAGGTTCCAGTGGGATGGGAGCTTATCACGGAAAACACAGTTTCGATACTTTTTCTCACCACCGTCCCTGTCTGTTAAAAAGTTTGAAGGGAGAAGGTGCCAACAAACTCAGGTACCCTCCCAACAGCCAGTCAAAGGTGGACTGGACGAAGTTTTTCCTCTTGAA
>NW_006159862.1:2071278-2077229 GCF_000334495.1 Tupaia belangeri chinensis | reverse complement strand
CCTGCTGCTCGCTTTCCTGGGCGTGCTGGCCGCCGTACTCGTCAAGGTAAGCCCGTGCCGTGCAGGGACTCCCCAGCCCCTCTGGTGCTGCCCCAGTAGCTGCCAGAGGCATTTCCTGCCCTTGTCTCGGGAACCGTCCTGGTGTTCTAAATTAACTCTTACCCAGATTCTGCGTTAGCTTTTGGTGTCTCAGACGTGGTTGGCAGACTGCAGGCCAGCCCCGCGTTTCTGGTGGTAAAGTTCTCGGCCTGTAACCTGTGGCACCCCCGTTGTCGGCAGCCGCGTTCCTGCTGCAGATGCAGAGCTGAGCAGTTAGAGCAGAGGCTGCCCGCGCCCAGATCCAGAGAGAGCGGTTACAGAAAAAGCGCGTCCAGCCTCTGCTCTCAAAATCTGAAACTGCAGGTCTTGCTTCTAGACCTCTGAGCTGTCTAACCCTCTGATCCACCTGCTGCGGGCCTTTCCTCTTCAGTACCAGCTTTGTCCTTAAATGTGCGTGAAATCAGCATGCCATGCGTGGGAGGAGGAAATTTTGCGGTGGACGGTGGTGCTGGCGCAGCAGCCTGGCTGAAGGACCTTTTGTGTGGCGTGTGCGTGGTCTCTCCAGAGTGGACTACCGAATCACGTTCGTGGTGGCTAGTCGTGGAGCGGGGCTTACCACGAGGCCTCGGTGACCGCGGCCTTCCTGAGGCAGTTTGTGTGTCCCTGGGGTGAAGGAGGAAGTCGCCAGCAGTGAAAGTGCGGTTGGACTGGGGAAGGCCGTGGTGTCCCAGAGCCCTCTGCCCGCCAGCCGAGGAGGCGCCCTGAACACACTGACCCTGGGATTCCGTGTGAGCTCCTGACCACCCGGTCCGGACTTAAACCACGGTCACCATGTGGCAGCCCAGTGCCATCCCCGCTACGCCACCTGCTGGCCGTAAGAAACATGACCTGAGTGGAGTAGCTGTTTCTGTTTTATTTAAGCTTCGGAAGGGGGTCCAGTCTCACAGCTTGGGTGGAATGGGAGACACAGTTGCATTTGAAATCATTTGGGTTTTCTCAGAAATCCCACGCTGTGCTGAGGAGAAAGGCCCTGTTGACTTTTCTGGTAGCTCACAGACTGCGGCGGTCCCGTGAGCAGTGACGAACCGCTGACCACAGAGCCCAGCTCTGCCTGTTCAGAGCGAGGTAGGAACCCCTCGTTTTCTGTCTGTGTGTCAGGTGGGCCGCGGAAGGGGCTTCCCTCCTAGCTCTTTTCCTGTGGTCAGAGGCTGAGGGGCTCCTGGAAAACGAATGAGTGGCTGACTTGTCTCTAGCCATTTTGGACCTTGGCAAAGACATGTGGAGAAAAACCACTCTGAATCATTATTATTTTGATGAAAAAAGAAGTCTGGCTTTGGAATCCACCTAGCAGACGTAGTGAATCAGAGGGCACGGTGCAGCGGAGGGGCTTCCTCCCCGCACTCGGCGTCCTCCCAAGGCCGGAGACGAGACCAGAGCCACGCTGAGCTCTCTGGTCATTGCCCGCCCTGAGCTTTCCCCTTCCTGGGGCGTCAGCGCCCCTGCCCAGCAGGCGTTTTCTTGGTAAGGTAGGATTTCTCAGCCCTCATGGAAACAGAGAGATCCCGGCTGAGTCGGTGCCCCCGCTCCCTGGCTTGTCAGCTCCCCAGGGGTTCCCCCCACAGGCAGGGAGCTTGCTCCGCCAGGCCGGGCAGAGCCTGAAGGGTTCGGCAGGTGGGGCTTTTTTCTTAGGGGCTCCAGAAAAAGCAACATATGAAAACCTCTAGCTGGGACAAGAAAGCCTGGCTTTGACTCTTGACCCTGGTGCTGACTTCACATGACTTCAGGCAGGACCATGGCCGAGGCCTCACTTGGGCAGAGCGAGGGGGCAGGCCGCGGCTGCCAGGACCCGTCGCCCGTGGTTGGTGCATTTGTCATTGCCGTGTTCTGGACTGTCTGGGACAAGGTGAAGCTGCGATTTCTTCCTCCCTCGCTGCTTCTCTGCTCGTCTCGCTGAACTTCCCATCCTGCTCTTTGTTTTAATCAAAGCACCGTTTATTAAACAGATGACTGAGTCTATGTCACATATTTCCTGGAGGAGTCTTGATTTATTGTAAGTACACACATTTACCCAAAATGGCCTTGGGGCATTTAATGGTTTACTTATTTCATTATACGTCTGGGGACCAGCAGTTGGCGTAATGGCTATGTGGCTGGAATCCCATGTTGTCGACCGTGGTTCGAGTCCTGGATCCAGTGTTAAACTCACGCCAGGTTCATGTGCGTGTGTGCCCAAGATCCCGAGAGGAGGGAACCAGCAGTTAGCGTAATGGCTATGTTGCTGGATTCCCACGTAGTCGACTACGGTTCGCGTCCAGACCCAGTGGCTTAGAACTCGCTCCGGGCGCGTGTGCGTGCATGCCCTAGAGGAGAAGGGATTACGGCTTGGCCATCCCCCTTGGGGGGTGATTTCTCTCTTTCTGTCTCTATGTCTCTCTCTGTCTGTCTGGCAAGCACACGCGCCCTAGAGCGAAAACCTCACTAAAAAAAAAAAAAAAAGAAAAAAAAGATCCCGAGAGGAGAATGGAGGAGAAAGGATTGTGGTGTGGCCATCCCCCCGGGTGTGATTTCTCGCTTTCTGTCTCTCTCTCTGTCTCTCTTTCTGGTGAGCATACGCGCCCTATAGCAAAAACCTTCCCCCCCCCCAAAAAAAAAAAAAAAAAAAAAAAATTATATGACTGTGAAAGATCTTATCTCGTGTCTTAAAATGTCAGCCTTGGCCTTTAACTTTTAGGTTGCTCAAAACTTTGATCATTCAGTCATTTCTTCCAAGTCATTTTACTCATTTAATTATTTTATATCATTAAGATAAACTGCTATCTCTGTCCTTTCTGCCCTAATTAGTTAGAATTAAGCAAGACTCCAAGGAACTCTGAGAAACCGCTAAGCCCTCCACAATCAACAACTTGTCTTGCAAATCTTTCAACTGAGTTGACCAGTTTAAGATGCTTCTGTGAAGTCTGTACATTAATTCGGAACACATAAAACATTAAAGTTGATGAATGGCCTGTTGTGCCTTGGGCTAGAACTTTGAGGTGGAGCAGCGCTTCTTCAGCTTCCGTAAGGTGGATTAAGTGTATGACTACTTCCGAATTTTTGACACAAAGTTATTTAACAGTTTTCACATTTCCTGTAAAGACTTCCGCTCCTCACCTGCAATTCTAGGTAAATAACTGAGTATTTTCTACCCGTCTCTACTCCAGTAGTATCTTGTTGAACCGAATCCAGCCTCCATCGCCACCTGTCGTTTAGAGAGGGGCAGAATTCCTTATCGCTGTCTCGAAATCCACTTCAACTTCTTAGGGCTATACAGTGCATGTAGAGTTTAAGACAGGAGATACCACTGAGGATACTTAATCCGAAAATCTGAAATATGAAACGCTCCGAAATCCACAGCTTTCTGAGCACCAACCTGATGCCACAAGTGGGAAATTCTAGACGTGACCTCATGTGACAGTTCGCAGTCAAAACACAGGTGTGCAGCACACAGTTCATTCAGGGACTTCAAAGTAAAAAAAAAAAAAAAAAAAAGTAGCCCCCTCTGGTGTTTCTTCTCCCCTCCGAGGTAAGATACGGGGTAGAGGTACCTGTCAGCCGAGACCCCGCATCGTGGGGAGAGACCGAAGGCCTGCCATTCGGCGCTGCCGCCTCACCCTCAGCGCACTGTGTGTTCGTTGTGTTGATAGAGCATCATATTTTTCCTCTCAAGCCCTTGTGTATGTGTAAGTGTAAGAAGATGCTTGCTTAGCAGCATACCAGCTCAGTCAGGAGCGATGGCAGTGCCAGGTACCCACAGATTGTTCACATGGGTGGCCGAGAGCGAGCGCCACGTTTGCGTTCGGATGGTTCCGTGCACACAGAATTATGTAAGAGTATCAAGTTCCCTCGGGCTGTGTGTACAAGGGGTGGTATGAAACATGAGTTGCGTACTCGGGCTCGGGGGCGTGTCCCCGCTAGCTCGTCACGCGTGCAGACGTTCCCCCACCGCAGTCAGGGGCGCTCCATTGACGTTCAAGTCCTGGTTCTGAGCTCCTGTGGAAGGCTGGCCTGGGTGGGTCTACACGTAAAGCACTAGAGTAACTTGGATCCCTTCTCTCTCCAGGCTGGCTACTACTGAAGAATGATCCTGTTCAGCCTCCTGTTGCCTCTACTGAATCCCTCCTCTATTACGTGTGAATGAACCAAGACATTTTAAATCCTGCCAGAAACAGTAAGAGAATATGCCAGTGCACTATGATCAAACCCGATGGTCTTTGCCGCTCACCATTAATAAAACCTGGTTACAGCTAGACTCCAAGAATGCCCCCAAGTGAGGACCTTCTAGATTGTGCTTACACACACCTTAGAGCGTTGGGCTAAATCCCAGCTCCTGAGGAGGCAAAGGAGTCTTAGAACCCCCCGCCAGTGACTTCACACCAGGTCGTGGGACTCCACTCCCCGCCCTGCTGCTGCCATCATTCTGCGAAGCTTTCCTGAGCTCAGCACTGCCCAGGCTGCTAGCGGTCCTCTAAGGCCTAGCAGCGAGGTTACCTAGCCCCGCTGCCTTCGAGGTTCGAGGCACTGCAGTGGGTATTGTGGTGGGGTGGGGTGAGGAGTAGTGGTTGCTCCTCTTCCGTGGCGACGTGAGGACTTGACCTCCAGGAGCTGGCCCTCTGGTCAGAAGTGCCATCTGACCAGGCTTTGTCCTTTCTCACCCATTCTCTGTCAGCCTGCGTCGTGTGGTTTGTGACAGCCTGCTGTGGCTGCTCACAGATGCCTTTTCTGACTAATGTCACTCAGAGCATCTTCTCATCTAGGGCCTCATAGGAGATGGTGGCCAATTTCATGCAGGTATCACCTGTCACTCTCCGGTTGGAGGTACAGAATGCTACATCTTATAAACCCTGGCTGGTTGGGCGGCATGGTGCGTAAGGCAGCTGTTAGATCATCGGGAAAGTATGACGCATTTCAGCATAGAAAGCCCTTTCCCAGTGACCTAATAGATCCCACGTGGCCAACTCTGCAGTTCAAGCCCTGGACCCGGGGGCTCGGAAAACACCAGGCACATGCACATACATGCCCCAAATCCTAAGAGAATGGAGGAATAGGGATTGAAGAGTGGCAATCCCCCTGGGGTTGATTCCTCTTTCTCTTTCTGTCTCCAGCCAGCATATCTACACTATAGCAAAAAAAAAGAAAGAAAGGAAAAAATACATATATTTATCTTCCCTCAGTACTCTACAGTTAGAAGTTAATAATCTTCAAAGACAAATCTTTGATGTTTCTTATTTCTGTAGCACAATGCAACTGAGTTTCAGTTTCTTAAACCTCAGAGAGATCCCTTTCTGAATAAATTGAACCCACAGAATTTAAAATTTTCCTCGCATAAAAAGAGGCCTTGGATATTAAACTTTGGGGCTTGGGGGCTTCGTGGGGCAGGTACTAGCGTGTCCTGAGAACAGTGGCACACGCCGGCACAGTCGGCCACGCAGAGGGGAGGGCCGATGGGGAGAGGGTCTCCTGAGCACGTGAGAAATTCTCATCAGAATCTCGAACGGCCAAGATCCCAGGGAGACGGCCACGTGGGAAAGTGCCACCGAGGCCCACAGAGACGGGGCTGTGCTGTGTGGCCGTGCTGTGCCCCGGGTCCTGGCTGCAGGGGCTCCGCCTCCCGCTCTTCGCTACGCAGAGGCTCCGCCCACTCAGAATGTAACCCACGTTATGGAATGTGTAACCAGGGCCAGCTGGGGGCGTGGGGGTTAAGGTGCTGGACCCCACGTGGCCAACTGTTTGGCACAGTTTAAGTCCCAAACCTGGTGGCTTGAAAAACATGTAGGCACGTGTGCATGCATGCCCAAAATCTTGAGAGGAGAATGGAAGACAAGAGATTGTGGCGTGGTCATCCCTCATGGGGGGGTGACTTCTCACATTCCCTC
>NW_006159862.1:2048357-2065166 GCF_000334495.1 Tupaia belangeri chinensis | reverse complement strand
TAAAAATAAAAAAAAAAAAAAAAAAAAGTAGCCCCCTCTGGTGTTTCTTCTCCCCTCCGAGGTAAGATACGGGGTAGAGGTACCTGTCAGCCGAGACCCCGCATCGTGGGGAGAGACCGAAGGCCTGCCATTCGGCGCTGCCGCCTCACCCTCAGCGCACTGTGTGTTCGTTGTGTTGATAGAGCATCATATTTTTCCTCTCAAGCCCTTGTGTATGTGTAAGTGTAAGAAGATGCTTGCTTAGCAGCATACCAGCTCAGTCAGGAGCGATGGCAGTGCCAGGTACCCACAGATTGTTCACATGGGTGGCCGAGAGCGAGCGCCACGTTTGCGTTCGGATGGTTCCGTGCACACAGAATTATGTAAGAGTATCAAGTTCCCTCGGGCTGTGTGTACAAGGGGTGGTATGAAACATGAGTTGCGTACTCGGGCTCGGGGGCGTGTCCCCGCTAGCTCGTCACGCGTGCAGACGTTCCCCCACCGCAGTCAGGGGCGCTCCATTGACGTTCAAGTCCTGGTTCTGAGCTCCTGTGGAAGGCTGGCCTGGGTGGGTCTACACGTAAAGCACTAGAGTAACTTGGATCCCTTCTCTCTCCAGGCTGGCTACTACTGAAGAATGATCCTGTTCAGCCTCCTGTTGCCTCTACTGAATCCCTCCTCTATTACGTGTGAATGAACCAAGACATTTTAAATCCTGCCAGAAACAGTAAGAGAATATGCCAGTGCACTATGATCAAACCCGATGGTCTTTGCCGCTCACCATTAATAAAACCTGGTTACAGCTAGACTCCAAGAATGCCCCCAAGTGAGGACCTTCTAGATTGTGCTTACACACACCTTAGAGCGTTGGGCTAAATCCCAGCTCCTGAGGAGGCAAAGGAGTCTTAGAACCCCCCGCCAGTGACTTCACACCAGGTCGTGGGACTCCACTCCCCGCCCTGCTGCTGCCATCATTCTGCGAAGCTTTCCTGAGCTCAGCACTGCCCAGGCTGCTAGCGGTCCTCTAAGGCCTAGCAGCGAGGTTACCTAGCCCCGCTGCCTTCGAGGTTCGAGGCACTGCAGTGGGTATTGTGGTGGGGTGGGGTGAGGAGTAGTGGTTGCTCCTCTTCCGTGGCGACGTGAGGACTTGACCTCCAGGAGCTGGCCCTCTGGTCAGAAGTGCCATCTGACCAGGCTTTGTCCTTTCTCACCCATTCTCTGTCAGCCTGCGTCGTGTGGTTTGTGACAGCCTGCTGTGGCTGCTCACAGATGCCTTTTCTGACTAATGTCACTCAGAGCATCTTCTCATCTAGGGCCTCATAGGAGATGGTGGCCAATTTCATGCAGGTATCACCTGTCACTCTCCGGTTGGAGGTACAGAATGCTACATCTTATAAACCCTGGCTGGTTGGGCGGCATGGTGCGTAAGGCAGCTGTTAGATCATCGGGAAAGTATGACGCATTTCAGCATAGAAAGCCCTTTCCCAGTGACCTAATAGATCCCACGTGGCCAACTCTGCAGTTCAAGCCCTGGACCCGGGGGCTCGGAAAACACCAGGCACATGCACATACATGCCCCAAATCCTAAGAGAATGGAGGAATAGGGATTGAAGAGTGGCAATCCCCCTGGGGTTGATTCCTCTTTCTCTTTCTGTCTCCAGCCAGCATATCTACACTATAGCAAAAAAAAAGAAAGAAAGGAAAAAATACATATATTTATCTTCCCTCAGTACTCTACAGTTAGAAGTTAATAATCTTCAAAGACAAATCTTTGATGTTTCTTATTTCTGTAGCACAATGCAACTGAGTTTCAGTTTCTTAAACCTCAGAGAGATCCCTTTCTGAATAAATTGAACCCACAGAATTTAAAATTTTCCTCGCATAAAAAGAGGCCTTGGATATTAAACTTTGGGGCTTGGGGGCTTCGTGGGGCAGGTACTAGCGTGTCCTGAGAACAGTGGCACACGCCGGCACAGTCGGCCACGCAGAGGGGAGGGCCGATGGGGAGAGGGTCTCCTGAGCACGTGAGAAATTCTCATCAGAATCTCGAACGGCCAAGATCCCAGGGAGACGGCCACGTGGGAAAGTGCCACCGAGGCCCACAGAGACGGGGCTGTGCTGTGTGGCCGTGCTGTGCCCCGGGTCCTGGCTGCAGGGGCTCCGCCTCCCGCTCTTCGCTACGCAGAGGCTCCGCCCACTCAGAATGTAACCCACGTTATGGAATGTGTAACCAGGGCCAGCTGGGGGTGTGGGGGTTAAGGTGCTGGACCCCACGTGGCCAACTGTTTGGCACAGTTTAAGTCCCAAACCTGGTGGCTTGAAAAACATGTAGGCACGTGTGCATGCATGCCCAAAATCTTGAGAGGAGAATGGAAGACAAGAGATTGTGGCGTGGTCATCCCTCATGGGGGGGTGACTTCTCACCTTACCTCTTACTGTGTCTGTCTCTCTTACCAGTTAGCACATGTGCCCTAAGGAAAAAAAACTAAAAATCATCCTGTTGAATAACTTGTTCCACTAAGGCTGTCTCTATGTGTTCTGTCTTTGTCACATGCAAGATGTCAGTAATTAATCACTAGCCTAGTTTAGGGACAAGTTGTGTAAACTGCAGCCCCATTAGAATAATCAGTCATAAAATGTCTTAAAGAATTTTAGTATGGATTTTTAATTATAGTGTACTGTACATTATAATTTTTCATTAAACTATGGGCTTATCTACTAACATATTCTCCAAAATAAATACATTCTATTTCATAAAATTGGCACGGACTTTAATAATATTCTTAGCGTGGCACGCCCAGCTGTACCCTGTGGAGATAGTCTTGCGTCTGTCAAAGCTGGTATTTGCTTTCTTTATTGTGGTTTCTTATTTTAAATTCCTAACTTTATATTGTGCGTATGTGTTAGTGGCTACGGTAAACAGATTTTCCGGCGGCATCCTTCCACCCCCGTTTGCCGATCTAAAGTAAGTGTTTCTGTAAGCATATTCTTGCCACGCTAACCCCACAAAATTCAGCACAAAGACCATCCCAGGGCCGGTGCGACAGGCCTGTGTTTGAACGGACGTCAGCGTGTGAAAGGACTCGGTTCCAGTGGAACCTCTGAGGTGCTGGTGTGTGTGGTGGCCCAAACTTCCTGGACTCAGGACCCGTTTTCCTTCAACTCTAATCACCTTGGGACGCACCTGGGCAGGTGCAGAGTCCAGAACTGTCTCGCTGCTTGCTTGGTTAGGCTGTGTACCTACTTGTCGGGCACACAGTAGGTGCTCACCGAGGTGTTTGATAAGGGCTCCTGCCGCCCTGTGAGAGGGAGGCCTGGAGCGCGTCAGCGCCGAGGACAGCGCGGAGGTGAGCCCACAGCATGGGACTTTTCAGGAAGGTGCCCCGCGCATCGTTTCTCGTCGACCTCGATGGGCACGTCTGTCTTGTCTGTGAATGTGTGTCTAGATGACAGTGCCGAAGCCATGCAGCAGCGGCAGTGCTAGGGCCTCCGCGCTCTGGCCAGGTGTGACCTGATTCCCCGTTGGCCTGAAGGTGTTCACCCACCCAGGCCTCAAAGAAAAGCACCCAGGAATTTGGAGTGGCATTGAATCCACCGCAAGGCTGTGGCAAGCAATAGGGCTCTGTGAGACCCGGCACTGCCGGCTGTGGTGAGGACACACCTTCTCAGTCTCAGGGTGAGAATGCGCAGGGCAGGAAAGGACTGGGGGAAGACCCTGGGCAGGGCCTAGCGACACTGTCCACGGGGCACAGAGGGCCTCCCTCCTCCCACCTCCCCGAGACTAACAGACGGTCAGCAGACTATGCCAGGGAAGGGCGTGACTTTTATGTAACAGTGGCTTTTGCAATTTTGTTTTGAAGTCTCGTTTGAAGCTGTTTCCACAGTCGAAGAATAGTGACAGTCCCGAGGATTCTCACACTTGCAGCTGGCTGGCATCTTCTCAAGTGCCGTCCAGGTCAGAGAAGAAAAAGCCAGGACGCCCCAGCAGACTGGTCAGCCGTGCAGAGCCCACCGAGCGTCACCGTGGTGCCAGCCGCAGCTCTCTCTGGGGAGTGGTGCACCTGTCCACCCGCACCGGGCCCCACCAGTGCTCTCGGAGGGCACGCTGTGCACGTGTGTGCCGGGCTCAGCCACTCCGTCTTCTGTCCTCAGCTGCTCTGCTAGTGCCTGGTAGTCAGGACCCTGGCCACCAGACCCAGCATCAGTGTGGCCAGTGCGGCCCCCAGAGTAGCCCCTCTGCGGATGACCAGCTGTTTGGCCGACAGTCTGCGCTCAGGAGCTGAAGGGATGCAGCTGAAGAGGTCCCCAGGGCCCTCAGGGCGTGAATACTTCATCAGGGTGATGCTGGGGCAGCTGCCGGTAGCCACTGCAGGGCAAACGGGAACACTCAGTCATCCAGGCAGGGCCCTGGCCTGGAGTCAGGTGCTAGGGTAACCGAGTAGCCGCATGTTTCGCCCTCGATGCGAAGATGGGAACACGCCTGCCTTTGCCCGACAGCTGGCCCCGATGGGGAGCGAGTGGGGTAGTGATTTCACCTGTGAGTCGTGCAGGCAATAAGACGGGAGGCGTGTGCCCGTCTGAGCCCGTCAGAGGGCGAGAGCACGGCCCTTATCTCTGCCTCCCCGGTTGTGGGACCGGAAAGCACCTGAGTTCTTGCAGCCACTTGCTCGGCTGAGGTGGGGATGCATCTGGCCGCCTCAGCCTGCCCAAGTGCCTGTCAGGGAGTTGGGACTGTCTTCCTGGGGTGGGGCGTCATTTTCGTGACAGGAAGAAAAACCCCCTGAGCTTACGCAGTTCCACGTGAGCCTTCCCATCAGGTGAGGCGCACGGGTGGCCGAGAAGGGGCTGCTGACGTTGCACGGGCGCCAGCACAGACGTGTGACGGTGTTACCTGAAGAAACGGCCGCTTTCTGGGGCCCGGCTTCGGGTCTGGGGCCGGGAGCTGTGCTGTCCGCCGCCTGCTGCTGCATCCCCGCGTGCTCCTGGGCCTGCAGGAGAGCGCACCCGGGTGGGCGCAGCGCCAGCGCAGGCTCACCACCAGCCTCATACACCTGCCTTGAGGTTGGTGAGGGACAGCACCCCCAACCTCGGCCACACGTGGGCGCTGGCATGCATGTGCCCATTGGACTCAGGTCTCCAGGCATGAAACTGGGACCCGCCCACGTGTGAGTCAGCCTTGCAGAATGTCATGATTTGCTGCACTCCTGTCCACCCCCCGCCCTCCCTTTAACATGCTCAGAGCAATCCAGATCCACACGTTCACGGCCGTGGGCAGTTTCAGTCGTCCTCATGTGCCAAGACGACTTCATAGGTGACTGTATCTTTGCACAGAAGCAAAGCCACCCCCTGAGCATTTAGGGTCCTAGCAAGAACACCCCTTATGTCCTCTGCCAGCAAACCCAGCTGTGCCTTCAGTGTCTGAGAAGCAAACAAAAGGTCCTCCAAACGGCCAGCAGGTGGCGTGGTGGCTAAGGCACTGGGCTCTCACATGGCGACCGCGCTTACAACCCTGACCTTGCGGTCTGACACCAGATGGTGTGTGTGTGCAAGCTGAAATCCCGAGAATGAGAAGGAATTGCAATGTGACCATGCCCCCAAAGGGGTGATCTCTCTCTCTCCGCAAGCCCATATGACCTATATCTTAAAAAATTAAAAAAGAAAAAAAAAAACACTTAAAAAAAGTCACACAGGCCCACCACGGGGCCACAGATGGTAGGGTGGTCTAGCGGTCCTGCAACCACATGGAGAGCCCGGTCTGGTTCCTAGACCACTCTGAACGTGCGGGGCATGCTGTGGGCACACCTGTGATCCTAGCTGGTTGGAAGATTTGAGGCGCAGGTTGTGGCATGGTGGGACCCTGGCAGGGGTCCCTGTCTCTTCTCTCCTCTGTCTCCCTCTCTCTCTCGACTTTTTACAAAAACAGTTTATCCAAGAGGGTGGCGGACAGGATGACTTTAGTCCTTTGAGAAGCCCGGGCACACTGGCTCAGCTGGGCCCGGAGAGCCGCCTTTGCTTTGGTTTCAGCAGCCGGGCGGCCCACGCAGGTTCTGGGCACCTGCGGAGCACGCCCAGCCCCGCATCTGCAGTGCGCTCCGCGGCCGTTCCCCCGCCCGGCGGCCGTCCCGGCGCGTCCTGGGCGTGGCTGCCTGGGCACGCCCTGCCTGCTGGGGGCGCAACGCCTCTCGGGAACCGCCGACTCACCTCCTCTGCAGCTCGCTTCCAGTCCAGACAGCCGGTGTAGACCACAAAGGCACCCGCTGCCAGGAAGACGCAGACCAGCATGCCCAGCCAGAGGCCTGCGGGGGACGAGCGGCCATGGGAGGCGTGTCAGGACCCCCGGCCTCTGCCCGCCGCACCCCACGTACCCATGATGCTCATTCTGGCCACGAAGGTCAGCACGCCGCCCAGCGGGAGGCCGATGGCGTAGTACATGACGACGTTGACCACGGCGCCGAAGGCCTGCTTCCCGGTGCCTCGCAGGATGCCGCTGTAGACACACTGGGGGCCGGAGGGGAGGGGAGCCGGCGTGAGCTTGTGCCGCTGTCGCCCAGCGCCACTGTCGCCCAGCGGGCGCCTTCCCAGGCGGAGACAGTGCATCCCGCTGCATTCCCGCCACACCTGGGTGGGCGGCCTGTCACCCTTTCCTCCTGGGAGGTGGGGGGTCAGGGCACGGGGTCACCTTTCACAGGGAGCCTGGCCCCCAGGCCCGGGTTGCCTCACCCGAGAGTTAAAGCAGGACTGGGAACCAAACTCGGTTCTGGCAGACCCGGCCCCGTGCTGGGGTATGCTCTGTTAGCTTCCTGTCTGCTGAAAAGGCTGCAGAGTGGCTTAAAACAAAGTTATTTATGGTTGGGTTTCCAAGTTCGCGCCTTACGGGTCTCTGCTAGTTTAGAGGCCCTAGGGCAGAATCTTTTGGCTCCTCGGAACATTCATTTTTGCATAGAAAAGCAGCTGGTGACTTCTGATAACCTAATATTTGCTTTTTCCAGCTTCTAAGATTCCTCCTGCAACCCGGGGCTCTCGGCCCCACATTGAAGCCTCTGCTCCTGGCCTGGTCTCCCTCTTGTTATAAAGACATCCCCCCCCCCATTACGCTGGCCATCCCAACCCCTTAGCTGAGTCATACAAGCCAAGGCTCACTTGCCGTGAAGCATTCACAGTGCCAGCAAGGAGGTGGTGGGCATCCCGGTGGGGAGGAGGTGTCACGCTGGCAGGTGAAGGTGTCTCCATCCCCTGGGAGGGGAGGGGACAGCGGCCCTGGCCCACCATGGCTGAGCCTCAGGGCCCAGGTGAGCATTGCTGGGGGTGGGCGTGGACCTCGCCTCCTTGGATTCTCCCACCTGGGTCTCCCACCCTAACAAGCCAGGGACCAGGCTCAGCTTACTGACCAGTGCCCTTGGCTGTTCTCGCCTCGTTCCTGTGAGGAATGTGGGCTAGTTTGCGGGGCATGTGTTCACGTTTGCACAGAGGACGGGCTGGGGATGGCTGGGTCTCGAACTTGGTGATACAGTGTCACGTGGCTGCTCGTTATACATGTGGGGTCTTCAGGAAGCACGGGGAAGGGACCAGCAGTTAGCGTAATGGCTATGTCGTTGGACTCCCATGTGGTCGACCGCGGTTCGAGTCCCAGACCTGGTGGCTTAAAACTCACGCCGGGCACGTGTGCGCGCGTGCCCAAGATCCCGAGAGGAGAATGGAGAAGGGATTGCGGCATGGCCACCCCCTCTGGGGGGTGATTTCTCGCTCTCTGTCTCTCTGTCTGTCCCTGCCTGGCTGGCTAGTGCACGTGCCCTATAGCAAAAAAACAAAACAAACAAAAAAAAAAAACCTCTCCAAAAAAAAACAAGCACGGGGAAAATGCTTAGGGGAAAACTGCATGGACTTGGACATTTTGTGCATCCCAATAAACTTGTACTTTCACTCCACTTTCCATAAGCTTTCTGAAGTTCCCTCATAGTAGGCATAGGTTATCTCTTTGTAAAGTTATTTAACGTTATGTAGTGTTATTTTTTAATGTGCTGGAGAGCACGTGCGCTCAGCAGAGAGAGCCAGAGAGAGGGACAGAGAGGGAAAGTGAGAAAGCAGCTTCCCGGCCCAGGACTCAAACCACAGTCAGCCAGCCATGTGGGAGTCTAGCACTTTAACCACCACACCACCTGCTGGTGCCTAGATGATCTTTTCTGCTTAAAAACAAACAACCACTTCGGTGGCCAGAAGGGTGGCATGCACGTTAAGGCGGCTAGCACGGTTTGAGTCCCAGACCTGGCAGCTTGAAGAGCATCTGAAAGGAGAATGGAGGGGAAAGAATTGCAGCGTGGTCGTCCTCCTGGGGAAGCTTTCTCTCTCTCTCTCTCTCTCTCTCTCTCTCTCTCTCTCTCTGGTGAACGCTTGTGTCCTATAGCAAATTTAAAAAAAAATAAAATAAAACTCTTCGAGTTTCAAGGCCTCTTGAATAACAATTGGCATGAGCATTCTCAAGCAGTGGTAATTTTTCCCCAGAGGGGACACGTCTGGAGACATTTTGGGTCATCCCAAGGACAGCGCCCAAACATGGGAGTCTGAGCGACACGTCGGACTGAGAAGCGTGATTGAGAGCGCTGTGGACTAAACTGCGGTCTGGCGGGCACACAGGAAGGCCGGGGCCTGCTCGCCTGACTGAGGGGCCTGCTGGGGAGAAGCCACAGACCGTGGTCCAGAGACTTAGCAGAGGGCTCCATTAGGTGAGCCCCCCTGGCTGGGCGCCGATGGGGTCTGCACACCCGCAATGGCCAGAGGCGGTGGCCAGGTGCAGCAGAGCCCAACGCAGGTCTGAGCCCCCTGGCGTCCCGCACGTGGGCAGGAGAGGACGGGAGGACCCAGGAGGAGGTCGCGGCTGGGCAGGCCTGACCGCCGCCCGGGTTTGATGTCTCCTGCCCAACCTGGTCCTGCTGTCAGACAGCGGCAGGCTTGCTCCCATCGGAGCTGTTTGAACGCCGTTGCTGCCCGGTCGCTGCTGGACATAACCCCTGCCGATATTTGTTAAGCCTAGGACGCGAGGGTTAAATATTTACAGAAGAGAAAGCTGAACAGAGATCGGCCACGTCACAGTCCAGGTGAGTAACTGAGCTGCCAGCACGCAGCAGTCCGGGGCGAAGGTCACACCCACCGCCCTCCAGGATGGACCCGCACTTGGCCAGAGACAGCCTCGCTAAGCTGAGAAAGGTTCATACGCAGTGTGTCCCTACAGCAGGGTTAAGACAGAGACGCCTACCAGGAAGCACGCCACAGATATTTCGGGATTAAGTAATAAATGAGATACTTCTAAGCCCGTGTGGTTCAGAGAATACATCACAAGAGAAATTTTTTTTTTTTTTTTTTTTTTTTTTTTGGTTGCCAAAGCACGTGTGTGCTCCCTGGAGAGACAGAGAGGGAGGACGGCCACAGTGCGGTCCCTTCTCCATCCTCGTAGGATCTGGGGCATGTGTGAACACATGCCCACCACGATTTTAAAGTCGCTGTGTCCGGGGCTTGAACTGCAGTTGACCACATGGGAGTCCAGCATCTTAACCACCATGCCACCTGCTGGGCCCTCAGGAGAGAAATTTTTAATATTTTGAATTTAATGAAAAGGAAAGCAATGTAGCAAAATGAGGAAGATGCAGCTAAGGCAGTGCATGGAGGGAAATGTATTCTCTCAATGCCTCAGTCAGAAGAAAGGGAAGGATTCACAGCGGGGATTAGCAGTCCGCCCTAAGAAACTAGCCTAATTATACCTAAATGGAGGATGAGAACAATAAACAATTCGAGCACAAGTGCTTAAAACGAGCACCACAGAAAAAATCAAGGGAACCAAAAGTTCAGGTGGCATGGGCTAACGGCACTGGACTCCCACAGCAATGATCGTGGTTCGAGTCCTGGACCTGGCTTTCTCTCTCTCTCTTGCTCTGTGCCTCTCCGGTCAAATAAAAATAAATAAAGTTACATAAAATAATTCTTTAAAAAAGTTCATAATACATAAAACGGACACTTAACAAGAATCTGGCCTTTGTAAAATAAGGCCAAGAAAATAGAATAACAAATGATTCTTTTGGGGCCAGCAGGTGGTGTAGTGGTTAAGGTGCTGGACTCCCACGTGGCCTACCGTAGTTCGAGTCCCAGACCTGGTAGCTTGAAACTCACGCTGTGTACATGTGTGCTCAAGATCCCAAGAGGAGAAGGGACTGTGGCTTGGCCATCCACCCTGGGGGAGGTGATTTCTCACTTTCTGTGTCCAGCAAACACACACACCCTGTAGCAAAAACACTCAAAAAAATTATTTCAACAATAAGTAAGACACAAATGACCAACATCAGGAGTGAGAAACTGGGTATGATTACACATCAGAAAGAAAGGGTTGGAGGCCGCAGAACTGGAGACCTTTGGGGTAGGCCCACATGAGGGTCCCATGCTCCCCTCCCCAAGGGCTTCCCGTAGCCTGAGGTTGGCCAAGCCCGGGAGGGGGCTATACATTGAGCCCCTGATGGAGGAGCTCTCTCTCCCCTTTTCTTTCTCTGTTTCTCTCAGAAGAAATCAACTTGAAAACAAATTATTAGAAGCAGAAATAATAAAAAGCTTCATGCCAAAGAATTAGACAATTTAGTTGAAAAGAAGAAATTCCTAGAAAGGTACAAATTTCTAAAACAAATTCAATAAGAAACAGCAAGTCCAGGAGATGTTGGTTAATAGACACAAGATTATAGTTAGATAAGGACTAAGTCCTGGTGTTCTACAGCATAGGGGGTAACGATCACTAACAGTAGGTCCTATATTTAACAATAACTACAATGCAAACGTTTGCAGCAGGAGCGATGGGTCTGAGATGATAGTTATGCTAATTATCCTGATTTGATTATTGCACATTGTAATCAGAAACTGAAAATCCCTCTACACCATATATAGTACAGTATCCAGCGGGTGGCATGGTGGTTAAGATTCTGGACTCCCACATGGCTGACTGCAGTTCAAGGCCCAGACCTGGTGGCTTGAAAGTCACACCAGACGTGTGTGTGTACATGTGCCAGATCTCAGGAGGAGAAAGGAGGAGAAGGGTTTGAAGTATGACCATACTCCCTGGGGGTGATTTCTCACTTTCTCTCTCACTGTCTCTGTCTGTCTCTCTCCGATGAGCACAGTCGCCTTATGGCAAAAACCTTAAAAAAAAAAAAAAAAGAAGTTAAAATAATAATTTTTTTTAAGTTCATAAAAAGCCAGAAAGTCTGACTAGACTCTAACAAGTAGATTGAGCCAATAACTTAAAATCTTCTGACAAAGAACAGCCCCGGCCCAGATGACTTTATTGGCAAATTTAGTTAAATATTTGAAGAAATAGCACGAGTCCTTCACAGACTTCCAGAAAGCGCAGGAGAGAATACCGCCATTGCTCACGATATGAAGCCAGTGTTAGCTTTATAGCAAAGCCAGACCGAGACAGCACAGGAAGAGCTTACAAATATCCATCAAAATCTCTAACAAGGGACCAGCAGTTAGCATAATGGCTATGTTGCTGGACTCCCACGTAGTCGACCACGGTTCGAGTCCCGGACCCGGTGGATTAAACTCACGCCTGGTGCATGTGCGTGCGTGCCCAAGATCCCGAGAGGAGAATGGAGGAGAAGGGATTGCAGCATGGCTATCCCCCCTGGGGCGTGATTTCTCACTTTCTGTCTCTCTGTGTCTCTCTGTCTTCCTGGCGAGCGCACACACCCTATAGCAAAAACCTCTCCAAAAAAAAAGAAGAAAGTCCTACAGATAACATAGTTAATACTGAGACGGAATTCCTTGAATGCTTCCCCCTGACACTAGCAACAAGGCACACGTATGTATTCTTTTTACTTCTAGGTCAGCGTTGCCCTGAGCTTCTGGCCAGTCTAGAAGGGGAAAAGTAAAACTATTCATAAATGACGTGAGCTTCTGTGTAGGAAGGAGCTCACACACAGAAAACCATGAGAATGAGTTTAACAAGGTGACAAGGTTAAAGATCAAACTCGTTTTTCTGGGACCAACTGGTGGCATGGTGGTTAAGGCCCTGAACTCCCACATGGCCGACAGTGGTTCGAGCCCGGAAAATTATGCCTGGCATGAGGCCTCCAAAATTCTACACCAGCCATCTTCCCTGGAGGTGATTTCTCACGTTCCCGCTCACTGTCTGTCTGTCTCCAATGAGTATATGTGCCCTATGCAAACCCTTTTAAAAAAATGGTTTTTCTATAAACTAGCTATCAATAATTTAAAAATGAAATTTAGAAAATAATTTCATTCACAAAAGTATCAAAAAGAATAAGATACTTGGGGATAAGGTAAACAGAAGTGCAGGGTGCCCACTGAGGCCTACAGGGAACATGGCCGAGGTCAGTTAAGGGACAGCCACATGACTGTCCCGCATAGTGGACCACAGGCACCAGGCGTGTGTGCGTGAGTGCCCAAGATCCTGAGAGGAGAATGGAGAAGGGATTGCGGTGTCACCATCTCCCCTGGGGGATGACTTCTCACTTTTTGTCTCTGGTGAGCGCACGCACCCTATGGCAAAAATCTCTCTTTTTAAAAAAATGCACCATAGGGGCGAGCAGCTGGCATGGAGGGCAGAGAGGCCGTTCCCACATGGCCAGCTGCACAGTTCAACTCCTAGTTGCTTGAAAACACATCGGGTGCATGTGTGTGCATGCCCCAAATCCCAAGCGGAGAATAGAGAAGGGATTGTGGTGTGGGCATCCCCCTGAGGGGGAGGGGTGATTGCTCACTTTTCCTCTCTGTCTCTCTTGGGCAAGGGCACACGCCCTATAGCAAAAAAAACAAAAACAAATAAAAATGCACGACGAGGCAGCCACGGTCATTAAGACAGTGAGGTACTGGCAGAGGGTAAACACCATCAGTGGGACAGAATGGTGACTTCAGAAATAAGCCACATTTGGGGGGCTAGCAGATGGCATAGTAGTGACATCTCTGGACTCCCACATGGCCAACTGTGGTTCGAGTCCCAGAGCTGGTGGCTTGAAAATCATGCTGGTTGCGTGTGCGTGCATGCCCAAGATCCCCAGAGGAGAACGGAGGAGAAGGGATTGCGGCTACCCCCCCCCGGTGGAGATTTCTCGCTCTCCCTTTCATCATGTGTGTCTCTGTTTCTATCTCTCTAGCAGGCACATGTGCCCTAATGCAAAAACCTCTAAAACAAAAAGAAAAGACAACTACATTTGTGGTAAGTTGATTCTTAGAAAAGCTGTCCAGAAAAATCACTGGAGAGGAGAGACTGGGCAGCTGGAAGCAAAGCGCAGAGGTGCGGGAGGGAGGGGGAGGACAGGAGGTCAGACACCCGGCACTGCGGTCCAGCCGGGCACCAGCCCTGCAGGCAGACGGCTACAGACATCCCCGGCCCACGGCTGAAATCGCGCATCCTCCTGCCTTGGAAAGCATCGAAGCTTCCAAAATGTCACTTAGCAAGCCCCGAGGTGATGTCATTCTTTGTTTCTGTGGGAACAAAGTCAGATGGAGGCTTCTACTTGGGATGCACAAGAAAGTCTGGAAGTTGCAATTCAGAGCTTGGAGACGGGGTTTTTTGTTTGTTTGTTTGTTTATTCTTTTAAAGAGAGATTTTGCTATAGGGAAGCGATAAATCACCTCCCCCCCCAGGGGGGAAGGCCACGCCACAATCCCTTCTCCTCTATTCTCCTCTTGGGATCTTGGGCACGCACGCACACATGCGGTATGAGTTTTAAGCCGCCAGGTCTGGCACTCGAACTGCAATCAGCCATGTGGGAGTCCAGCGCCTTAACCACTATGTCACCTGCTGGCTCCTAAAAAAAGAAAACTAAGCGCTGCTCTGGATCACTACACAGAGGAAGAGAGCGGGGTCCAAAGGATCTGAGTATCAGTAGAGCAGGGCTGCTGCTCAGAGCAGATGCGCTCACCGTGCAGAGGCGAGAAAGGACCGTGGGAAGCAGCAGCGACTCATCCCGAGTCCGGCCAGGCTGCGGGAGCGGGGCCGGCCTCACCGCCAACAGTCAGTTTGAAGGAGCAGTTACAAGTTAGCAGAAGGCATTCTATCTTGACCCTGAACATGATTTCTACAAATCACCTCTGAAAACAGCAGGACAGAAGTTAAGAGAGGTATCTAGTCCTACAGGAACTCAATTGAGCTTTTTTTCCCTGAAGGAATTATGTTTTTAATTTAATTTATTATTATTATTAATTAATATGCTACAGGGCATGTGTACTCACCAGAGAGAGAGAGAGAGAATGAGAAAGTAAGCCACCAGGTGCAGGATTCGAACTGTGGTCAGCCAGGTGGGAGTTCAGTGCCTCATCCACCACACCACCTGCTGGCCTCTGGATTGAGCTTTGATGTGGCAAGCTTAATAGAAATCCAGCCTTAGTATGGCAGCACGTTCAAGGCGAACCTTGGCTGCAACAGCTCCTGTCATGAATGGCAGCAAATGCCACTGGGGGGCCTGGAGCTGGGGCTGGGGGCCTCGCTGACCCATCTAGCCTCACCCAAGCAGGACAGCAGTTTGCTGGGCAGATATGACAGACGCCTGAATGTACAGAGCAACTGAGAACTCACGCACGGAGCAGACTGGAGCAGCAGCACTGAAGAACGTTCTGGATTTGACCAGGGACCCCAGCGCACAGTGCAAATGGCTTATGGCCCCGAAGTATTCTCTGCAGGTCACGGTCAAAACAGCGCAGCCACCCGCCCAAACAGAAGCACTACATCTGACCTGATCCTGGAGGAGCACATCGCATGCACATTTTTTGTTTGTTTTTTAGGTTTTTGCCATAGGGCGCAAGCACTCACCAGAGAGAGACAAGGAGAGGGAAATGAGAACCCCCCCCCCCGGTGGAATGGCCATACTGCAGTTCCTTCTCCATTCTCTCACTGGGATTCTGGACACGCATGCACATGCACCCAGTGTGATTGCCAAGCCGCTGGGTCCCGGACTCAGACTGGTGGGCCACATGGAAGTCCAGCCACCGTAGCCACCATGCCAGCTGCTGGCCGCTTGGCAGTGTCTTACAGAGTTAAACGCATCATTTGCTGACCCAACAATTCAACTCTTAGGACTCTACCAAGAGAAATGAAAACAGACATCTACATAGGCGTTACTTTGAATGTTCCAGACAGCAGTAATAACAACAGGCCAAACTATTCATGGAAACCACCCAGTGTTCACCAGCTGATGAGGGACAGAGACCTCGTCCACACCGTGTGATGGCACTCCCATTAGAGGCAGGGGGAGCCACTCCCGCCGGCAGTAATGCTGTGCGGAACGAAGCCAGGCATCAAAGACTGCATATTCCGATTCCATTTCTATGAAATGCTCAGAAAGGGCCGAGTTCACACACACAGCCTGCCCTGCCTGGAGCAGGAGACAGGACAGGGGCCGACTACAAAACCGGCCTGCAGGGTCTGGGAGGCAGTGGACGTATTCTAAAACTGGATTGTGGTTATGGTTGCACAACTCATTATCGAATTGTGCAACTGGCAGGTGGTGTGATGGTTAAGGGCACTGGACTCCCACATGGCCGACCATGGCTTGAGTCCCGGACGTAGTGACTTTCTTTTTTCCCTTCCCTCTCTCACTCTTGTTCTTGCTCTGTCCTTCTCTGGTCAAAATTAAAATAAGTAAATAAGTTAAATAAAATAATTACTTAAAAATATTATTGGGGCCAGCAGGTGGCGTGGTGGTTTAGGCGCTGGATACTCCCATATGGCCGACCTTGGTTTAAGTCCTGGGCTTGGTGACATGTTTTCTCGCTTTCCCTCTCTCTCTGTCTCTCTCTAGATGAATTTAAAAATGAATGAATAAATAAAATTAAATAAATAACTCCCTTTTTAAAAATTATCAAATCGTGCACTTAAAATATTTTGAGTTTTGGGGCCAGCAGGTGATGTGGCAGTTGAAGCACTGGACAGATGACTGTGATTCGAGTCCCAGGCCCACTGGCTTGAAAATCACACCAGGCGCCCGTACATGCATGCCCCAAATCCAAATCCCAGGAGGAGGATGAAAGGAGGAGGAGAAAGGATTGCAGCGTGGCCATTTCCCCGGGGTGTGATTTCTCACTTTCTCCCTCTCTGTCTCTCTCCATCTCTCTCTGGTGAGTGCACACTTCCTGTGGCAAAAAAAAAAAAAGAAAAAGAAAATATATATATTTTATGGTATGCCATTTATGACTTAGTTAAGGGGTAAAAAAATGTAAAACAAAGGCCAGGTCCATGGAAAATATAAATTTAGGATATAACATCACGGAAGGCCGCCTCCATGGTGGGATTCCACATGGGGCTGCAGTTGAACCCCCCCCCACCCAGTCTGCCTGAACTGCACTGCCTGCGCATGCGCACGAGCGCCGAGACCTGATTGGCTCGGGGTGGGAGGACTGGATCGCGACTTGCCCAGACCCTGTAGAAGGTGTTCGTCTCTGTCTCTCACACACACGCTCACTCCTTTGCACTCACATGTGCTTGCATATGCTGTATCATAAATAGACAAAACTAAAAATGGAGTAGAATAGCCAGGGGCCAATGGGTGCCATGGTGGTTAAGGCTCTGAACTCCCACATAGCCAGACACAGTTCGAGTCCCAGACTGGCGGCTTGAAAATCACGTGAGGAATGTGTGCATGCATGCCCCAAATCCTCAGAGGAGGATGGAGGAGAGGGATTATGCCATGACCATCCCCCAGGGGTGATTTCTCATTTTCCCTCCCTGTCTCTGTCTCTCTCCAAAGAGTGCACACATCCTATGCCAAAAAACTAAAAGAAAAACTGAAAAAAAAAAAAAAAAAAAAAGCCACGAGGAAAGAGGGGCGGGGGACACTA
>NW_006159862.1:2031093-2037305 GCF_000334495.1 Tupaia belangeri chinensis | reverse complement strand
GTGGTCGCCCCCCCAAGGAGGCGAGGATTAGCCACTCAGGCCACCGCCGGCAGTAATGCTGTGCGGAACGAAGCCAGGCATCAAAGACTGCATATTCCGATTCCATTTCTATGAAATGCTCAGAAAGGGCCGAGTTCACACACACAGCCTGCCCTGCCTGGAGCAGGAGACAGGACAGGGGCCGACTACAAAACCGGCCTGCAGGGTCTGGGAGGCAGTGGACGTATTCTAAAACTGGATTGTGGTTATGGTTGCACAACTCATTATCGAATTGTGCAACTGGCAGGTGGTGTGATGGTTAAGGGCACTGGACTCCCACATGGCCGACCATGGCTTGAGTCCCGGACGTAGTGACTTGCTTTCTCACTTTCCCTCTCTCACTCTTGTTCTTGCTCTGTCCTTCTCTGGTCAAAATTAAAATAAGTAAATAAGTTAAATAAAATAATTACTTAAAAATATTATTGGGGCCAGCAGGTGGCGTGGTGGTTTAGGCGCTGGATACTCCCATATGGCCGACCTTGGTTTAAGTCCTGGGCTTGGTGACATGTTTTCTCGCTTTCCCTCTCTCTCTGTCTCTCTCTAGATGAATTTAAAAATGAATGAATAAATAAAATTAAATAAATAACTCCCTTTTTAAAAATTATCAAATCGTGCACTTAAAATATTTTGAGTTTTGGGGCCAGCAGGTGATGTGGCAGTTGAAGCACTGGACAGATGACTGTGATTCGAGTCCCAGGCCCACTGGCTTGAAAATCACACCAGGCGCCCGTACATGCATGCCCCAAATCCAAATCCCAGGAGGAGGATGAAAGGAGGAGGAGAAAGGATTGCAGCGTGGCCATTTCCCCGATTTTATGGTATGCCATTTATGACTTAGTTAAGGGGTAAAAAAATGTAAAACAAAGGCCAGGTCCATGGAAAATATAAATTTAGGATATAACATCACGGAAGGCCGCCTCCATGGTGGGATTCCACATGGGGCTGCAGTTGAACCCCCCCCCACCCAGTCTGCCTGAACTGCACTGCCTGCGCATGCGCACGAGCGCCGAGACCTGATTGGCTCGGGGTGGGAGGACTGGATCGCGACTTGCCCAGACCCTGTAGAAGGTGTTCGTCTCTGTCTCTCACACACACGCTCACTCCTTTGCACTCACATGTGCTTGCATATGCTGTATCATAAATAGACAAAACTAAAAATGGAGTAGAATAGCCAGGGGCCAATGGGTGCCATGGTGGTTAAGGCTCTGAACTCCCACATAGCCAGACACAGTTCGAGTCCCAGACTGGCGGCTTGAAAATCACGTGAGGAATGTGTGCATGCATGCCCCAAATCCTCAGAGGAGGATGGAGGAGAGGGATTATGCCATGACCATCCCCCAGGGGTGATTTCTCATTTTCCCTCCCTGTCTCTGTCTCTCTCCAAAGAGTGCACACATCCTATGCCAAAAAACTAAAAGAAAAACTGAAAAAAAAAAAAAAAAGAACAGCCAGGAGGAAAGGTGCATGGGTTACACTATCGGGCCAAACAACTGCTCTCCGTAAATCTGCCCCTGAGAGTCCTGGCGGCCAAAGTGAGCAGAGCAGCACTGCCCGTTAGAGCGGAGTCCGCCTCCTTCCGAGGAATAGGAGATTCCCGGCCTCTACAGATGACGCCGGCGGGCGTTTCTCAGGGTGACCTCCCCCCCTCCCCCCGGCGCTAGAGAAGAAACACAGTAGAGCCCTCAGCGATGGATGCCCGTGACAAAGGCAATTCGGTTTCTACAAAGTAGCTTCTTTAGCCTTCCTTGACAAAGGCCACGAAGCTGCTGCCAGAACACAGCCCAGAGAACAGTTCCGCTGAGGCCAAGGCCATCTGACCTCGGGGGCTTTCTGAACGCCCAGCTCCATTCAGAAGTGCATCCGGAATATTTAGATCCTTTGGGAAAAATCCTCTATAAACACTATTTCTCTCTGGGGCCAGCTGGTGGATGGCGGTTAAGGCTCTGGATTCTCACGTGGCTCACCATGGTTCAAGTCCTAGACCTGGCATCTTGCTCTCTCCCTCTCTCTCTCATCAAAAAACAAAAACAAACAAAAAACACCTTTTTTGAGTTTTTTTTTCTATAGAGCGTGTGCACTCGCCAGAAAGACAGAGAAAGACAGAAAGTGAGAAATCACCCCCCGAGGGGCTGGCCCCGCCGCAATCCCTTCTCCATTCTCCTCTCGGGATCTTGGGCACGCACGCACACGCGCCCGGCGTGAATTTAAGCCACTGAGGCCAGGACTCGAACCGCAGTCGACTACATGGGAGTCCAGCAACATAGCCATTACGCTAACTGCTGGTCCCTCTCATCAAATTTTTTAAAAAATTATAATAAATAAAATTATATAATTCTTTTCAAAAAATACTATCTCTCTCAGTGGTTTCTTTTTCATTTTTTCCATGAGCATGAGAGACAGAAAAACAGAGAAACAGCACTCCCAAAAAGGTCTCTGCACTGCGACCCACCCTGCGCCCCAGCCAGCCCTGTGCACTTGGGAGCACAGGACTAGAACCTCAGCCTCGCGAGCTTTGAATTTTACCACCACACCACCTTCTGGGCCCCTCAGCGGTTTTTTTTTTTTTTTTTTGGAGAGGTTTTTGCTAACGGGGGCGAGAGGTTTTTGCTACAGGGCGCGTGCGCTCGCCAGACAGACAGAGACAGAGAGACAGAAAGCGAGAAATCACTCCCCAGGGGGGATGGCCACACCGCAATCCCTTCTCCTCCATTCTCCTCTCGGGATTTTGGGCACACATGCACACGTGCCTAGCGTTGAGTTTTAAGCCACTGGGTCTGGGACTCAAACCGCGGTCAACTATGTGGGAGTCCAGCGACATAGCCATTTCGCTAACTGCTGGTCCCCAGCAGTCTTTTTATGAGCTTGCTTCTTCTAGGAAGGGCTTGGAATACAGGTGTTCTCTGCCGCCCTAGCAGCAGAGGGCGCACCCCTCCGCGGAGCTGCACATACTGTGCAAGGTTGTGCTCCTGAAGAGCTCAGAACTCAGGAGGCAAAGTCCAAGTCACGTGACTTCAAGGTCCACCTACAAAGTGAGACTTCAGTTTTTCTGTTGTCAGCGACACTTTTTCAAATGCCCGCAGCTCCGGTTTGCATTACATGGGACCTGTCCCTCGGTGACCAAAGATGCAGAAAGTTCAGATCCTTCTGTGTCTAGGGTTGACTGACTCCTTCTCAGAAATGTCCCCCGCTTGGGACCAGCAGTTAGCATAATGGCTATGTCGCTGGACTCCCATATAGTCGACCACAGTTTGAGTCCTGAACCTGGTGGCTTAAACTCACGCCGGGCGCATGTGTGTACATGCCCAAGATCCCGAGAGGAGAATGGAGGAGAAGGGATTGCGGCGTGGCCATCCTCCCTGGGGGGTGATTTCTCACTTTCTGTCTCTCTGTCTCTCTCTGTCTTTCTGGCGAGCACACGCATCTAATAAGAAAAAACCTCTCCAAAAAAAGTAAAAAAAAAAAAAAAGAAAGAAAAGAAATGTCCCCCGCTCTAGGGACAGGGTGTGGCTGCTAGGGCAGGGGTCAGTGCTCAGGACCCCAGCTCATGGGGCATCAGGAAGGAGAAGGTACGCAAGCTTCCACAGGGGCAGACACTCCGGCTTTCGCTTAACCGCTTTGACTTTTTGGCTAGTGGGAAATGCAGGAGAGCCGGGGGCCAAGGTACCAGCACTGTCTCTGGGCACTTAGGATAGGGTCAGCCCCCCACTGCACTTACAAGCTCGGCCTCACCCTTATGGGGCCCCAGGAGGGCAGAGGACCTAGAGTCACCCCCCGGGAGTCAGGCTTCCCCGTGGGGTACTCACACACAGGGCCTCGAACAGCTGGAAGACGGCGTAAATCGGCAGGACCCGGTCCACCAGGGCAATGACGTCCCTGCAGAGGAAGTGGGAAGGACAGTCACTGGCGCTCTGCGACGGGACTCCGGCGTCCGAGACCCACTGCTCTCCCCCCATTCTGCCCCCACCGAAGTCCTTGCAGCAGTTACCCCAAGTAAGTGCGCCCGGCACTCCTAGCCCTGCCTTCCCTGTGTCTCAGGGCTAGCTCCGTTTTCACCGTTTATTTTATTCCCGATAGCACATGCATGAGAGAGAAAAGCACCTCTGGCAAGGCCTCGTGGCATCCCGATCCCCTTTCCCTGGCCCTCCAGCTCCTCGGGATCTTGGGCATGCGCACACGAGCCCGCCATGTTTTCAAGTCAACCCCGGGACTCGGACTTCAGCCAGCCACGTGGGCTGCAGACCCGCGGTTCGGTTCGCTAGGCCTGCACCACGGGCCAGACCCGCGGGCTTCACCCCAAGCTCCAGAAGAGTCCCACCGTTCAGTGCTGCCCTTTCATGGTCTCGTGTGTGGACAGACAGCGGTGAAGGCCATGCTGGGGGACAAGCCCGAAAGCTGGCTTCCTCCCAGGGATGGCAAAGTTTGGGTGTCCCCGCTGCCTTTGGACTCGGCCCCAAGTCAGGCATGTGCAAGTCTCTGGGGCCCAGCCGGAAACCACGCTGACACTCTCCAGAAGGCAGTGAAGACTGACCACCTACTCATCGCTGGTAAAAATATACCCCAGGTGGTTTCTGAGGATGCCCAGCAGGGTGCCCACGACCAGGGACGTGACAACTGGAAGAGACAAAGGAACAGTGCTGAGGACGCCAGCTCGGATCAGGGAAAGGGCCGCTCCCAACCTGTGCAGGTCACCCCAGCCCTCCACACCCAGGAGCCTGTGGCGTGGGGCCCGAAGGCCTCCATTTGAATTAGACAGCCTTTTGGTGTCTCGCAGGAAGGACCCCATATAAAATGGTCTCACTCCAGGGGTTCTCAGTCCTGTCTCTGGCCTATGAGGTGAGGCCCGGCCATCTGCCTGTGGCCAGCCCTGCCAGCAAGCCGAAGCTTGGGAACCGCTGCTGCCCACAGTCAGACGGCAGAGCCATAGCGTCAGAGGACACGGAGTGGCTCGTTTTGAGGGACGGGACGGGTGACCCTGACCCAGAGGGAAGCCCAGAGGCACAGGCTTGCAGCTGGGTAGCTGGAGGGACAGCCGTGGAGGCATGGCCTCCAGAGAGTCACTTCAACGCCCAGCTGTCGCCAGAGTCACAGGCCAGCAAGGGGGAGGAGGGGGTGGGGAAAGGGGAGCGGTGGGAGGGAGAGGTCCTTGCAGCTGAGCAAGGGCAGCTGGCAGGTCAGCAGGAGGCAGGTCCTGCCTCCAGCATGCCGGCCCTCCTCAGGCCCAGGCCCCACCTCCCTCAAACCACAGTCCCAGGTCCCCCGGGAGAGGACGCCCACCCACCTGTGCAGAGCACGCCCGAGATGGCTGAGCGCTTGGCTTGCGCTATGTCCGCAGCTCCCAGAGCCGTCCCCACTCGGACACAGACGGCCACGCTGAGCCCCATGGGAATCTGGGATGAGAAGGCACTGCCAGTGGGGCTCCCCTTCCGCCTGGGCCAAGAGCAGGGACAGAGGGAGATAGGAGGGACCCCGGGGAGGGGGTGGTGATGACGAGGCAGCAGAGTGGGGCTGGGGGGTGGAGCCACCCACTGAGCTGTCCAGTCCCACACCACTGTCCACCAGGGCCAGCAGACAGGCTGGCCTTGCAGCTAAAAGCCACGTGTTGTCGAGATCCAGCGAGTAAGCAGATTAAGGAGAATGTGGCCTTAGTATATCAGAAGAGCTCTCAGTAAGAAAAATCAATTTCAGGGGTCAAAGGATGGCCCAGCAACTGGCTCCACCTGGGAAGGCCCTGGGTTCGCGTCCCAGGGCCGCACTGCGCATGCCAGGTGGTGCTGGCACTTAGCCGTGCGCAGGCTGACTGAGGCGAGGCTGGGTTATGGCACGGCGACCCTGCTGGAGGTGCCTGCTGATTGACTCTCTTTCTCAGCAAATATAAACTTTCAGAAAAAAACGTCAGTGAAAGTTCAGAATCATGGGTCCAGCAGGTGGCATAGTGGTTGAGGCACTAGACTCCCACATGGTCGACTGTGGTTTGAGTCTTGGACCCGGCGGCTTGAAACTCACACTGGGTGCGTGTGTACATGCCCAAAATCCCAAGAGAAAAATGGAGGAGAAGGGATTGTGGTGTGGCCAGCCCCCAGAGGGGTGATTTTTTACTTTTCCTCCATCTCTGTCTCTCTCTCTTTGGCAAGCATAAGCACCCCAATGCAAAAAAAAAAAAAAATTGTGGTGTG
>NW_006159862.1:2024290-2031073 GCF_000334495.1 Tupaia belangeri chinensis | reverse complement strand
TAATTCAAAAGACCCCTGGGGGTGGAGGCTGGCAGGTGGCATGGTGGTAAAGGATGCTGGACTCCCACATGGGTGACCATAGTTCGAGCCCCGGACCTGGCGGCTTTCTCTCTCTCTCTGTCTCTCGCTCTCTCTGTCACGCTGTCTCTTTCTGGTTGAATTAAAAAATAAATAAATAAAAGAACCCTGGGCAGATGGGTTGAGGGCACTGATGGGTGAGGCCTGGCCTGAGCCAAGCAGGGCCCAGAGTTGGGACTGGGAGGCCCTGGGACAGTCCCTCAGGAGACAGCCTGTCCCCCCGTGGCACCTCAGGCTGTCGGGGGGGCACGAGGAGCCTCACCATGTAGGTCATGGTGGACACCTCGTAGATGACAGACTGGGCCGAGAGGTCCACCACGCTGAGCAGGCCTGTGGGGAGAGGAACGTGAGTCACGGCCCCCAGGGAGGTGCCCCAGACCCCCCTGTGGGACGCTGCCCTGCTTCGGGGGCCAAGGGGCAATCCACTCTGAGGGTGGATTTGCAACGATGACAGTAACAAAGCGACGTTCCCACTGGCCCTTGCCCGCCAGGACTGTCCTGCCCGGTTCTCATGGGGCTCAGCTTTCCAGATGAACCCCTGGGTGGGGGGGTGGAGGGCGACATGAGGGGGGGTCCAGAATCAGGCCCCTAGAGGTCAGGTCTCAGCCCTGCCACCGATATTCTGTGGGACTGGACAATCTCTCATTCTTGGGGCTCGGTTTCTCCTCTGTAATTGGGCAGGGTCTGGCCTAGCAGGTGTCCCGGGCCCAGTGCAGCCCCTGGCCTCACGCTGTCCAACTGTCCCCTAATGAGCATGCGTGGCAGTGGTTGGTGACCTGCGCCTCCCAGGCGGGCTGCGGGGTTGGGGGGCCACGCACGTACCCATGAGGAAGCTGCCGATCTCGTAGGCCCACCACTCCACGCACATCATGAGCATGCTGGGGACGGCCAGGGCGAAGAACGGGCCCCAGTCCTGCAGGCACTGGCTGGACCAGCCTGGGGACAGACGCCCGCGAGCTGACAGGCTGCATGCCACCCACCGCCCTGCAGGGCCCCCAAGACCCCTGGTCCTTCCTGCTCTTTTTCCACAGGAGGAGCCACTGGGCTGGGGCTGGGGCTGACAGACCAGGAGCCCAGGCACGGGGGTAGGTCTCCACCCCACCCTTGATGCTGTGGGATCTTGGGCAACTGAGACCCCCCTGGGCTGTGTCCCCACCTGGAAGGGCTGTCGGCAGGGCCGGGTGAGATAAGACGCTGGAAGGGTGGGTGAGGCAGACAGACGGGAGGGGCTTCACATGTGACTACCCGGTCCCAGAGACCCCACGCCTCAGAGACCCCTTCCTGAAATGCCTTCTGGAGGAGCCCCCATTTGGCAGGGGCCTTTGCTCTCAGGAAGCAGAAAAGCACAGACAGCCCCCAGGTTCAAGTCCAGGGTCCGACACGACTGGTTTTGTTGTAAATTACTGACAAATTACTGTCTCTGTCTCAGCCTCCTAGGGGTGAAGCAGTACTACTAAGGTGTGAGGTTTGAGGGTCCGGCATGCCGGGCGCCCTGCCGGCTGCCCTGGGTTTCACCTGCGTCTTACTCTCGCCATCCTGACAGCAGGCCCAGGCTTCCCCCTCCCCTCCCCAGGGCTCTGCTCCAACACACCAGATGGGGGACCCTGGGCCCTTGGGGGGAGGAGGGAGTCCCTGAGGGGCGTGGAGTCGGAATCCACCACAGGGGCCTCCTGGGCCCTCCACCTGCCATCCTGTCTCCCCGCTGGGGCCAGGGCAGCCCTGCACCTGCCCTTGCACCCGCCCTCCGCACCTGCCCTCCGCACCCGCCCTCCGCACCTGCCCTTGCACCCGCCCTCCGCACCTGCCCAGGTCTCCAGGTGCAGCTTCTTCAGCACAATGTAGAGGAAGAGGAAGGCGGTCTGGGCGAACTGGGAGGTGAGGTTCGCATAAGCCGAGCCCCTGGGGGAGGGGGGAGGAGAGAGGCGGGGCTGGGCCAGGTCCCCTCTGCCCTTTGCTACCCCAGGCGAGGGCTGGCTCCCTGATGAAGCCAGCCCAGGGCAGGAGGGACCAGCACCCCAGTCCTGGAATCAGCCTCGCCAAGGCCCACAGGCACCTGTGGCCAGTGTAGCTCCCAAAGGCAGCCGTGACTGCAGGGGCCTGGGCCCCGTTACTAGGTTCCCCTTCTGGGAGCCTCGTGGTGTCCTCCTCCTGCCTGACCGGCCCAGAGCAGAGGCCTTGTGGGAAGTTTTCAGGAACCAAGGGCCAGCAGCCCCTCCCCACACCCCGAGACCACACCCCCATGCTGGAGGCAGGGGCAGGGGAGGGTGGTGACTGACCTGCCCTGCTGGGTGGGGAACTGGGCGGGCAGTGCCCCGGGCTCACCTGATCCCCAGGCTCAGCACGGACACCAGGGCATAGTTGGCCACGCTGTTGACACAGTTGCCCACCACGCCACTGAGGACCTGGGGCCAGACGATCCCCTGAGATAAATGGAAACCGCTAGAGGGGTGGGACACAAGGCTGGACGAGGCCGGCCACGCTTAGGTGGGACGGAGCCGGTGGGGACCCCAGAGCGGGTGGGTGAAGGCCCAGGCACCCCCTCAGGGCACAGGGCAGTGCCTGGCCGCAGGGGCTGTCCCCCCATCCACAGGCTGTACCTGATTTTGCAAGTATCTTGCGAGCAGCATGTAAAGGAAGGTGGCCTACATCGAACAGACGGAGAGCCATCAGGTGCCACAGCCCAGATACCAGAGCACTGCCAGGTCTCCCTCCCCAGGGCCGACGCGCCAGAGTGTGGGGCCACTACTTCACCAGAGTCTGTCTGACACCCCCCGGGGGACCCAAGGCTCCTGTGGCCCCCTGCTGTGCTGGCCCTGCCTGTGGGGGACCCCTCGGGGCTCCCGTCTGCTGTGGGTGTGTCAGCTCAGAGCCTGCAGGCTTTGGCACACCTGCACCTGGGCCGGGGCCGCCAACCCTCAGCTTGGGAAGGGCCCAGCCCCGATCCACAGGGCATGCTCTGGCCTCTGGAGACCAGGATTTGGAGGGAGTGACCTTGGGCAGGAGGGTGGCAGGTTGAGCAGTGCTGGCCGTGGGCAGCCTCCATGGGGCTGGCGAGCCCCTGGCAGCCTGAGGAGGACAAGTGTCAATGAGTGGGGAGGGCAGGTTCCCTGTTCCTTCCCTCTGCTAAGGGGACGAGGGTGGGCTTCCGCTGAAGCCCGGCCCAGGACCTACACCTTCCCGGCCCATCCTCCCAGCACTGCATGTTTTTCAGCATCATACCGTCATGGGGTAGTGGTTAAGGTGCTGGACTCCCACATGGCCGACCGCGGTTAGAATCCTGAACCTGGAGACTTAAAACTCATGCCAGGGGTGTGTGTGTGTGTGTGTGTGCATGCATGTGCACACATGAGCCCCAAATCCCAAGAGGGCAATGGAGGAGAAGGCATTGCCGGTGGCCATCCCCCCTGGGGGGTGGTTTCTCGCTTTCAGTCTCTCTGGAAAGCATACGCACCCTATGGCAAAAATCTCTTTAAAAAAAAAAAAAAAATCCCTTTAAAAAAAAAAAAAAAAAAACGTACAGAGCTGGAATGAGACTGGGTTCAAATCCTGGCTCTGCCTTCTATAAGCTCTGATTCTGGGCAAGTTCCTTCACGCCTGTAAGCTTCAATTTCCTCCTTGACGATGTGACACTGTTAACAGCGTGTGTGTGCACTTAACGTTTTACATACATATTTACACAACTAGTATTGCAAAGTGCTTACCAAACAGTGCCGGGCACACCCTGGGTGTCGGGCAAGCATTACGTAAGGGCTGTTGCCATTGGCAGTTCAATTTCGCAGCAGCGTGTTATGGAAGGGCCTGGCTTTGCTTGCAGAGGGGACACCACAGTGATACCTGTCCAGGACGTTCTGCTCTGCCCCAGCCCCTGGCCCTGTTTGATGACGCGCCATCATTGGGTGAGGGCCACAGTGTGGTTTATAAGGAAGGCTCGGGAAGACGGGGTGGCTTCCGAGATATGGACGAAGTCCGGAGCTGGCCAGCCCCAAAGAAGTCATGGCACTGGCCTCACAGAGAAGCAGGCGTGGTCGGGGTACACCCCGCAGGCCTGCGCACACTGCCCTGTCCAGCCCTCTCCCGGAGAACTCTATCCCCTGGTGCCGTGGAGGCCAAAGGGTCAGTTCCAGAGCCAGGGACAGACTGGCATCCAGCCCTGGCCATCATGGCGGGTGTCATTACGCGGCAGCACTGGGTTCCCAGCAGAAAAAGATGAACCCAGTAAAATAAGCAAAGGATTTGGAGCATTCACGTAAGAAAAACAAGTAACAAATATGAAAAAATGTGCCATTCATTAGCAGCAAAAGAAAGGCATGTCAAAACAATTCATTTCTAGTTGGCAAAGATCGTAATAACAAGACTCCACGCTAATGAGGTTTTCCACCAGTGAGGGTGGAAACTCTGCTTTCTTTTTCTTCTTTTTTTTAAGGGACATTTTTGCTATAGGGTGTGTGCACTTACTGGAAAGACAGAAAGTGAGAAATTGCCCCCCAGAGAGTATGGCCACACCACAGTCCCTTCTCCTTCGTTCTCCTCTTGGGATTCTGGGCATGCACTCACACTCACCCTGCATGAGTTTTAAGTCACCGGATCCGGGATTCAAACCACCATCAACTACGTGGGAGTCCAGCAACACGACCATTACGCCATCTGCTGGCCCCAGAAACTCCTCTTTCAATAATCCCCGCGTGCCCACACCATCCACATGTGCCCGGAATATTTTTCAAGCTACGGGGCCTGGATTCAAACCACACAGTGGCCATGAGGGCTCTGACTCCCTTAACTACTAGGCCACAAGGCCAGCTCCATCGCAAAGATTTTTCTAGAAGAAAGTCTTTTTTACAATAGCGAATACAGGGCCAGAGGGTGGCATAGCGATAAAGGTGCTAGCCTTCCACATGGCCGACTGTGGTTTGAGTCCCGGACCTGGAAACTTGAAACTCACACCGGACATGTGTGCATGTGTGCCCAAAGGCCCAGGAGGAGAATGGAGAAGAGGTTGTGGGGTGGTATCCCCCGAGGGGTCACTTCTTGTTCTCTCTCTCCGTCTCTCCAGGGGGTACACCTGCCCTATAGCAAAAACCTCTGCCTAAAAATAACGACAGCGGTAATAGTGAATATGTAAATAGGGGATTGGTCGCTGAATTATAGCACAATTGTGATGCCGGGTCACCTTTGGAATTAATACCGTGGGGGGCTCTGTAATCGGGAGGAAAAAGAAATGATACCGGAAAACTGTAACAACTGATATCCTCGTGGGGCAGCAGGGTTACGTGTAATTTGAAAATCTTCTGCCCCTTCCTTCCGCATTTTCTCCAACAGTTCTCGAATCAGAAAAATGCATTATGTTTATTTTTAAAAACTCAATCTGCACCGATTAGAATCGAAAGTCCTCATGGCCAGGCCGGCACCTTGGACCGGCGCCCGTCCCCAGCAGACAGAGAAAAGCAAAACGCTGGGACCTGGGGCGTGTAAGCCTCCCTCCTCCACACCCAGCACACGGGTCGCCTACCGGGAGTGCTGGGATGAAGATCTGCACGTAGTCCTGCGTGAGCCTGCAAGAGATGGGGAAGCTCCAGGGCTGACCTGGCCGTGGCCCGGGGGGGCACAGGACCTCCTGGGCTGTGACTTCAGGAGCGGGGGTGGGCTGCCGCCCAGAGTACCCTAGACACGAGGCTTGAGCAGAGGTTTCCCCAGGCCTTACAGACCTTGCCGGGACAGTGATGCTTCAGCTTCGGGGGTCACCACTACCAGAGGCCTAGCAGGTGCCCCGAACCCGAGGCTCCACTACCGGGGCCTGAGCCTTGGGAACTGAGGTAAGGAAGTAACACGTGATTGGTCAGCCAACAGCAGCAACCTTATGTCTTATCAAGAAATAACCAGATGGGGCCAGCAGGAGGTGTGGTGGTTAAGGCGCTAGACTCCCACGTGGCCGACCGCGGTTCGAGTCCCAGACCTGGCAACTTGGAAATCATGCCAGAGGAGTGTGCATGCGTGCCCCAAACCCCGAAGGAGAACGGAGAAGGATTCGTGGCATGACCATCCCGATCTGGGGGATAATTTCTCACTTTCACTCTCTCTCTCTGGCGAGTACTCATGTCCTATGGGGGAAAAATATTAAAAAGAACCCAATGACCTGCACATGATGTGAAATAAAGGCCGCAAGAGGGTATTCCTAAATTTAATAAGAAGTTGTGTAATTCATCAGGAATTGGGTCGGTCAGCTTTGTCTCTTTTAGGATATGGGGCAGGACACACACTTCATTATTTTAACTTGCCCAGAGAGGGACAGAGTGAGAGCAAGGGAGAAAGAGAGAGGGAAGGCAAACTGCCAGGTTGGGGACTTGAACCGTAGTCAGCCATGTGGGGGTCCCGAGCCCTTGACCACCACACCACCTACCGGTCCCCACACAATTTCTTCAAAAACGCGTCCGTGAAGCTCTGACCACGCGCCAGAACGCAAACGCAAACAAAACGCGTTCGTGTCCTCCCTCCACTCGTCTGCCCCCTGCTGGTCACGGCTGGTCATAGCGGTGGCCTGAGTGAGACTCCGCGAGCAAACCGCGCGGTGGGATCGCAGGTGCCGCCGCCGGCGCCGCCGCCTGCAATGGCCCTCCCCGACCCGGGGCTCTCAGGGCCGCGTGCTGCTCGCAGCCCCTCTCCCAGACGAGCCCGGCGGTACCTGGCCACGGCGGGGTCCTGGCGGAGCAG
>NW_006159862.1:2023894-2024204 GCF_000334495.1 Tupaia belangeri chinensis | reverse complement strand
TTGTTGGGGCTGCCGAAGCTCTGCAAAGCACCGCGGTCAGCCGCCCTGCTCGCACCCTCCCTCCGTGGGGGCCGGGCCAGTGTCCGAGCCTGCAAATCAGAGCACCCTCCAGCGGGTGGCCACCACCTTCCCATGTGACAGCGCGTCACCCCGGACCCCCCGCCAGCGGGTGGCCACCACCTTCCCATGTGACAGCGCGCTTTCCTGACCATCTGCGGCCAGGCCTGGGACAGCCTCAGCCACCCCCCAACTCCCCCACACACCCCCACCCTGGTCCCCACAGCGGAAGCGCCAGTGAAGGAAGGAGCCC
>NW_006159862.1:2016658-2019462 GCF_000334495.1 Tupaia belangeri chinensis | reverse complement strand
ACGTGTTTCTTGTTGGGCCTGCCGAAGCTCTGCAAAGCACCGCGGTCAGCCGCCCTGCTCGCACCCTCCCTCCGTGGGGGCCGGGCCAGTGTCCGAGCCTGCACACCAGAGCACCCTCCAGCGGGTGGCCACCACCTTCCCATGTGACAGCGCGCTTTCCTGACCATCTGCGGCCAGGCCTGGGACAGCCTCAGCCACCCCCCAACTCCCCCACACACCCCCACCCTGGTCCCCACAGCGGAAGCGCCAGTGAAGGAAGGAGCCAGGCTTCCGTGTTATGCTCCAAGAGGCCACGTCACCTAGGTGGCAGCCAGGACCCAGCCTGGTCCCTAAGTCGGATGAAGTTAGAATTCCCAGGGAGGGCTGAGGCCTCCCAGGTTGCAGAAAGCCCGGGTGGGACTGTGTCTGGTGTCCCCTCAGCCTCTGACACATGCCTGCAGGTGGACAGCTGAACTGGGGACTGAGCCAAGGTGTGGGCCCAACCATTTCCCCCTACTTGGCAGCCCCCTCTGGGGACAAGAGGTCAGGAAAGGTCCCACCCCTTACTCCTGCAGGGGCCCAGACCCTCCTGGAGGAAGATCTGCCCGGACAGCACCCGGCCCTTGGAGGAGCCGAGGCAGCTGGCCCAGGGCAGGCACAGGCTCCCGGATCTGCGGGACACTGAGGGGTCTCCGGAGGCCTCTCCTTCCCCAGTTGGTGGGATCAGCCTCCGGCCCAACTCCAGGAGGCCCACCCACCTGGGACATCAGGGTGTCACAGGCCGAGGACAGACCGAATCCGACGGAGACTCCGCAGACGTTGACAAACTGGGGCGGCATATAGGAGAGAGCGGTATGGTCAGGCCTGGCCTGGGGGGGCCTGGGGAGGCCTCACTGGGAACGCAGCGGCCAGGCCTGTGATCTGCCTTCCCGGCCCTCGAGGAAGCCCAGTGGAAAAGCCCAAGTATGGCAGCCTGGCACGGGGCCTGGGGGTACTCACAGCCACCGCGAGGGTCACCGACGCCAGCTCCACCTTGCCCAGGTGCCCACAGAACACAGTGCTCACGAAGTAGATCAGGAAGGTCAGCACCTGGAACAGGAACTGGAGGGTGGCGGCCGGTCAGGGCTGTGAGTCCCCCTGCCACTTGGGGACACCCCCCGCCTGGCACTTTGCATTGTTCAGCCTGACAGAGCCCCGCACTGGGCACCCACAGGCACTGTGCCCCTCCCAGCCCAGCCCTGCTTGGACAGGTCTCTCCAGGTGCCCACAGGTAGGGAAGCCAGGCCTGGGAATCGGGAGGCCTGAGTCGCCCTCCCCTTCTGTCACCCATGGCCTCAGTCCCCTGGCTGCTGCTTTAAAAAATGTTTATTTTTTCAAAATTACTTATTAAATTTTTACTATTATTGGTACAGGGCACAAGGCTTCACCAGAGAAAGACAGACAGGGACTGGCCCCACAGTCGACCAAGTGGGAGTCCCGCGTCTCAACCACCACGCCACCTGCTGGCCCAGCCGCCTGGCTTCTGCTTCCGCACCTAGACGGCCATACTGCGGAAAGGCAAGCGGAGTGGCACCAGCCAAGCACCCAGCGCGGCCCTCCCCGTTATTGAGAGGTTCAGTGGGCAGTGGGCGCACACACCGCCACAGTAACAGAGGGGACTTAAGCACCCCGCAGTCTTAGCCAAGTCCCTCCCCAGGCCGTGAGGTGGCCGAGGAGTATCTCTTCTTTGTAACTTTCCGTTGTGTCTGACACTGTGACAGAGTGTGTGTGCTACTCTTTGTGGCCGGGAAAGCATTGTATAGAAAACTACTCTCAGAGTCAGCAGGTGGGGTTGTGAGTGAGGCGCTGGACCGCACATGGCTGACCAGGGTTCGAGTCCTGGACCTGGCGGCTGGCTTTCTCACTTTCCCTTTCTTTCTCTGTCTCTCTCTGGTCAAATTAAAAAGTAATAATAACAAATTAAATAAAGAATTCTAACTGCTCTTGGCCTGGCGGCAGTGGCAGACAGCTGCGTGCTGGGCTGCAGTGCTGGAAGCCACACGGCCGACCACGGACTCAGACCCTGAGTCAGCCTGAGAACCCCGTGGGAAGCACACGGAAGGGGATCCCGGGGGCGAGACCAGAGGGCCTCCTCTCGTTCTGTCGGGTGCGTGTGCACACACTCTCTTCCCTGAGCTAAAAAATACTGAGAGACGTTCCTTTGGAAACAAAACGGGCAGTAGGCCTCTCTTTCCTCCCCTGCAAATGCCCTGCAGGGAAGACCCTGATGCTCTCTGCTCCCCTGACCGTTTATCCCGGCTCTTTCAGCCCAGCCCTCCTGGGGTTTCCAAACGAGGACACACCTGTCCCTTCTGGGAGGGGCCACCTGCTGCTGAATGTGCTCGGACCCCCTCGCCTCCCTGGAGACTGTTGAGGGACAGCTTCGGGGAGCCCTACTGCTGCCTCCGGGCTGCGGGCAGTGGCCCTGGCACACTGGCCGTGGGCATGGGCAGTTTCTGGGCCGCGCCATACCAGGGTGACAGGTGCCCTCCCACCTCGCCCTGCCTGCACCCAGCGCTTCCTTACCACGGGCCCAGAAAGCACCAGGAGTGTCCGCGCCTCTGCCCCGAAGCCTCTGGGGACCAGCCTGCGGAGGGGGAGGCACCCCCCGAGGCCCCGGGGGGCTGCGTCCGGGAGGCCATCCATGGCAGCCCCGGTACCCGCACCCTGCGCGCCTGAGCGCCTCCCGGCCGCTCTGTCAGCAAGCTGCCCACTGCCGGGTCCAGGCGCTGGGCTGGCTAATGAATACGGGGCGGGAGGGGGGGAGCCGGGCGGGGGGCAACGCG
>NW_006159862.1:2013913-2015561 GCF_000334495.1 Tupaia belangeri chinensis | reverse complement strand
CCGCGGGGCCCCTCCCGGCCGCTCTGTCAGCAAGCTGCCCACTGCCGGGTCCAGGCGCTGGGCTGGCTAATGAATACGGGGCGGGAGGAGGGGAGCCGGGCGGGGGCCACCGTGGGAGGTCCTCTCCCCACCCAGGCCTGGGCCCTGCCAAGCAGCCTGCCTGCCCACGTCCCAGGAGAACCCGATGGAGGCCCGGCCTAGTGCTGCTGGGGCCGCGAGGCTGCTCTTCCCAAGGGATCCGCGGTGAAGCCTCACCAGGAGACGTGAGGCCCTGGTGCGAGGGCAGGACGCCTGCTGGGGGTACAGGGTCACCCCCATACTGACTGGTTTCTCAGAGGTCACAGAGCAGGTGATGACAGAGCCTGGGTGTCATCCAGGTGAGCAGCTCCCAGACCCCATGTCCCTTGGGGCAAGGGGGGGGTGCCACCCAGGGCAGTGTGGTCCCACTGTTTCTGGCTGGTAGAAGGGACCTGGGAAGAGCGCCCCGTGTGTCACTGCCCGCCACCCCTTCCCTCAGCACCCTGGGAATCTGGGGTGACCCCGCTGGGAAAGCAGCTGGCCCCTCCAGTTGACCTCTGTGCTCTTCCACACAGGGTGGACCACGATGCCGTGCGAACAGGCGGGACCTGGGACCCGTGGCAGGTCCTACCACTGTCACCACCTCCAGCCCTGGGCTGGGTTTTGGGTGTGGGGGCAGTCCACAAAAAGAGTGAGCAACAGGAGCCAGGAGAGGGGCAGGCCAGCCGGCCATCAGACCCAGGCCCCCGTCACCCTGTTTGCCCAGCTGGGTTCCCGCATCCACCCTGCAAGGCAGTGGCCACCAGGATTCCTCCAGGAAGCCCTCAGAGCCACGCGGCAGAGGGAGCAGGGAGCACTGCCCAAGGACAGAAGTCAGGACTGCTGGGGGAGGGTGTGTGCACCCCTAATCCTAATCCTAGTGGCTGGCAGGCCGAGGCAGGAGGGTCCGAGCCCCAGGCCTGCCTGGGCCGCACAGGGAGACCCCGTCTAACAGAGGCTGGCTGTGGTGGTTCACGCCCGGAGGCCTCTCTGGGAGGCTGAGTCAGGAGGCTGGCGGCATGGGGAGATCCCATCTTTTTTTAATATGTATATTTAATTTTATTTATCATTATCATTATTATTGTAATTTGCTATAGGGCGCGTGTGCTTCCTGAGAGAGACAGAGGGAGAGAGGGACAGTGAGAAAGTGAGCTGCCAGGTCCAGAACTTGAACCACAGTCCATGGTCAGCCATGTGAGGGTCCAGTACCTTAACCACTACACCACCTGCCAGCCCCAAAGGAGACCACATCGTTAAAAAAAAAAAAAAAAGAGTCAGGACAAATAAATCAGAAGGTGTCGGGCACTTGGGTTGCCTGGCACACGCATACCCCCCACACGCACACACCCACTTGCACATACATGCAATGGTGTACGAGTTTCTTCTTTTATTTTTCTTTTTTTCTCTTTTTTTTTGGAGAGGTTTTTGCTATAGGGCACCAGAAAGACAGAGAGAGAGAGAGAGAGAGAGAGAGAGAGAGAAAGCAAGAAATCATCCCCCCAGGGGGCATGGCCACACCACAATCCCTTCTCCTCCATTCTCCTCTTGGGATCTTGGGCACGCACGCACACGCACCTGGCGTGAGTTTAAG